>NW_022170403.1:44648569-44684756 GCF_008802855.1 Photinus pyralis
TTTTCCCCCCCCCCCCCCATTTTTATCTAATGTGTTGGTAGCCGTCCAGAAAAACCGATACGGAAGCGCCGCGATTTCGTTTGGAAAACGCCGATGCACAAGAACGCTTAGAAACTGGATGTAGAAAGTGAACATTTATTTCCTTAACATAATAATTATTTGTGACCGCTACAAATTTCACTAAGCTAAGGTACAGAAAATATATTATAATTTGATTTTTTTTCTTTAATGATTCAACCAATACAATGCGTTCATACGTCCAAATCATAACAAACAAACAATGAAGGTTTCCAACCGTAACGGAAACATCATATTGAACAACTAACATCATTAAAGGTATGTAGGTACATACGTACGTAGTAAATAAAAGAAAAAGCTCGTTAGGTGACGTAAGCACAAATATTCTTCGTTCCATTTCTTCGCCAACAAATACAATGGAGTAATTAAACAGGCTTTGTTATATTGATGAACAATAAGAATATTTTAGAATAGGTTGATTAGAAACTCTGAGTTTTAGTCCCTCGTCAATGTATAAATTTTTCCTCGTTTATTTTACACTACGTTCTGGGCACTTCTGTAGCAACTCGTGCTCGACAAGCTTGACACAGTTTCATCAATGCTGTGTTACCTTCAATCGAACGAGTTATTAAATGGTATTTGTCCTTATTCAGACAAATTAATACGGCCCCCGGGCTTTGTTAGTAAACTGCGTAATTAGCAACTTTATGATCAGTAAGTTCGCATGTGAATTTAGCCCTTTTGTTTAATTAATTAAACAAACTTTAGGAAATTCTATCGACCGTTCACTGAAATGCAATTGTAATCTTTACAAATTGTCTTTGATTCGGCGTTTCGCTGACGTCAACTATAATTATATAACTTGTAAACAAAAACACTAATTGAATGTAGTAGGCGTCACAATGAAGTTTTCTCATGAAGGTGTAGTTTACCTGTTTTAGTTTAGTGCAAGTGCTTGAACTTATACATGCCGGTTTTACTTTGCCTTGTTTTTGATAGGTATTATCCGTATGATTCGACTTAATATTTATGTGACCTTCTGCGTGTTTTGGTGTCTCTTCAACGAACAACAATGGTATTTCACACTCTCTCATTATTTTGCCCCATACGGTGAGTTCGTATCTTCGTTCACTAATCCATCATTAGGTACTCTTTCACTAAACGAATTCAAAAACCCCACCCACGTCATTACCAAACACCATGACATACGCACGTTTTATGATTTGATAGCTATAATAGAGGTTAAGCGAATGTTTATTTATATTTTAAGGAACTACCTTGAATATCATCGTCAGGGAGAGATGTTAATTATTAATAGTGACTACGCATGCGTTACTAATTATTTTTTCTGTTTTAGGTAAGGATCTTCTTATCATCTTTATCGATTCCTTGGCTAGTGGTGAGTTTTGTAGTATATATCTTAATGCTTTTTTGAAATAATTGAAACTTGAAAATTAAATTCTACTTTCAATAAGAGCGAATTGCATAATGCTACTGATGATTCGCCATGATAATTAGGTTCTGTGTTCATTTCCTTTATTCGTTAATAATCTCCAGAAGAAAATACACTTTCACTTCACTTTATTATAATACTAAGCAGTTCAATGAATCTTGAATAAATTCCTAGACGCTCTCTTGCGTAAAAATAGAAGTGAGTAATGCAAGATATAGGGTAGGATTTAAGCGTAGGTACATTAATAGTTACTTACATAAAAGTCCGGAAAATGACACATTACTGGCGAGGAAATATTGAAGTGCGAGGCAGGGGCCGAGTACCTACTTTAATATATATATTCATGTATAAATCGGCGATTACCTATTGGTTCGTTCGAATTTAGTCCACTCTCTGCGCTCGTGGACTAAACATCTCACTCACCAATAAAACGCCTCATTTATACACTCATTCAGTCTTATTCTCTCCCCAGATAGCACAGTTCGTTTTATGTACGTCCGTTATTAAGCTGTTATTAGTACATACGTCCTTGGACTAAATATGTACTTCCATCATACGTACAGCAGCACACGTTCCATGTACGTAAGGTACACGTATGTACCGTGTACGTCCATTTATGAGTTATTGTTGTTGCGTAAGACTTATTACCAAATTTGTACATCCATCGTACGTACGTGTTAAGACGTCCTATGTTGCTACAACACCGTTTGTTCAGTGTACGCCATATCTTCGGTTTGTGTTACTATTCGCGTTTACAGTTTACACTGTTGGTAGCGGCGGCTAATTTTTTCGTAGTTGGTAGAACTCGACACTCGTCCCGTTCATATATATAAGAGAAGAATATATATGGTCCCGTTACGTGTTTTACAGGTTCCATTTGTTTAATGCTTTGTTTTGTTGTAGTGTAGTTATTTTATGGATTACACTTTTACAGGTAAACAAATAATAATTGCAAGTAGTTAAAATGAGGAATGAATTTAAATAATTTGTTGCAGGCGTTGTATGAAGTATTTTCGCGGTTTATTTTGTACGTAACCTCAAATTTGTTGGCGGTAATTTTCAGGATTACATCTCCAATTTGTAGAAAAACTCAAAAAGGTATTCCTATAATATATCCTATAATTTAAAAAAATAAATGCAAACACTTTTCAAGTGCGCAATGATCAACAACGTACTTATATCGAAGTACAACAGCCTATGCTTGACAAAAATTGTGACAAAACCGTTGTCCATACACTAGAAACACCAAATCAAAAAGAAATTGGAGTTAAAGATGTTTATAGTAAGTGCTAAAATAAGTTTTTTCTTTTGTACTCCACTGGTTTATGATTACTATTGCAGACCTATTGTTAAGGCTCACAAGAAAGCAAGAGTTATTACAGCTGGTAGTAACGGACATAAAGGAAAGTTTAATTAAAATGGAGACTGTATTATTGAGAAACCATCAGGTTGACGTAGAAACAGGAGATGCGGAATCCATTTCCCTTAAATTTAACCTACCCATTGATGGTGTCGAGAAGCTAAAAGAATTTGAAGCTTACTTCATTGAAAATGAGAAAGCATTTTAAAAAGCAGTGAGTAGTTCTTGAATTGCTGCAAATTTATATACATTGCATTATTAATTGTAGGTTCATGAAGTATCTCAATTAGGAGGGAAGCATTTGTATGACTTTATTTATAGAGCTGGGAGAACATTAATTACAAATAGCTTCGCATCAAGTTCAGCTACTTGGGAAAGCGACAGAAAGAATCTTTTAAAATTCTTAAGATGAATCATTTGTTGATAGGTACATTTTGTGCTGCATAAGGTATAAATACCTAATTATACTATATAACATTTCTTGTAGAATCTGCTATGCATCTTCATAAACAAGCTACTGTCAAGGATGTAGAGGTGGAGATCTCGAAATGGCTTAAAAGAGCTGCAGAGAGGGCAAAAAATGAAAAAGAATAAGTCTACTTTTATCTTCTTTCGACCTAACTTTTAAAATAAATTAATTCATATTTAAAATATATTGTTTTTAGTTTTCACCCAACACTACATCTATATAAGATTTATTTTGAATTTGTATGTAACAGTTAAAATAAAATTTCTTAATTTCTTGTTCCATATCAAGTTAACTAAAAACAATCATTTCTATATTCAACAAACAATGGGAAGCATAATGCTTCAGCATTCGACTCTTCAGTTTTGAGGGAAAACGCCAGACAGCACACGGTCTGTTTACTAAAACGGTTGCCTCATTCGCAGAAGTTTATAGAAATGTGACGTAGCTCTGAATGTAAAAAAAATTAAACCCATATCATATTAGCTAATCAATTTGACATACAACACACAAATCAGCTAATAACTATGCGATTCATTTTTTTACATTTGGAATTACGCCAGGCATTTACAAACTGCTTTCACTGAGGCAACCGCTTTAGTATACTGACCATAGATCAGTCGGCAGCAGCAATCAAACATGACCTCCAGCTTCGGTCCATACTGAATATACATTGTACATACTGAAAGTATGTACATGGTATGACCTAATATAATGTATTATGTACGTACAAAATGTATGTAATGTGGACGTCCAATTTGTTGACAAAAAGACTAATTTTGGACCAAAAAAATCTCATAACTGGACCAATTGTGGACAGGCTATGGACGGAAAAGTGATCAATACAGACGTCTCTTGGACGTCCACTGTATGTCCTTGTGCTATCTGGGGTGGCATTGTTATTTTAGCAAATTTGCTACGTTTAACGAATTTGTTAAGTCGCGTTTAACAAATTGTTAAGTCGTTTTGTTCGTTTGCAATTCTGGTGGCACTTTGCTAGAAGCGAGTTAACAAGTAAGGGCGTGGCTACGGTTTTGCTACGCCATACCGCATGAATGTAGCCGTTTCTTGTCCGTATATTCCGAAAATACGCACAAATAGTTCGAAAAACATTTTCTTTTTGAAAGAACTCCAAGAAATTGCAGCCCTGAATAAATTAACTAACTGCTGTTCTCCACGACATAGTAGCTGCAATTTGGAGCCGAAATAGTTGAATTCGCCTAAAACATTTTTGTAAATTTTTATATTTTTTAGTTATCGTTACTATTATTCTTCACGCTTATCTACTCTTATCTCGTTTGATATGTTTTATGAGTTTATTTTATTTTATTAACTTGTTCTTTTCGGACTTTCATTTTTTAATTCAAGATAAAACAACTCGCGTGCAATATCAGGAATATCTGCTTTTCTGCAGAAAAAAAGGCGGCTGTTTGAGGCAAATATTAAGAAAGATGTTCCTTCCAAAAATGATTTGTAGGAAGCACTCGCCTTGGACCTCAATAATCTCGATGGTACATAGAGATTGGTGCTTATACCTTCGTCCCTATTCATGACTCGTGACTCATGAGCATTTGAATCAGCAGTAATATCCTAAAATTTTGGGTGAAAAATTGACTTGAAGTATTTCTTCGTAGCAAAACAATTTGACGAAAAATCACAAAATTTAATCAGCCATTTTTAAGCACACGGGATATTCGGCATGGTTATTTCCAGAATAAATACCTATTCACAGCGGTTTTAGTATTCGCGAAACAATTTGCACCAAAACTGGACATCGCGGAAGAGAAGTGCATTCGAAATTAGCACATTAGGCAGACAGTTTCGACTCTTCGTATCTAAGCAACCGCAAGTTTGTGGTTCGTCTAAGTACCTTAATAGGGAAAATCAGAAGCGATACAATTTTAACACATTTTTAACCGCGGTAAAATTTTGACGTTTGCGAATTAATTGTTGAAGTATGGACATGTAACCATATTCTAATTCTTTTATTACATGCAGGAAATAATCTGTAAAATATCGTGATCTGTAGCCGTAGTGTGAGTTATTTCACGTTAACAAAGTGCCAACGCCAATTCAGAAATGGCGTAAGAATCGTAGCAATTTTGCTAGGCATCTTGTTACGCTAACCAAACAAAACGGCTACCAGAATACCAATTTTTGTTAGACGTAGCAAATTTGCTCAGTTAACAAACAAAACGCTTAACAAGTGGCACGAGAATAAACCTGATTGCATAAATAACTATTAGTAATGTCACAGAGGCGGCCGGTATCGGTAAAGTGACGGTGCGGCCAGTGAAGTGACAAGCGGCAGGAAACGTACAGCTCTCTGCAGACGGGGACAATAGTGGCGTCCAGTACTAGCGGCCAGAAGTGGCAGCCAGTGAACTGGCTGAACAGTAGGCTTCCACATGAGGGCAGTATTGGCTTCCAGTATTATGTACTTTAATGGTTGCCATTAGTCTGTTCATTGTGGATGTGGTGACGTTTCGGGCAACCTTATTACATTACTGTAATTTAATTATTGTCAATATGATGTGTCTGAACATGGAGGAGGTTGACGAAGAATACGAGAAAGGTGTTGATGAAGCTATAAGTGAAACTGTCCATTGTTTAAGTGATGAACTGAAAGAAATTAACCAAAAACAGGGCGTGCAGGGTGAAAGACTGGGTGGGTCGTAGAGATCGCCTCGGAGCTTCGTCAACAATATTTCGGGAACTTGCCGAGGAGGATCCTCTGGAATTCAAGAGAATTTTAAGAATGGGTGTGGGACAATTTAACGAACTTTTAAATCTATTGTGTGATCAAAACTCTCTAAACCTTCCCCATATAGTTAACTATATGGGGAAGGTTTACAAGTTTTGATCACACAATATATTTCAACCCCCATTTCGAGGAACGATGGATCCAACCCAAAAAAAAAAACTTTTAAATCTAATTGAACCTAAAATTAAAAAAAAGGATACGCTAATGAGAAACGCAATTCCTGCCCGTCCAAAACTAGAGATTGCCTTAAGATTTTTGGCTAGTGGTGACAGTTACCAAACTCTAGCAATCATGTTTCGAATACCAGCAAACACTATTTCTAGTTTTATGCCAGAAGTACTTCCTCAGGTTTGGGACACATTTAGCAACAAAAACACTGAATTAGTTCCTCTCCCAGCAGAGTCCGGCGACGCACTGGCAGCCAGTACCCATTTAGCAACGTCCAATAATGGCAGCCACTAGGTCACGTGACCCGAACTAGCCCTCCCAGCGTCCACTAAACTCAAACCTGTTTGACTTTGGTGGCCGCCAGTAGCTTACTGGACGTTGGAGCGGCAATACCCTTGCACACGAGGACAATAGAGGGATAATTACTGGCCTCCATTAATGGCTAGTACTACTGGACGCCACTATTGTCCCCGTCTGCAGAGAGCTGTAGTCTGCTCTGCCTCTGTCATGGAAATGCGTTTTTCTACTCCTATACTATAATTGATATATTAAACATTTACCACCTGTACTTAAATGATAGTCATTTCGATACAAGTGTTCATTAGGATACAAGTTTACGACCAATATAGAAATGCAGCATCACGGGAACACGACGCATAATTTATGAAAATCAAAGGGCCATAACAATGACAGATCTAAAATGTATTAGTTTTGACAACACTGCTGGGCATAACGAATTGGTGGTTCGTTTCAATCGGCGGTCATCTTGAATAAGTTTGACAGTGACACTCCGCGGGAAAGCGTTTCAATGCACACAATAAAAATATCAAATTTTGAACCGCTTTTGAAACCATCGCATCGTAGCATCATCTCTTTATAGATCATCATAGTCATAGAAAAAATAGTGTAGGTATGAAATTCGCATTTAATGGATATAAAGACACTCGTATTCATTACGAAACTCGCCAAGGCTCGTTTCGTAATTCTCACACTTGTGCCATAATAGACGTCATTAAATGCTCATTGCATAATATACTATTTCGTAATAGAAAAATAAATACTTATGCAGCCTGTTTCACGCAAACCGTTACCTATTTAAGTCTGAAAATGTGCATACCAACATATTATGATCTATCGATAGAAAATATTATCATGATCGTTTTCCCTTCGGTTTTACTCGATGTGGATAGCACCCTGCATTTTATTGCATTTTCGAAATCAACATGAAAATCTAATTCGTTTGATACCACATTTCCCTATACCCAGCATGAAAAGTTTTCAAGTTATTAACGATTTTCCAATTTTTTTGACTTTTGATTGCTTTTCTTTTGAGCTCTGTATTCCGTTGACTTGAATTTCAAAAAGTCTTTCAATATTAACAATACTGACCTCAACTCACTCCTAAACGTGCGAAAACAGGAGATTAAAGGCCGTTGCGCGTTTACCCGTGGTGAAGCGCCTTTCTCGTTCACATTGATTTAAGCGGACAAACGTTGTTGATGTTACTTCAAACATAACGTATGAATCTGGGAATGAAATAAAATATTCTCTCAGGCCGCTTTCTGTAAACGGAAACAAGTCTTTAAGTCGTATCCTTTGCTGGAAGGTTTCTGAAATGCACGTAATTTAGGGTATGACGTCAAATCTGTTCCATTTTTTAATCGGAGCATTGTTTGGAATTTTGAATAAATTCAACAAACGATAGAAGATCTACATACGTTTGACATTTCTTTCATATATGCAAGCATTTAAGACTTTGTTTAAAAGATGGTTCCTACTCATCCACGCCAACTTTTCGTATTCTTTATAATAGGCGTTTGCAATTCGATTTTGCAGGTACTATCTTTTCTTCTGCTTATGCAACAAGCCACTGAATGGACGTGTGTTATCTTTTTCAACCAAAGTAATTTTTTAATGTGATTTTTATAAGCAAACATCACGTGACATTTCCATGGCAATCATTGAATTACGAATAAGCAAGCAGCCCGCTTATTTAGAAATGTATTCCAGTTTCAACGTCAACATGATTTTATTGTATTTCCCTTATTTTTAAATTGCAGGTGTAATTAAAAAAAAATACTATAAGAAACGGGTGTATAATTGGTCTTTAAAGCCCTTGCACGTAGTTTAAACACTTGTTTCATAATATGCTATTTTAAGGCACTGCCTAAAATTTCCATTTTATTTTTTCTAACGATGAGATTGTTAATTACATGGATGTGGATGGTATATATTTTAAATTGCTTGGCGACAACGTCCATTCGATTTAAAATAATGGTCGTTCAAGATGGGCTGCAAGATATATTGTTGATGCTTTATGTATTTACTATATTTCCCAACAAAATATTTTATTGGGTTCAAATATTAACAGCCAACTAATCGTAGACCTTGCCTCTTTATTTGATGATTTCTGAAAATTTATTAAATTCTCTTCCAATGGCCGCTTTTTCGTTACGTATGCCCTCATAAAACGGTACTCTTTACTATTTACGGTCTTATGTGTTGTCTAAATTCCGTCATGGGGAGATCTTTATTAGGGTCAGTACCTATATTATATTATAATTTTGTTTTGTTAGTTTCCGTTGCCAACTAAACTGTCGAATTGTTATTAGCAGTCAATTTTAAAGATCCTAGCGTGAAATCGTTTGATTTATATTTATATTTTTCCAATTTGGTGCCGTTTTATATTTTTGCTGTGTGCTTTTTTTTAAACGCAGCTCCATCTACTATCTTCTAATAATAAATGCGGTATAGTAATGATGGGTCATCCTGTAGTGTCATTTTCAATTTTTTAAGGTTAAATGTGGTCGATTGAACACAAATTCGATCATATTATTTGAATTTAAAGTGAATGTTGATTTGTACGTATTAGAATTTTGAGATGCTTAATTTGTTTAAATAATCGCCTTGTATTTTGTTTATTTTATTGTTCAGTTTTATGGCGTGGCAAATTTGTCCTCAATCCCTGAACGCCTCTCTTTCTGACAGCTTTATTAACTTTTTTCTGTACAATTCCATGGCCTCACGGATTTTTCCGTTTTTCCACTTCCATAGTGTTGAAAATTTAAAGGTGACGATTGGCATGACAGCGGAGATAGAATTGTAAATGTTTCGTCTAGGAAGTCACTACGCCGTACAACACTTTTAGTGCAAAAAACCTGGCAAGAAACGCACAACAAAAAGTACAAACCAAAGTGTCCGAGGATTTTTCTAGAGAATAAAGACCTGAATGGTAGATGAATTTGCTCCATTCATTATCGAGGTACTGTGTAAGTTATTTATATTAAACTCCGGTAATGAGTGACATTAATTTCAATATTAAAGTACAGTTAAAAAAAATATAATAATAAATGACAGTTTAGTTTTAATATTCTCATAGGACAATAACTTTTAAGGGGATTTTAATACATATTAATTATGGTTGTTTAAAAAGCGATATATAAAAAAAATTTCTCATGATCAAAATTGAAATATGAAGTACCTACGTTTTTCAATATATTTCCATGGTCCAAGTTGTGTTGACCCTCAAGCTCTCTCGATTCATCTATTAGCTTTTTTTGGGATATTGGATAATAGAAAATTACTTTAAATTTTTGAATTTTGTTCCTGCAGAAATAAGTAAGCTAGAATTCTTTCTGTTGGTCATGATGATGTAATATATCGGGGTGAAATTACGTATTTTTTAATAGGCAGATAAGGTTAGATTTCTCTGTAAACGTGAGATAAGCTCGTACCGTAAAAACCTTTGATTCAGCTGGTTTTGGGGTGAATGGGCAATAATTAACGGCTTTTAGAATAACCCTCTTGCGGAAGAAATACACTAAGAAATGAGGAACATCGCCATTTTGAAGATAATCACCATTGTAGGCGTTCAAAATTTTACTCAGTTAAGGGGAGATCAGTCCGATATGAAAAGTAAGAATTAATTAAGCTCTGAGAATCGCAGCTACCGAATTTTCGGAAATTGCGGATAAAATTTTTCGGAAATTTCCCCTCTCACTCCGCGCCCACAAACTGTAGCGAGTGAGGCAATCGTTTAGTATACGGACCGTGATTAAGATCTACCCAATTGCTGTTCCAGATTTCAACTGTTTATTTACGGGAAGATCCACTTTTACAAGGTTAGTAATTTTATTGTTAATCAATAAAATTAATTGGTTAATCTCTTTAAAAAAATCATTGTCTTAATAAATCATCGTTAAATCCCTGCTATTACAGTAAACAATCTCAAATTTAAGTACAGTTGTAATGCAACGGGAGACAGCCCGTGGATCAAATAGTTGAGTATACTACCGCGGAAGGAAACTATACATTTAACATTTGCAATATATTAAAATAAATTTTAAAAATGGACCCTGAAATCCCTTCTCTATTCATGCTATATTAGGAAAGTTAACAAATAGTGTCGTTTAAAAATATAAAGGAGCGCGTATAATGATTTTGTGGTTAAGCTCATAACAGTAAGTTAACGGAAAAATAATCCCACCCCTTTTGCATGAAATAAGAAAGCTTATTTCACAGACAAACTTAAACGGATTGGAAACTAAAATTCAAAAGGGATGTCAAATATCCTATCGGCTACAATTCTAAATTAATTTTTCTGATATGCCTTAATTATCCTGTTTTTAGATGTCGTCCTTCGAGAGCTTCTATCTTTGTACACATTGTAGATTGGCCTCGAGATTGGCCCATATTAAACACAATTAATTATTTAACAAAGCTGTAACACCTCACTTAGTATAAATTTCACTATTCAGTGGTGTAAGTATAGGTAATCGGTAAAAGGATACAAACGGTACAATTTAAAATGTATTTGGGATTTCGTTTCACTTTAGATACCGCGATCGGGAAGTGCGGCCAGGCGTAAAAAAGGTACTCAATATATAAGAAAACCTTACATTGAAAAATTTTGCTTACGATACCATTTTCAGTAAATAAAGAAATGCACAAAATAAAACCGACAATAAACTTAGGGGCTTAATTTCAAATTCGTAACGTTTCACATTACTCAACGTATATTAATTAACCCAACACAACTCTGAAGACTCGATGAAGCGAGTGCATTAATTCTGATGAACAACAACGCAGGCCTTCCTCGTTTTAGGTTAAAAGAAAAAGACCATTCCATTGCGTGCCGAAAACGTTCCAGCAAATTGGATCGTTATTTATACTATACGCAGCTTGACTTTTCGTAAAAAGTTTATAAGGTTATTGCATGCAAATTCATGTTATACTTGGGAGACTAAATTAAAAAAAAGCTCTTATGATATTAGAGGGAATTTTAACGTTTCTATAGTTTGTCTTCTGTGAAGAATAATAAGCATAACTCTAGTAGGTTAGGTGAATGAAGGACAAGTACCTATAAGTACTAAAAATTCACTCTTGAATATAATAATACGCTAAAGGGTGCTCATGGAAACCGCATCAGCGTAGGGAAATTTTCATTCGGGGTCATGATATTTAATAAACTGTCAGCCTGACTGTCAGAGTATATACCATTTTCATTTTGTTTTTTTATCTTTTCATCAATGAATTATACACTAGAAAATAGTGATAATGTAAAACGAACAGTTTTGATTTATCAGAACCACCAGACCCCAAATGCTACTTATGAACAAACGACGACACAATTGAATTAATATCCATACTCAAATGATTTGCAATTATCTTATTTATTAATATATAATAAAATTTAAAACTTAAATTTAAATGATTATACTATGTACGGTAGTTTTTGTTTACGTGTACATTTCAACACCAAAAATCAAATTTTTTTAACACGGACATTTTCGATTGAATATGATGTCTCCTCGGATGTCCCTTTTAGGTTGAACATTAAAGTAATATGTAAGTGCTTTTTTGCATTCCACCGTAGTTTACTAACGTGAAAATGAATACAAACAACATTGGATTCTTATTAATCGCCTTCGAAATCGGTATGCTTTCCGACACAAAATAATGACTGCGTATCATCACTCATCGTAAGGGGCGTACGTCGCTCTATATATTTATCCCCGGAACAATGTACCACAGCCGATAATGAGTGTAAGTCAAGCAATTTGTAATTAAAGAACTTATTTTTTTCTCGTTCGTGTAAAAACCTGCGCGCAGTATTAAACTAGTGACAGTAGTTTGTTCTTTCATATTTTGTCTTTTACGAACTGCGAACGATAGTCAACTAGACCGCTATGCATTACTCCTTAAAGTGTTTAAGATGGGGGAAGTCCTAGTCCAGTAGGCGTTAAGGCTGGACAGTACATACAGAACGGAGTATGTAAAGTTGCCTATTCTCAATCCCCAAATTTGGTTATTTATAATATTAATTTGTGTTCGATGGTAAAAACATAAACTTAGTCCAATTATAATGAACATTTTCTATCTGTATAAAACCAGCCACCCGGCGGAAGCTATCTTTTAGCGCTTTTTAGAAAAACTTTTAAGTTGTTTTTCCAAGATAACTTATCTATAAATGAAGTTGGAACAATTTCCAAAATTAAGATACGTTCGTAAACTTAATATCTAGGCAATAACGCCAGGAAAATTTATTTCCTTTTTTCTTTTCCAAAATATGACACCCTAACAGCCCTCGACGTTGCCCTTAAAAAAAGATTATTTTAAAACATTTTAGTAAACCCCGGCGTTATTGTCTAGCTAAAGCATTCACCTTTCACAGGAATATTCGACCCCTTCTTCAACTTCACTCAGAATTAAGATATCGTGGAACGAAATCACGCGTTTTCGGGCAACGGAACGGGTGTACTGTCCAGCCTTAAGGTGGTAAGCCAAAATGTAAAGATCTTTATTAAATGAATTTTATATATTTCGGTTGGCGTTGCAACCTTCATCAGAAACTGAAAATATTAATGTGAATATTCGATACTACCGATTACAAGTACTTACAATTTATTATATTGGTCCGAAACTGGTGATCACAACATTGAGTAGACTGATTTTGTAATACATTACTCTTATAATAAAAAAGTTGGCAACGATGTTAAAAGATTATCTTTTAACATCCTTGTCAGCTGTGGGTGCAAGAAGGCTGGTATATTTTGTATCATTGTCCGTGCCAACTGCCAAGGGGGCTGTTTTATCTCTCCGCCAATCCTGAAAGAAGATGAAGAGGACGTAAATGATCCTCATGGAGAGGAATTGTACATGAAATGGACATTATCTTCACTCGCAAAATTTAACTTCATTTTTGTTGTAGGTGAACTGTGGAAGCATGTTACACCACACATGTCAATGATTCTTGAAGGAAATGTAATTCCCTACAACCATGGTTAAGTGAACAGGCATTGAGCTCGAAGAAAAGTTCGACCGAAAACATGAGTTTTTTCAAAATTTCTTACCTTCAAGAGCCCGTAGCTGAAAAACGATTCGTTTTTTTAAAAAATGTATAGAAACAAAGTTGTAGAAAATTTTATGAGCTTCTATTTTTGATAATAATTTTTTTCTACTCATATTAAATAATAGGTAGAATACTGATGCGTTTTTAATTGAGAAAGTTATCTATTATTCAATATGTTTTCATTATTCAACTGTTGTCAATCGTATTCCGAGTTTGTCATTACTCTTCAGCTCACATTGTAGGGTTGCCTTGGAAACATGTGTGTAGCAAAAATCAAGATCTCGGATCGTGATAAATTCAGTTGTCAAACATTAATGCCAATCAAACAAATTACGAGAAATCAGTTTTGTGAAAATTACGTAAAAATGGACAGTAGTGCAATCATGATGAGCAGTGACGACGATATAATTCTAACTTCTCCGGATTTTACGTACATTGCTAATTTTGTCAATTGTTTGATGACAAAATAAAACCATTATGCATAATGTTATTATTACTGTAATTATTGAATACAAGTAGAAAAAGTATAGTATTTAACTCGTGAGAAAGGCATTATTCACTCAGATAAATTACGCCACTCGTCTTCGACTCGTGGCGCAAATCTTATCTTCGTGAATAATTGCCAACTTTCTCACTCGTTGAATAATATACTATTACCACGACCCACCATTTTCGAAATATAGCCGAAAAACAGCAAAACTGTACCTTCAACCCACTCCCCTCCCCCCGGCGGCACCGAAACTTTATTACACAATCATCAGGAGACCTTCTACCATACAGTCCCGAAAAAATTGGAACTACACGAATTATTTTTTCTATATTTCCTAGAATGACTGGACTATAACGCCCCCTCAGTTGTTTACGTTACAGTATTGTTAGTGGTTATTGTCGAAACGGTGGTCTACAATTGGATCTTCAGTTTCGATTAAGTGTAGCAGAAAGTGTATCTTTGTTTAGTCATAACCAATAAGCAAAGGTAATGTGTTAGGTATTTTTTAAATATTGTTTTTTCACTACTAGCGTCTGATGACATGATTATTAACCTTTTTTCCACTTGTAAAGTAGGCTTTCTCGGCAGTTGTTCAAAGTGGTTAATAATGTGGACATTATTAACCAGTAGTCAATAATGAGAACTGTCACGCTGTCACTTTTAGAAAACACAACCCGAAATTTCGCTCAATGAACGTTTAGACAAGTTCTCTAAAACGAATAATTGCCACCATTCGCAATTTCCAGAGAAATTACATACCTAAAATTATCACATTTTGAAAAAATTCGAACGAAATTACTCTTTGAAAAATCTCAATGACAAAATACGGCCTGTTTGACTTGTACTTCCACGTACTTGATTGACATGTTAAATTAAGAAACAAATAATTCTGTCCAACCGTTAACTCTCTTATCAATATAATATGTTAATTTAGAGGATTTCAAGTGCTAGTAGTGAAAAAAATAGTATATATACCACGGTAGAGAAGTCTATTATTGCCTTCGCACCTTACACCCCTCGGCGCAAGCGCCTCGAGATGTAATCTTGGTGCTCAGGCAATAATAGTGGACTTCTCTACCTTGATATATAATGTACTATTCCCTCTCATATATAAAGGTATGTGATTGGGGTATATTTTATACCATCCCCACTACTGCATATTTTCAATGCGTCAATTTTAACGTAGATAATGAAGTTTGTGTAACTGATTAATAGCTTAATTTTCTTATACATATAAATAGACTAACATAAAAGACGCAATTTATCTACTTGCGTTTTGTTCTGTAATAAACGGTTTCTTTCACTTTGGCATAAAACGCGATTATTTACAGAAGTAGAATTAGAACGTCTTAATTTTAAACACTTTTCAAATCGATGTAATAGAAAGTTTCTTTGCCTAAATCACCACCTCTGGGTCGTTTTAATTACCATTATTAAATTATTTTTGTTATCCTTATTCAGCTTAATTAATACCTTATACCCAAGGATGCTATATAATAATATAATAATATATAATATTCTATAGCATCCTTGCCTTATACCATCAATTCCATGGCACATTGAGTTACATCGGGAACTTGGCGAAGAAAATTTTCAAAGACGCGGCACTTAAAGTCAATGATTACGTGGGAAAATTTAGGTAAACCCAAACCTTTTTTAAAATTTATAAAGCATAAAGATGATCCTACATTTATAAGTAATGCTCAATAATCGACACGATGTGCATTATTATGCAACCGAGAATCCTCATTGGGTCTGTGAAGTTCAACACAAAAACCATTGGTCCGTTAATATGTGGGGAGCCATAGGTACTCCACAACCTTATATTTATGTAAATGTTTTTGTAATAAACCTTTAAATGGACGTTTTTACTTACGTTTCTTGGAACAGGAGTTGCCGGTATTACTGGAAGAAGTGACCCTTAACGATCGTCAAAATACAAATCCAAATGCATATTTTAATAGAGTCCACGTTGTTTCACGCTTCATTTTTTAGCGCTCAGTTCCATCTTCCATAATTTTACGAATAAATCATTAACCTCATGTCTCTCAAGTTTGAATTTCATGTTGACAATAATAGATTATTAAGTTGGGTGGAGAATGCTACATTTGAGAAGACTCGGGGGTTTTTATTTTATACCACGCCCACCACATGCAGTTTAAATTTACACAAAGAAATCTTTTTATATTGAGACTTAGCAAATATTCCCAACACCGGTTTTCATTTTACTTTTTTAGCATATTAATTAAACTTAGAATAACCGTGCAAAAGCGAAAATAATAAAACCTTTTCGTTCGAGAAGTAATTAAAACTTTGCGCGTACATCAAGGGGATAGTTCAAGTACATTTTCGGTCATGTTCATAAAATGACTACGTATAACCGCTAAAACAATGTAAAGTTATATAAACATAAAGAATTTATAGCCCATACTAGGGCTAGAAGTAGATGTCATTGAAGAGTCCGTAATCGTCATCGACGTGCCAAAAAGGTGTTGGTACACGCATGACAGGCCGACACAACGCATTTCCGTCATAGAAAAAGACGAGGTCTCTGTCCTACTTTTGGTACGGGATACACAAAGATATGGAGGATTATATCCGGAAATGCAGAGACTGCCAGCGATACAAAAAGCCGAAGGACTGCTCCAGACTCCGGTGATGCAACAACGCTTCGCGATGTCATCTCCATGGATGTTTTTGGACCTCTACCAGAGACAGACGAAGGGTAAGTATCGATGGACGTTCATAATAGAAGATACCCCTTCCTTCGCACTGGATAGAGACAGTTGAACTCCCAGCGACGTTAGACGAGACTTGAGGCATATCATGCAGAGTGAGAACTTCGTGTTGGATAACACACGTTTGCTGTTTAGAATCAGCGATTATTTGAGACATGCGAAAAAGATGCACAAATACCACCAGGATTATTATAAAGAGATTAAAGATTCTAAAGCATCGCCAGGATCAAGTTACGCTGTTAGCGACTACGTTTGGGTGAAAATACAACCTCTCAGGCAGCGCAAACATGGTCACATAGCAAAATTCGCAACTAGTTGCGATGGTCCTTATCTCATCATTAGAAGGAAAGCATCTGTCACCTATGAAGTAGCAGCTGTCCAAGAGCGAGACCTTTCTTTAGGAATATACCATATCACTGGTCTGTTATTAATTTCCCTGAGCAGGAACCGGAAATAGTCGGATTCGGTAGTGGTTTCTACAGGAAAGCAAATGCAGGAAAGCGACAAAATACTCCCCCCTCCCCCCCTTCTACGATAATTAGTGAATCAAAAAGTAGCTACAAGTTTACCTTAAAAGCAAAAATTAGACGCTCTGAATGCAAAATAAAGTTACGAAAATATCTAAATTTAATACGATATTTACAAAACGTAACTGGAGAAAATGCAAAAGGCGGAAATATATTTAAATACGGCTACTTTAAAACCAAAGGTAAAGGATGCATAAAGATTTTACGTTTCGGTTAACCAAATCGGTCGGCGTATTCGGTTATCTATATCCATAAATTACAGCTTTTTAATTAATTGCGTCCTTACCAGACGTCTTAAAAATACGGGACCGGTGTCAAAATTCAAGTTTTTTAAGGGCGCACGGATGTAATCTCCTCTTAATCGGTGGCTGTTCTGTAACACATTCAAGTAATTACGGTTAATTATACGTGTTCAAATAGTCGGAATGAATTCTCCAAATTCGGCTTTTGGTCCTTGAAATGTGACGTAACCACGTTTCCACAACTTTGCTAGTTTAATGCTGGATTTTCGTATAGCATTAGAAAAATAAAATCGATTAATGTGTAATTAACGAACCTAAAACTTAATGAGATTGATTCCTTGGCAAGACAGCTTTTGAAGACTATAAAAACAATTTAAATATTCATACGGGAAAGGATTCAAATGGCAAATTACATACGGCCTCTTATATTTCTTAACTTAACCCACTAATTTCTACCTTATGTTTCCCACTTCTACACAGAAATACATATTTTCGGAGCCATAATTTTCGTAACGAGGCGCACAACTTGAAAGGCTCCTTGGTACTGTGTGATGATCATCTACAGAGTGATCACTAACTAAAACTGGTAATTTCAACGCGGAAAACAAGTGCTTCGGTACAGCATTTACACGTACTCTCGTACGTATTTTCTGGCTCTCGTGAGATAGTTGGACTCGAAAAATGAAGTGCTCACCAAAGTCCGTATTCAACGTTGTTTTCGGAAAATCCTGTTTTGAATTTTAAAACAATGTTCGAAAGTTCTTTACTTACAAAATTGGAAGTAATATAAGTAGGCACTAATGGAACGATAAAGCAATTTTTCTCTTTGGGTTTATTCATTTCTATAATAGGAAAAGACACAGACAGACATTAGACTTATTAGAGTTATTAAGTATAAGTTTATTATTATCGAGATAACAAAGGATCCATGCCAATTTTACTAGAACATTTACGACTTCAATTTAAATTTGGCTATCAGCACCGTCAGCAGCAGCGATAATTATGGTACCTATAACAGTACAATAATTACCGAATATTGATCCCATCGAAAACCAGCTGAATATAATGTTATGTTCAAGTGTCTCAAGCACACATTTCCAGTACAATTGGCACCATTAATTATTTATCTGACCGAATTGAATGAATCAACTGTGATTTGGAAGTTCATCGTATTTATCGCGAATTTATTTGCGACTGATATTGATCAATACCCTCACTGAAACGTTTTTAACATCGAAAACATCGTCAAACGAACCATATTTCTGCGAATAATTGGAGCAGATATATTTCGCTCAAAATCGAATTAGTAACTCCGTACGGGGCGTAACGATTTTCAATTTGCTTACGTAGTTTAATTTGCTACATGGAGTTGGTAGCAGTCAAAAATGCTCGAAGTACCTCCATAAATCACAACTCAATTTTACGAAAGTTTGCACTAAAGCTAAACTTTTTGTTTATATTCATCGCATATGGCATTACCCACGCAATATGTAAATGTTAGTCAAGGCATTTTACCAAAACACATTCCACATTCTCTCTAAAAAATTTAACATGCTTTTCCTTCATGCCATTTTTGTTTTAGTGTCGTACCTTGGAAGATTTTATACATAAATGTAGTGAGTGCCCTCTACGATATTAAAAATTTTTGTTTCACAATTCGTATCACAAGCAAACTTGAATTTCTTTCTTAAAATTTTATTAAGTTCTTTTATTTCAAAAGTTTTGCAAGTGAATAGCTAAACATTGTTATTTTGCTATAGGTATGGTATGCATTTAATGCTATAGTGGGAACTTCGGAATTTACCCCCTCATTTACACAACGTTGTTACTCAAATTACAATTATTACATAAAAGGAAACCCATCACAGCATGAAGTTTAGATAAATGTGAGCAACGATATGCAAGTATTGTAACATGACGGTTGATCTGTATCGCTATTGTCACGAATACTCAAATAGGGCTTTCCTATTTTATTTAAGGGTTTTGAACTTTCTTACTTTGGCATCATATGGATTCTTTATCAAATTTCTGTAATTATCTCGGCTCGCTCGTAACGACAAACTGCACAATTACTTGCTGTATAACTTCTCCTTTTTCCTGTTAATTTTCCTCCAAATGAAACACCAAATTACCGTAACGGTTTGAATATATTGATTAAAAATTTACGGTACTCTCTCTCAGTAACATTTCCTGTTTTACAACTTTTCCTTAGGAAATTCTAAATAATTATATTGCAAAAGAAAAACGTGGCCAACATATTTTAAATGAAATATTCTTAGTTTACCTTAGATCTAGCAACAAAATACACCATGATACCTCATTTTTACAGAAAATATTCATTTTTCCATAAACAGAGTGGACACCTGAATTTGGAGATAGTATTTTCTATTGAACGTCAAACTAATTGAATTTCAAATGACAAATTTACTTTCTAAATTCTAAGTATTCAGAATAATAAGAGATAAAATTACGAAATAAAACCTTATAAGCTTCAGGTTGGACAATGATGCTAACACAATAATACGGTTGGAAACTTTCTCATTACAGGATCGAAGACGAAATAGAAGAAAGGTGGTTTTTTTAAATACGACATCAGGAGGAATTTAGCAGTCAAGATATTATTGTTAATACAATGATTTGGATGGTTTATTTCGCAACCAAATCAAAATGTCTTTGATAGCGTAGCGTCGTATTAACGACTTTTATAATTGTTGATAAAATTATTATTCTTACTTGGATTAACGTTTTCGTAAATTCAACGATTCAGTAACTCAACAGAGAAGTTCAACACCCTTGTTTATTTATGGATGGTAATTTACTTTAAACAATTCCTTGGCGATAACAGGCATACTCGTACAAATATCACGGCTGCTTGTTAAAAAACAAAACAGCAAGTACTAATAAACGTTTAAAAAAACTGTAGATTAAATCTAAGATGTTGTAAAACCTATTACTTCAGCGTTCTAAAATGGAGGTGTTCACAATATATCAAGTATCAAGTGAAAAAATTTGACATGAAATCTCTAACCTAGGTCGTAATTCGGACTCGATTAATCACAAAACCAATCATTTACAGACGAAACAAATTTATTCAACATAAAACAATCAGGATGAAAGAAAAACAAGCACTCAGGGCCAACAATCATGTACCACGCACAACCGATCGCATAGAATTAAAGCAAATCTTAATTATTTTAAAGTGTCAATAATTCAAAATTTTCGGTCAATTGCGATTTTTTTAAACGCAACACAAACACCAAACTTCATAGACTCTGCTTCTTTATCTTAACTTGAATCGCGATTTTAATGAACTGCCTTTCTTGTAATTCCAGTTATAGTATTGACCCTTCGATGGTAGACAAAACCCCCTTTAACTGGTAACTTGAAGACCTTCTCTTCGGCGACAAACGCTCTATACCCAACAGCACAACTAAACTTTTTCGTAAAGAGGTAAACACAGGGGAAACACTTCCGTTTAGATTGATGTCCAAAAAAGCTCGATTTAGATCTACCAAAAAGGGCCACGATTAAATAAACGCAAAAAGCCTCCTTTAACGTCCGTCGCTTCTAATTATCAACTGTTTCCTTTCTTTGAACTTCCGCTTCTCAGTCCTTCGTCAATACTGTGTCGTCGAAAAATCATTCTGCGTCTTTGAGAAATCATACTGCACCTGTGCTTATTTAACGGCGATAACACATCCTTATCTCGAAATTTAATTGAGATACGCAGCGATAACAAGTCTTATCGCAACGACCGGAGATAAACTTTTACCAAAAGAATAAACTTATTCCTTAGATTTACAATTAAATAAACGAAATTTAAGGCAACAAGTAATAATTCTAATACAAACAAAATCGACTTCGAAATCGAATGACATGATCGGCAAAAAAACATCACATTTAACGTGAAAATAAAATTGAAATGCACGTACAGGGTGACCGATCATTACTGCAGGTGCCGATGCCAAACAAACGTTTATACAGGGTGTCTATTTGAAACCCCACCACGGATTTAGCGAAAACCACTGCTTAAAGGAAAAAACGCCGAGATACTTCAAAAGATTTGTCACGGGGGACAACTTTTTAACCAAAAACTATTTTACCCCCGTTCACCCTCTGCCCCCCAGGGTCATTCCCTTAAATCTTTTAAATGACAAGTGGTGTCGAGTAATAGCTTGTTTGAAAGGTCTTTCGAAATCCTTTATTTTAATAATAATAAATGTCTTTAATAAATACCTACGTTAATTACATATAAATGTGTACAAAGGGCGAGATTCAGTAATGGAATGAAACATACCATTTCTGCTCTTACACCTAACCCATGTGATTCCGTTCATTAACAGAAAATAAAAAAATTAAAAATAATATATCTAGCAAAAATAAACCTCAAATTAAATTCTTAAAATATCATTTAGAAGAAGATTGTTCCTGCAATAACCTCGATATGATATCTAATCTAAATTTTGACGTTTGATTTTTTAAAATCGGTCGATTCGTTTTCGAGTAAATTAGAAAAATCTTTCCACCCTCCCGACTAGTGTGTAAACGATTTTGGAAGTTAAATCTGAATCAATAAATTAATTTTCACTATCCCAAGATTGTCACAAAGGTAACTAACAGCAAATTAAATTCTTTCTTTCCCATTGCAAAAAATAAATGATATTTTCGTTTGTTTTTGTTTTCTATCTGAACAAATTAAAATAGGTCGATTAAATAAATTAAATAAAGATGTTTGTAATTGTCTCAAAAACGAGTCGATCCATTTTTAAAAATAAAACGTCAAAATAACGGACTTCGAAAGACCTTTCAAACAAGCGATTACTTGATGCCACTAGTCATTTGAAATGTTTAAGGGAATGTAGGGGTGAAGTAGTTTTCGGTTAAAAAGTTGTCAAAATCCAATGCTTATTATACCCCTTGAAAATTTGGTGGCACCCTCTTTTATGATCACAACATAACAGATTTCTTAATTTTATTGTTAGTACATTAGTTCCGGTATAAGCAGAACCTCCCAGGTTGCCAATCGATGAAATTGGATATTTGTGGTAATAAACCCTTTAATGGCGTTGGTATGTTCTAAAGTCGACGACTACTTGATGGAAATGAACATCCAACCCGATAAACAATAACATTGAGATTGAACCGCTTCTAAACTAATAACCCTAGGAAGCTACGTGACTTTGTGAAATAGGACAAACAGTCCTTTTGAGCTTATCGTAGTTTAAAAGATTTGCATAATTTCCTAGTTCGCAAATACATGGAGCGTCATTACCCACACATTATTAAATTAGTCGGTTTCGACGGTTTTGCCAACTACATTCTATTGACGTAGTAAATACAGAAATTGAGGTACCTAACCGATATTGATTGAATGTCTTTCTGAACCCACATCGAATGACAAAGTGTCCCATAATAAAAGCCAGCCAGCCGCAATTATGTGGAGGATTATGTGTAGGAAACGTCGATGCTTGAACAGCGATACCCTTATATAATCCCTTTAAGTTTACTCTAATTAATTTGAAGATAGTTTTGGTGAATTGATAGATTAATGGCTCAATCATTTTTAGCAGCTCGCCAACGATTAGCGATGGTATTGTAAATGAATTAGGAACTAATTAATTATTCATTACAAAATCGATATATTAGTCATTGCAGTGCTCGATTAGTCGTTTCCCAAACTACCTTAGGTACGCTTAGCTATACTAGATATTCAGTAATTTATATTAGGGTACTTACTTATTGATTCAATAATTGCACAAACTAATTCAATTTGCAATTATTACAATCTAAATAGCAAAATTGTCGCGGACAGACAGACAGTTTAACTAAACGATAACGTGCTAACTGCTTAGAATAAAACTTTTACGGAATGTTCTAGCGACATTAAATAAGCCATTAGGTTCTCGAAGGAAAGCCCAAGCTGTATTTACGATCGAATTTTTTGTTTCACAGAGCCTCTCTCGTCTGTTTATCGGACGAGTAATTTGTCGTTATAGTTAAACTTACCCCAATAAATTCAAACAGTAAATTCTAAGGTCTGAAACACCACGTGCCATTACCTAAGTGTATTGCGTTTGGATTCATGAGAGGAACAGAAATAAGATCAGTCCCCAGAATATGCGCATTAATAATTGTAGGCCTTATTACTAATTTATCACGTAATTTTGAGAAATCCTTATGGGCTGGTTCCAGTCGTTTTTTCAAAAAATAATCTATTTATTTATGCATGTTCCTGTGTCTTGTATATTAGAATATTGGAGCAAGAATAACCAAAGTCACGGGGGAACGACGAGCTACAAGTTATCCTTTCCAAAGAATCAGCCTCGCACTTCAACGTGGGAAATGTGCGCCGATCCTGGGAACCTTGCTCGCTGGAAAGGAGCTGGATCAGATATTTTATTTTTTAAACATTAAATATTTCTCAACAGCAATTATGAACAGATTGAAAAAGAAATGCTGGCAACCACATTTGATTGTCAACGCTTTCATCATTATGTGTATGATAAAACTTTTTATGTTGAAACAGATCATAAGCCATTTTTTAGCGCATTTTTGGAAAAAAAATACGCTATTATATTCGTTATGGCTGGCTGACTGGCTGGCTGTCCGGCTGAGATGTCAGCAATTACAAATGCTAGACTTTAAATTTTCACTAAAAGCTTTCTGTTATAGTGTAGATGTGCAGGCTCTAGTCTATTTTGAGTTTGATTACTCGTGAGACCGATAATTTTAAACTTTGCTAATGAAATACTGATCTGCATTACCAAAAATGTAAGTGCTAATTAAAGATAAAAATGTACACGAACAATGAATTGTACCAATAGTCCATTGAAAAGTTACATTTGGGGTTGCGTTTGTCAAAGGACGCAATTTTATTTTTTAGATATCAAGGGGGGGTTGGTCTAAAGTTAAATCCCAGTTTGTGGTGTTGCAGCCCTTGTCCCGCGGCTGTCATCTTGGAAAAAGGGGTGCAAATAGTTTTTATGGTTTATCTGACAAACTATTGGTCTCACAAAAAATTTATTCAGACATTTTTGAATAAAAATAAAACTTTGGTTCAGTATCTTTTAGTCGTAGAACCAAAAATAACAAAGTTATAAACGAAAATTGATGAACATTTTGTGAACACTTTTCAATTGGTCGTTATAACTTTTTTTATGGTCATTTTACAAAAAAACGACATCAGAGCATTTTAATTGTATTTCTATTAATTGTAATAATTTTCATTACAAACTTTTTCAATTTTATTCTTTAATTAAGATTTTACAGCGCTGTGAAACGAATACAATTCTCTAGTATTCCTAATCAGAAATTTCTTGGTAATAAGAAGAACAAGGCTAATTTCATTGTACTTCTCAAAACTTCATTCTCAGAGGTGGGTTTCACTGTCGACCAAGAACAATCCGATGCAGACACCCTCATTATTCGTTCTGCTTTTGCCGCATCCCAATCGTTTGACTCAGTTACTATTGTACCTAGCTGAAGATATCGACATACTTGTGTTGCTCACAGCTTTTGGAGCAAAGAGATCAAATATATATTTTTTGAAACCGTCAAAAGGACGTATAGCCAAACAATTGTATTTTCCGTCAGGTTTTATGCACGAAGGATGTGGATAATTTGCTGTTCCTCCATGCTTTTTCAGGATGTGACACAGCATCAGCAGCTTACAACATTGGCAAACTAAAATTTCTCACAACTCTGGAGAAACATCCAGAGTTAGCAAGTGAAATAGCGTTGTTCCTTAATAAGAGAGTCGATCCTGCTTTGCTCACTGTCATTGGTGAACGTTTTTTCATCGTTTTATATGGTGGCAATAAAGATGATGATTCTCTTGACAGCATTAGATACAAACGATTCGCCAAGTCAGTGACAAAGAGTACATTCAACTTGTCTTCACTTCCTCCAACGCAAGATACAGCCCGCCTTCACAGTTTGCGAGCCTACCATCAAGTCCAGTCGTGGCTGGGTAATTACAACGACCCTGAAGATTGGAGTGGAAAAAATATGGACAAATTTTGATGCCAGTACAAAGCTCAAAACCTCCAGTACCCCCTGAGCTTCTGGAGTTCATTTTCTGCTGAGGTAAAGGAAACTGTGGAGCAATGTGTGGATGTCGGAAAGCAGGTCTCAAGTGTTCTGCAGCGTGCCTTCATTGTTTGGGGGAGACTTGCAGCAACATAATGCACATTTCAAAATTAAATGATTTTGAAGATGAACCGCCGACAATGACACCACTTCCTTCTCCGGTTTTTCCTCAACTATTTGATATTGAAAATCAACAAAATCATGATCTGCAGCCTGGTCCATCAAGAAGACCAAGGAAGTAATAAAGTCATGCCATTTAAAACATTAGGAAGTTACGTTAAATCATTAATAGTTATGTATAGTTTAATAATAGAGCGCTATAAAATCTTAATGAATGAATAAAATTGAAAAAGTTTATAATGAAAATTATTTCTTAAAAACTCCCCTATTAATATGCTTTGATGTCGTTTTTTTGTAAAATGACCAGAAAAAAAGTTATAACCACCAATTGAAAATTGTTTACAAAATGTTCATCAATTTTCGTTTATAACTTTGTTACTTTTGGTTCTACGACTAAAAGTTACTGAACCAAAGTTGTAGAGAATTTAATTTTTAATGTCTGAATACATTTTTTGTGAGACCAATATTTTTTCAGATAAACCATAAAAACCAGGTGCACCCCTTTTTTCAAGATGGCGGCCGCGGGACAAGGGGTAGAACCCCACAAACTTGGATTTAACTTTAGACTAACGTTTCCTTGATATCTAAAAAATAAAATCGCGTCCTCTGACAAACGCACGCTAAGCCCAAAAAAATGTAACATTTCATAACAATCATTATTAAAGTTATACTTGATGTCAGTATAGTAAATGTCGATTTCTGCTCTTTTGCATACGATTCTTCAGGGATGTCGTGCGTACCTACAGACAAAGCCACTTACCATCCCCGACCTGTAGTGGTCTGAATGTGGCGATGTGCCATCAACAAAGATCTTTCGAAAAGGCTGCACTCTTTTGAAATTTGAATAATTGAACACATAATTTTAATCAGAAAACATTCTGTATTAAACAATCTACAAATTCAAATTGGCCACCATAAGAAAAAAGTGAGCAAGTTTAATGCTATTCTACGATCAGGCAGAAACCCTTCTTTCATAAGTTTTTTATAATGTTTATCACTCGTTTGTTTACCTCAACAACGGCGAGTCGTACGATAATAGTTTCAATTTTATTAATTAATACCAAATGCAACTTTTCCCACAAGAAGAGGTTTTCACACTTTTTAATGAATTTTTATGATAATACAATAAATTCAATGATAATACCACAGATCTACACATACACAGATTGCTAACCTTATGCATTTTTTGGGAAACAAATTTAGGTATACTTAAAAGCGCCC
Source organism: Photinus pyralis (assembly GCF_008802855.1). NCBI lineage: Eukaryota > Metazoa > Arthropoda > Insecta > Coleoptera > Lampyridae > Photinus > Photinus pyralis. Next base: position 44,675,576 of record NW_022170403.1, read on the forward strand.
TCTATTGCGGAGCAGTATAAACATGTATCGTTTAAAACTGTAATATGACGCTTATGGATTTATGCGTTAGATGTCGCTGAAACAACATTAAAGTTTGCACAATTCGAATTCCTTAATATTCGTATTATTACAGTGGTATGATATGATAGGAGGTACGTTGAGCCATAATGGTTTAATTTAACACTGGAGCTACTCATTCGTCGTAAGGGAGTTATTAAAAGCGGGTCCCTGTGGTCACAGATACACACGAACATAGGGCAGGTTCTTAAAGAATCGTGAAGGTTTTTTGAAGTTGGCGGAAACTATTTGCGGCTTTAAAGGTCTTGACAGATTGCTAACCGGAAAGGCATACTTACAAACTATGTATATCTCTGCCATCATTAACGTTACACTCTTTACCACGTCGATAAGATATAAGATAGGGAGGTTATTTTCGAAAAGTTGATAGTTTTCCAGTTGTAAGCACAAAACTGCTAAAAAATATCCTTTTCAACTTTTTTGTATTTTTTTCAATGTTGCGTCATGAAATTTTGTTAGCAAACCTCGGATTCGGATTCGGCACCCCAACAAACATATAGAATCAAAGAAATCAAAACTACCCCACAACTTTCCTGGTAAAAATACAATTAAACTGGATTATATGCACATTTTACCGCTTTAAATTTTTTGCAGCGACATCTAATGCATAAATCCATAAGCGTCATATTACAGTTTTAAACGGTACATGTTTCTACTGCTCCGCAATAGAGGGCGCTTTTAAGTATACCTAAATTTGTTTCCCAAAAAATGCATAAGGTATATATGTGTAGATCTGTGATAATACGTTTAATTGGTCACTTTTTTATGTATAGTATGTATCAGAATTCCAAAAATGTAAAAGCTGTTGAATATTCGAGGTTACTGCTTATTCTGGAGGTGTGTAGATGAATAGGTACTACTCAAGGTTTGACAAAGGTGGTAGGGCCATTTGAAATTTGAGAGCTGGGGTGAATTTCTCGGAAACATTACCTCACATCCGCCTTCGTGGTTTATCGCCGATGACTAATTTTTCATGACACCTCGATGTCTATCGGAATTTTTGTAATATTCACTACAATATGATGGTTCTAGTTCCTCTAACATACCGTCTAAAATTTTGATTGCATAAGCTGAACGAATAGATAGCTCGTTGTAAATGGTTTCCTTCCCTAAATGTAAACCGTAATTTCCTTCAGATTTTGTGGTTTAGTTTTTAAAATATTCCACTTTGAAGTGTCTTCGACAAAACCAACATTTATAAATATATGTTAAAGACAAATAAAGTGAAAAAAACATCAACATCCGATGAATATGCGGCAATCTTTGTTCTCATGTTATTTATGTTTGAAATTATTTCTGGACTTCTTCCTAATAGCATTTACCAGGACTGGATATGTACTTTGGATGTACCTTCACTTTTCGGAGACGATTTAACGATATGCCACCATGTCATTCAAAATTGTAGACGTGGTGGTCACGATGGTAAGGGATAAAGAAATAAAAAAATCGGTTTGATAGATCTCTCTTGAACCTAAACTGGACTCTTATCTTACAGTTACAAAAAACTAACTTCTAACTAGCTTCTTAATTAAATTCGTTGTCGTCGGCGACAGCTATTTAATTAATAAATGTAGGTACCATAATTAGTTTTATTTTTCATTTGCCTATTATATGTCAATTATATCTGTCATATGTGATATATGAAGCAGTCTATTATGCCCAAGGGCATAATGAGAGGGCATAATGGATTGTCATCTCATTATGCCCTCAAACGGCCTGTCAAATTGATTGACGGTTATATTATGTAATAAAAAAGATGCAACTCGATTCGTATGAAGCACTTTAATGTTGGGCAAACAATAATCATGACATTTATATATTGGAAATGCATTCTTTGAAACGATGAAAAATAAAATGTTGTATGCACCTCAGGCATTACTCAATGTTTAACCCTCGGGCGACTTACAATCCCTCGGGCCGGACACCCTCGGGCTCTGTCGCCCTCGGCATAAATATCGCCTTAATGCCCTTGATGCATAAATAACTATAATGTTTAATGAAGTTGTTAAAATGTAAACGAAAATTTTAAGGCATATTTTGTAACTCATAATCGTTTGAAAACATATACTGTTTCCCTGTGTCATTTGATTTTAACCGGAGAGCATTGATGTGTGGGGGGACATCTACAAGGCCACCATGTGTCACAAACTCAAAAATTGGTATAATAGGATTCCAGGAACAAGTTTTCAATATAATAAATAAGAGACAAGCCCAGTAAATGTAGGGTTTGGTATGCCACAAATTTATAATGAGCTGAAAATTTAAGGATCAACTCTTTATGACCAGTAACACAAAACCTGAAAAGTCTCATAACTTCTCATGTAAGCTTCCATTCAAAATGGCGTATCAAAGATGACCGCTAAGCACTATTTGCCTTTTTTGATGTTTTTAACAGTATTTTATATAAAAGTTAATATTTTTTACTTCAAAAGAAATTCTGTACTCTACCACCATTAAAATGAATAAATGAATCGTACCTTATTTATTTATTTTTGCCAAATTGCTGTGATACCTAGAACACCGTAGTGATGCCTTCTTGCATTGGCATCTTGCGTCACAATTTCTTGTACCATCTATTTTGCAGTTACAAGAGATTATTTGCAGAATTTCTTCGGAAGCAGGGGAACTGTAGAAGGGATTGGGTTCACAATCTCCCTTCTTCACTGCTGGATCTAGATTGTTTTGGGGATCAAGCTGAGGACTGCTGAACTGGCAAATCAGTGATTGAAGTTCGTTATTTCATTTTATCAATTTGAAAGCTGAAGATTTTCTTTTTATGAAAATTGCTGATCTGGTGTCACATTTTGTAGCTACGTGCAGGAAGAGAATTGAGTCGTTCATTGGGCCAAGTTGTAATTTAAATATGTCGTAGCATTTTTGTGCGTACTTGGATGTCCGAAGTCGAGAAGAGTGATTTGTCTGAGTTACTTCGTGCAATGGAAGTGGTTAGCAGAACGGTGTCAGTACATACTACTGCGACTGATGTTGCATTAGAGTGACTTGCATTAATTGCAGTAGAACAGATTAATGTATCTGCATCATCCTCCGCTTGTAGGGTAGTAATTCCTTCAGCCCGGAAATAGTCCGCACCATTCGAATAAGCCTAGGCTTGCTCTCGGAGTTGCGTAAAAAGGTAGCTTGTTTGGTTGTGGTCAGTAGCAGACATATTTTCTGTCTCAAATCAGTTCCTCGCCACTATACAAGTGTTTTGTCCCAACTGCATACATTCTTCTGCTGCGTAAACGAAAGTTGAATGGATTGTATTCATAACTGAGGCAGGGTGATTGAAAAACTTTATCATTGTAAGTTCTTGTTTCGTGTGCTACTTAGGCATATCAAAACTCAAAAAGAAATAGTTTGGTGGCAGGCACGGCTAAACCAACCACTTTTTTAATATAAAGAGATGACTGTAAATGTGTCGTTTAAGAAGTCTTACAGAATTCCAAAGCGCATATGTTTCTTTTTTCTTTTGCTTAGCAACTTTACAACATCCGAACAAGGGGTACAAGTTATAACTAATGCGTTTATACCGTCTTTTAGTTACTAAATATGATTGAGAAGCAAAAGCCTTGAAGATGGTATATAGATTGAACAGCAAAAGTTTCTCTATATCATATTTTCTGTCCGTGCCTCTAATCAGTCTGTGTGCCTGTCCAGTATAATTCGAAGAGAGATTTTTTTAAATTCCTTTTTAATCAATCGATATCTTAAACTTAAGTATATCATCTGGTCGGCACTATTATCAAATGTGAAGCATTTATCTCGAAATTACAAGTTTAAGATCCGCAAAAAGATTGAGCATCGGATTGTTGAGATCCAACATTATTTTTCAAGAAAATTATATATTATGAAAACCTTGATAAATAACAACTCATTTGTTAAATAATGTAAATTATTTATTTTTTATATCACTGACATTTTAAACTGTTTCTAAGATTAATTTTAACTCGCTTATTGTTATCTATAAAATTCATTGTTTCTTATAAAGTACGTTGTCAATGGTAACGCCCTTTATCCACTACTCAAAGTACGCTGCTTAGTTTTTCGTACCTAATTTTATTGTATCTATTACCACGGTTACAGCTTACGATAGCCTTGAGATTGGTGGAAAATATATCTGCTGACGTTTGCAAGAAGATAATTGAGTTGGAAGTTGACACATTATTACTTGTAAAGGTAGTATTAGTAGAAGCAGAACGTGCGCTCTATTTCTGATATTGTTTATTTTACACTGTAGTAGGTAGTTCACCTCTCCCGTAGTGGGATGACAATACAACCACAAAGTTTCCTAGAAGAATTTTATTTAAATGTCATGTTTCCCTGTAACAACTTGGGATACATTTATCTCATAAAAAAATGAATCAAATTTTTATTAAATTTGAATACCAAAATACCTGCAAAAATATCGCGAAATTGCGTTGGATTGGTTTAACCAAACCCAAAATCCGAACCTAAATTACACATCGTTTGAGTTATAAAAAACCGTTCGGTTTTATTCTCCCAACGTCCCAACCCGCTCCAGTTACTCGATCGGAATACGGACAAAAACCCTCGCTGAGAGATCCCATTAAAATAAAATGCCTCTGTAATTCATATTAGTATACGACATCGTATTATTTTGGGGGTAAGAATTTAAAAAAAATTGGGGAAGTGCCAAAAACTTTCTTATCCATGAACCAAGTTATGTCAGTTATGCACCAAACTGGGTCAGTAAAATTTCTTTATTTGTTAAAATCGAGCACTTTAATTATTGCTTTATCATACTCGATTAGATACCTATACAAAATTTGCATACTGAAACGTAGTGAAATGAATTACTTGATAAAACACCGAGTAGGCGTTTAATTGCGTTCGATACGACCTACGTCATTCATTCTGTTACTTAACGAACCGAACCCAAAGGGATGAAAAATGAATGATAGACTTGGAGAAAATTTCCCTTCCGTCTCTATTTATTACATTTCAGTGAACCTCGTTTGAAGACCACATACAATGCAACTTCCTGGTGCAGTTAAGCAATACGAATAAACGTTGATCTGCTCTGTTGATAAGTAGAATGGCTGATTGAAAATGTACGAGGGAGAGCAGAGTCGCTCTTGATATCGGGCCGTGAACACGTTTTTGCGCATTTCTCATCAATAAAAAATCGCCTTTGATCTTTTCTCCCTCCATGCATGTAATCCGTTAGTATTTTGGTGCGCTGAACGGAATGTAAAACGCTCCTTGTGTGTGATTAACGATCCTTTAACAATAGTGGGTGCATTCGATAGCAAATTATTGCACCGTGTCCAGAAACTGAATTGGGAATATACTCCATTGGTAGGAAGTCGGTTTAGCCATTAACCTGTTGAATGTGACACGTGTCATGCTTTAACTTTCCATATTGCGTTCAATAAGACACTATTATTATAACAAGACAAAAATAGCAATTTATCATTATATCAGTTTGGGTCAATTTGTTGATTAGTTTTATGGTAATGAAAGGGGAGGTGGTTGATTGCTAAATGTCATTTTCATAAACTTGGTGTTACGCTCAATGACACGTTTGGACGTATATCACCCACATAATAAGCGACGAATGCTATGGCAAATCTAGGGCACTATTTATTAAAATTTCAGTACTAATTCCTTGCGTCTCAATTAAACGTTTTAGAGCGCCTGTGAAGGTGAACTGTGAGTATTAGGTATTGATCTGGGGTCGTTTGTGGAAAATTATTCGCATTGAAAAGTATTTCTCTTACATTCCTTGTACTACTTGTTTAAAGATTTGCGCTCATTAACAGCCTCTTCAATTTCAGAGGTTTAATTAAAATTTTCATAATCAGAATCTTATTCACAGTTGGGATTTATTTTACAGATTTTATGTCCTATATAAAAATGGAAACTTCCTATTTAAAACTACAAATATTTAAGTGGTTAATTAATTGAACCGAGGAGAAGTTCAATAGGGCTAAATGTACACTCATACAGCTGTAAAATAGAGCCATTTATAATGTATCTACTAATCTTGGGCTCTTTTGTGTTATAGAATATAATTTCATAGTAGTGGGCGAAACGTATCGATTTCAATTTAATTAAAAGCTACACAATAGTCTACGAAAGTAACCATTTCGATTGAAAATTCAGAACAGAATTTATAACAGTACGTAATATGAAGCAGCTGGAGGGTGGATACAGACAAAAAGTTCACTGCAACGAATTATTTAGTGAGGTTTGTTGAACCATTTGTTTGGATGCCGTTTTAAAACTATTCTTAATAAAACTGTGGGCGTGGCCAGCTTCTTAAAAATTATGATATTTTTTACGTCTGTTTAGCTATAATAGTATTAGCGGTTTAACGAAGAAATATAAATTAATAATTTAAAAAAAATTACTTCGGGTAGCATAGCGTACTTCACCATTACCTATCGTATCCATTGGGAGAAACAAACGTTTGCTTCACTATCAATTCTTTAATGTGGATGATTGTGTTTCCGGATGGTTTAGATTCACAATTCGGCCAGATCGGATTATAGGATTTTGTAAAATCTTTTTACCTTGGTATTGCACTCTGCTATTTCACGTCTTGACTTGACGCCTGCCTCATGCAAACCTCCTGGATCATGATGGAATAAACTTCCAGATTATATTATTATCGCCAAAATATGATCCAGTTTTGCCATCGGAAACGATTTCTTGCAATTTTTTATTTGCGCACACAAAAGTTATAATAGTATGACATAATCCTCGTTTAGAGACGAATCTTTTCATCAAATTTAAAAAAGAATTTATTGTCAAATCAGTGGAAATTTCAAGATGATGGCGTTCATTCTTACGCGCATACAAATATGCATACCCACAATTTGAGTAACTTTTTATTTCGGAATTTGCCATATTTTATGTCACAAGGTCCGCAAAAGTTCATACTTTAGAAAATACACGGTTTTGAGTAAGTAACCCTATCTGCAGGAGATGGTCCCATTTGCTGCATCATTGTAGGATTAACTCTGAAACATGCTATGCATTGTTTTAGCCTCAGTTTTAGCACGCTACGTACTGATGCTTGCTTTCCAGTAATCGGCCAGTAATCTGGCCTGTTTGTCGACAAAATTAATTGGGCTCCACCGAGCAAAGTTTTGTGATGTTTACTTTAGCGGATCTTTGGTTTAGTTAAGTGCATGTTTAGGCGGTAGAATGATTTGATGTTTTACAACACTTCTAAAAATCAAAATAGCCACAGAAGCAACTGGAAATTCGATTAACGCCCCGATCGAATGGACTGCACTTTTACCTCAGATAATACTGTAATACATGTGATGGTGGAAGAACATGTTTTCTTATGGACCGCAGCACTTATTCCGCATAAAAGCGGCAGGGTTATGTTCAGATTTAATGTGACACCAATTCAATTACCATCTTGAATAAGCGCTACTCTATCCGTTACAAATGTCCTTAACTTATATGTATATGATTCTGTGTTGATCCATCCTAACACTCCTGGTCGAGTCAGAAAAGCAGTATATTTTGCGAATGTTTAAGTCTATGCTTTAATTGCAGTTTTGATTAACTTGCAAAGTAGCGCAGTTGCACACAATTCTAACCTTGTGATGTCGAGCATTTTTAGAGAGGCAAAGGCAACCCGCGATTTTGCACAAAGTATGTAAATTGCTTTCTATTACTATGCCATACATGCTGCTTCAGAACTGTCGCAAAAACCGTACAGACGTTCTAAAAAGCTAGATCTAGGAATATGCAAGCTGTTGTTAATGACCTGACCTGTTGTTAATGACCTGACATAAGTATATGTCAGGGTATATGTTTAAATTCCAAATCTGTAATAGTATTTCTCCTTTTATTATAATAGGGACGAGTAACCCCAGTGGATCAAATATTTTTGATATCATTGCTAAAATGTGTCGTTTTGTTAATCGTGTGGTTTTATATGTCATGTTACATTTGTAATTAAAACAATTGGTATTTGGTTCCCATATGAGTCGTAAAGCATTACCCTATCGCATGTCCTTTAGAACGTAATTCTCTATGGATGTAGAATTAAAAAAAAAAGTGCTATTGTTTGCGTTTTGTCCGTCCACTTCTGACGTTTTGAACTACTTCTAGGAGAATGGTACTAGAGTCCTGCTATCTTGACATTACTTGGGATCTTTAGCATCGAATGAAATTTTAGGAAGTTGTTGAGTGATTTCATTGGTGACCAGAAATGACATCAAAGCTAAAATTATTTGTTGTCATACTGGTAGTTGAAAGTTGATATTTTGATTTGCGTGCCTGTACCACTCACACCCGATATTGGAATATTTACATGTTCCTGTTATTTACCTGTAATTATGCGTAAGCCGGCATTTTTCAAAGCACGATAATGTTTTAGAAAATTATCAATAGTAGGTAATATAACAAGTGCGACTAGCACTGGAAGTCCCCTAAATTAACACATGTCCCAATCGTCCTTTGTGAGTACCCTCCACCGACAATCCGCTCTTGAGATAATGAGGAATTATAACCGATCACGATAAGGGGTTGAGAAGGATGACTGTGGTTGGTAGAAATTAATTCGTTTTATTTCAGTAGAGCACCGTGAAGGATAAAACCAGTTCCCCCAATCCTGGATTTTGATCAGGGGTAAAGAGAGAATGTCGGTAGATAATAGAAAACAGTTTACCATGAAAGATAAAAACAATCCCCCCCCCCCCTGTCACCTACAGATCTCAAAAAAATGAGTCGCGATTAGCACCACTATCGGGTATGTATCTAAGACACATTGATTGTTGCGTATAAAAGTTATGTGCGTTTTACTTTCAGAAACACCATTGCGGGAAATAATTCACATAAAATTTGAAGGTCAGCTGGTATAGGCTACCTATTGCAAAAAATTCCATGATAAATAAATAAATAAAATAAATAAAATAAATAAAATAAATAAAATAAATAAAATAAATAAAATAAATAAAATAAATAAAATAAATAAAATAAATAAAATAAATAAAATAAATAAAATAAATAAAATAAATAAAATAAATAAAATAAATAAAATAATAAAATAAATAAAATAAATAAAATAAATAAAATAAATAAATTAAATAAAAAAATAAAATAAAAATAAATAAAA
>NW_022170403.1:44684856-44685419 GCF_008802855.1 Photinus pyralis
CTTTTAGTTTGACCTCGACCTACACCGACGAGCGGCCGGCAACAGATCTTTGATCACCGCTGTAACCAGGCTACGTGTTTGTCCAGATTTTCCTTTGTGTTTGTTTTGTTTTCTTTTTTCCCTTTCAGCGTGTCCCACGGATGCGGAGCGGTGACATATGGCTCTAGTAATTTTGATAACAATGATGAGATTCGAATTTTAATTCAACAGCAAGATTTAATAACTGATACATGCAAAAGTTATATTTATATTGAAGGGACGCTTGAGTGTGACGTTGCAGATGCAACTTTTACTTTAACTAATAATTTCGCATGTTTCCTCTTTCAAGAGATACGCTATGAATTGGGTGGCCAAAAAATTGATGTTTGTCGAGAGCCTAGTATTACGAGCGCAATTAAAGGTTATGTCTCTTATACCCCAAATCAAAGTAAATCTTTGTGCATGGCAGGATGGGAGATTGGTGATGACAAAAATATAACACTGCAAGTACAAGATAATGTTAGTGCCAAGAAAAAAAGTTTCTGTGCAGCAATTCCATTAAGACACATTTTTGGTTTTGCTGA
>NW_022170403.1:44685519-45024784 GCF_008802855.1 Photinus pyralis
TCCCTAACACCCTTCGTGGAACTGTTGAATTCCCTACGTGTTTAAATTGGAAACTATTTGAAACGTAGTTTGGCTTTGTTGGATTTAAAGAAATATATACCATAGTTTTAATTCACGCAATAATAATAACGAATTATGTTTATTTCGTTTTTAAATGGTGTTTACCAACAGCACAAGGGATTTTTTTGCGTGTCTACTTTCGTGTTATATAGAACGAAACACCATATTTATTCATGCGGCTTAGCGGCAAATGTATGCAAAATTTCAAACCTTTGTTGTAAAAACCACACCTCACTATTTCAAATATCTCTTTTAGACTTCAAAGGACTTTAATCATCGGTTACACATTATTTACTGCGATTAGAACCTTCGCGTTCTATTTCCATTTCTTTGAATCCCATACTTGTCATCAAACATTTGTCTGTTTATAATAATTATCACTTCTTTTTAGACATTTCTGGAATGGCGGAATTATCTCCGCGAAACTCGACACAGTTCTGGAGCCCTACCGTTTTGGTAGCCCCGTGATCTGGAAATCCCTTAGTATTTCTTTTTAACAATCGAACCTTAAATCGGTAACTGCCTTTACCCAACTTAATCAAAAAATGAAATTATTTCTACACGTATTTCAAATTCAGATAAATAAATCCTAGCTAAAAATCGAGTGCGGTCAATTCGGCCCGGAAAATTTGTTCCGGTAAATTCGCCCCCGGATGATTCTCTCCCGTAATATTCAATCTTGGAAGATTCGCATTCTGAAAATTAGCCCATGGAAAATTCGTCCCCGGAATAATCGCCCCTGGAAAGTCGCCTCCGGAATTGTAGTCACTAAACAGTATTTGCCGAATGACGTTAAAGAGTTAACATTCTCGACTTTTAAACTGAAGGTAAAGCAAAGACAGGAATTCTTTAACAAAGTAGCGCGTTTGCACGCGTCACCAACTCTGTTTTTGAAGAACAATGTAATGCCAACGTATTAAAAAAATTTAAAAAATCATTTTAAACCACAATTCACATTGGAATTACGTGTTTATGTTAGGAGTTGTTTTTTTTGTTTAAAGGTGCAGCTCATCAACTACTGGGTTATTAGTGCTACACCCTCCTTTGATCGTTGTCACTAATCGCAAAACGAGTGTACTACTTCGGAATTATAGTAAGAAGAAATAAGATAAGAACAAGTTGCACATATATTCACGTCTTCGGGTCTGTGAAGACGGTTTACTTGAACACACACAAGATAAGACCTCGGATAGGAGAAAACAGGTAGTAACAAAAGGTAAGAAACAGAGGAAAAACCTAGGGAAGAAATACATGTACTAGTTCAGTTTTGAAAACCACAAATAAACGACGTTCATCAGAATTCTTTGTCCATTCTAGTAATTCTAGCGAACAGGAGGATAGTTTTCTGGTTATTTGGAGACAGTGCTTCTTCCAGTGTGAGTGGCACCCGTAACGCTCTTTTTACATTCTGGTACCTCGTGCATTCTAACAATAAATGGGAAACGGTGATTTCAGTGTCGCATAGGTCACAGATATCTGGTGCGGCTTTTTGGAACAGGTGGGAGTGAGTGACTCTAGAGTGGCCAATTCGCGCTCTGGTAAGAAAAATCTCCTCTCGTCTTGTTCCGATAGCAGGCCATTGATCGACTTTTGCTTTTACGCGTCGGAGTTTGTTGTTATTATGTTGATGCGTTATTTAAAAAATAAAACCAAAAACCTTTTTAATGAAAAGATTTTTTTGTATTTAAGTTACTTGTCAATCGAAATAAATTGTGGTAGTGTACGTTTACATTGCGACACGTCAAATCTGACAACGTCTGTAAGTCTCACTGCGTCTGTGTCAAAAGTGCCATCGGGTTTACTAAGAGAGGTAAGCATCTTATTTCTAATCTTATTCGTTACTTTGAACAAGAAAGAGATAATGGTGCTTCATTTTGACCAGTCGCAGCAGTAAGAGAAGTGAGTGGTTACTTCACCTATTACTTAGTACTTCGTAATAAAAATTCGTATATGTAACAAGTTTCATTCCACAGAGAGTTGCGGATTATTGGATATAATACAAAATCCTACCTACCTTCTTTGTATTCATTCTTAGAAAATCAAGCAGTTGTTAGTTAATGGGGTGCTGCCCATTTCCTGAACTGACTTTGATCCCTTAAAAGTACCGCTTGAGTTATGTAACATCTGGGTTGCCACATTCCGACGTATGTTTAAACGTAAGGGTGTGTTTGTAAATATGCATCACTTTATTGTTGGCATTGGCACTGAGCGTAACTTAATTAAACGGCATTAAGTATACTCTGCATTTTATTAATAATCCAATACGGATGCATTAAATATTACTCTGCGAACAGTGACTTATAAGGCAATGTAAGAAACCCGTTAGCGATGTTGATGTTTTCACATAATCAGTGATTCAAAACTCTATCTACGACATGATCCAGCACAAATTGTTGTCGTTTCCCGTTGCGATAGAATAGTATATTAAAACATAGGTTGCAGAAGGTCGCCTATTCTACCACGAGTTTCGAGGTTGAGCCTCGGGTTGAGCCGCACAGCGGCTAAGGTTCGAATGAACCGAACGGAATTTGTGAAGCTATTCTATATACGGAAGGATATGTTTTGATTATTTTGAGATCGGCACGACATGTATGTACATAAGTACTGAATGATTAAACTGTAGCTTTAGACCAAAAATTCCACGCCCATAAAACGTGACACAATGAGCACAATTTTCGGAAAAACTCCATGTAATTGTTTAGAGATTAACTTATGTTTAATACTTTCCTGGCAAAGTCGCCCTTAATTAAGGAACAAGGAGTTTCTAGAACCGTTAGTTATGAAGAGCTTGCATTTGTACAATGGGCACCTAAGAAGTTACTTTAAACTAATGAAAGTAGCAAATGACATATACGACACACAAGTGTATATAAACGGACTTAATTAAAGGGCAACCCGTAAATTTTAACGAGGTTGTAAGTACAATTTAGAGGGTTAGCGCGTAGAACAGATTTAATGCGTACTACTTACCTTGCTACCCATCCATATGCTGAATGTGGAAACGTAAATTAGCAGAAGTAATTGTTCTAAGCTCTCGATGATTTCTGTGCAATTGCGTGCTAAATTAGCGTAATGCCAACCACCACGCCGGGTTAGGTAATACGTACGTTCAGCTCTATTTCCAACAAAATCTTCCAATAAACGGAGCTCACACTAATTTATTTATACCAATAAGCACGGTGAGCTAATTTAATTTTTCGTACTTACCTTAAGTTCATTTCTTTGGGAAATTATGCAAATGATAGTAGGTTTATTAAATTAAGTGGGAAATCGATAACAGTATTGCGTGGGTACTCTCGATGAAGACAATGTAAGGAAAAAAAGATGATTCGGAAAATCTCTGTGGGCTTATAAAGTTGAAAACAGCACTTCCTTTAAGTGCTATTAACCTTATATAAAGGACGAGGTGATAAAGTTTACGCGTTTTCCATTTAATATTACTTTATTTAAGAGTAATAAAACTTTTAGGTGACTAAAACAGAGCTAAAAATGTAATTTTGCTCTCGGCTTTGATGCAAGACAATGCTAATGTAATTATAAAATATAGTAGTGCTGTCGTAGTAGGTACTCTATAAAAAAAATAGGAGGTATGATTTTATGTAAGCAACACATTACTTATTTATTATTTACGATATTAAAATCACGGATACACATGCTGTCAATATTATTTTTGCACCTTTGCTCCGGAGCTAAAAGCGATTAGCTTCCCTTCACGACGCTTCTTGGAATATTTTCTTAGTTAAAAGCTTTGTAGAAAACTGCTAGCAGGTGTACAATACTTGTGATTGTTATAGATTATTGCCAAACGCGGAGAATTACGACGCTAAACACATTGGAACAACTAAAATGAGATTCTATAAGAACGCTTTTCTCATTTGCTTAAAATGATCTAAAACGTCGTCATTTAATGAAATTTTAACATGTTCCAAAAACGGTGATCGCAATAGCCACCAAGATCAAGCTAGGAAGCTAATAATTAGAAATTAATAAATATTAAATTGGTATGGTATGGCTATGGAATAGTAAATAGTCGTACTTTCCAGTTTATTTCATTGAGTAAATGTATTCCACGTCAGATTAGAGGCTCCGTGGACCAATTAACCAGTTCAGTTCACTTACTCCATTTCTTGCCAGATGACCTACTTCTACTCGTCGTTCATCCAACCATAACACTCGCTCGAGGAAGGTTCTGTAGCATTCACCTCGTATTCAGTGCAAGGTTGAAGAAAAAAGTCTTCACCGGCTGCAAAGTTTAATTTGATCGAGTATTTTGTGCACATTCATCCATTTTTGGACTACCACTATGGGGATCTCGCTTATCTAAAGATATAGAAGGTTGGTTAAATGAGGCAAAGTTGCGAATCTTCGTGCTGAATAATAGTCTGATAAGAAATTTAAAATTTCTTCAATAGTTTTGAAAATATCACAAAAAACGGAAATTTCTGATTTTCGATCCTTTATTTGCTCAACAGAAAGACATAACCTTTCCAATTTCAGAGCAAAAACAACATTTTACAACTTGCCAGAGTACAATAGAGTTAAAAATAAATTAAAAATAAAAAAATGTCTAGTAATATTGATAACAGTACTTAAACTACCGAAACCGAATAACATCAAACAAACAAAAAAAAGAAAAAGAAAAATTATCTATCAGCCCTCATGATAATTCATCCAGAGTGCTCGGACCCATTGTACTAAAGATTACTAAAGATTCTTTCCTTATGGGATTTTAGTATTATGAGATGCGAAGGATACTAGTTTTGACAGTATGAACCTTTCAGTGAGAGGGGCGAGTCATTATATAAAGCAGTCTAGTTATCTAGTATTATTGTCTGAGGCTGAGCCCCAAGATTACATGGGGTGTAAGGTGCGAAGGCAATAATACACTTCTCTACCATGGTATATATGGTATTATTTTCACTTCAAGTCCTAGACTCCGGTCCGTAAATGATAAATTTAGTTCCATTTTTCGTACCAGGAACGAATCAATACCCTTAACTATTAGAATATTGAATTTGAAAAATCAACAATCAAACAGAAGTCCGATGAGTCATTGAAATATATTAATATAAGATACATAATATTACAGAAAACACGATTGATTGCCATCCTTTATCTTTTAATAAAATACGAGACATTTCGAGGACCTACGAGAAACTTAATTAAATTCTTCACGCATTACATTGACAATTTAAAACTGGCTTCTACATAAAAGTGTAGAGAGATAACGCGACACGAAAAATTTCTCATTTATTCACTCAGTTTTGAGCACATCTAAACTGTGCTTCTTAATTTTTTTCAAGTTACATATAATTCAGATGAATAATGCAAATTAATTGAAAGTACAAAAAAAACACAATCATAACTACTACTTCGAATAACCAAGACTCTACTAATCACAAACATAAAACTCACTTGAGAGGCATTGAATCATCAAACTGAACGCGTCTGCCCATTTTTCCAAGTTTTAGTAATCTAGAATAGGAAAATGCTGAATGAAATGTTTATTTTCTTACGCTCTAAACTTAAATCTATTCAGTATTCAAAGAAAAATAAATACTCGGCATATGTACTGACTAATTACATTATAGAGAAGTGACACCAATGATAAACAAACCACAAAACCAAAATAAATTTGTCATACTACCTCGTAAATGATAACCTAACCGAGCTTAATAATAAACGATATGCCATTAATATTTTAGGTATGTAATAGCAACAAAAAACATATACTCAAAGTTATTCAGATAATTTGAGAAATAATTCTAATCCTGGAACGTCCGTAAATATTTTTGGATGCGGTCTATATTAACCACCAGATGCTCTAAACAGGAACGCTTATGTCACTCACTTGTTAACGTCTACAAAATATATCTTTTTTCCAATGCCGACACGTTTTTATTGAATTTAATCCCTAATTTTTGTGCATTAATAGGTAATTTTAATCCCTAGGGTTTATAATTTTTTTAATTTTTGATTTCTTGTAAAACATTCAGAAAGTACCTAACCTATTCATTTTCTTTATTTTCAGAACAGGTAATATGAAAAGCACAATTTATAAAGGGCCTTAGTGCTCTTCCTAAATAACTGAGTTCTTCTCCACCTCAACAATGGTAAAAACTCTTGACTTTTAGTTTTTGTATCTGGAATTCTAACTACCAGCATCGATTCTCCATCTTCTATGAAGTCTACGTTCATTTTTAACAATTCCTCTGATCTGCAAGCTGCAACTTCCTCCAATATCCATAATTGTCACAATCTACAACCACAAACTTGGGAAGCATGAGCATGTAATGTTTTACACAAACTAAGCTTTATCAGCAAGTGACATCTTAGGGGATGAAAGAAGCGCCTTCATATGCTTCGTCACTTTCGTCTTCAACATTTTTAGAAGGGTTTACAGGCATGATTTTACCAAAATAAAAAATTCTTAATTTTTGTTGACACAAACAAGCGAGCGTAACTACAACATCCTAAAAAGCCTACCTTACTTTTTCATAGTTTGTATAGCATATTAATTTTGAAATGGATTCAGATCGGTCCGTATGGAAAAAACTAGTATAAGTAACACTGGATTAAACTAGTTTTTGTTCCCTCAAGAATATTAAAGCCCTCGGCAAGCCTCGGGCTTTAAACCATTCTGTCAGGAACAAAACTCTTTTTAATCCCTTTATCTTAATATACTATTGTTTTATTCATATTTTACCTTAGTTAATTTTAATTAAAATTTTTTTTTTCTAATCTCTTAATATTAAATGCACTGTTCTATATTTTACTTTAGCGTTTTTGTAATCTCACGATACCATTTTTTTTATAAACATACAAAACAGCTTATGTATAGGTAATTCATGATTTTTAGAAGAAAAAAAACGCACATTGCGCAGGCACATTGATTCAGATAACGCCAAAATGGGGACAAGTGACTTAGTAATAACATTTTAGAACGTTACATTGGAGTAGGAGTTGTTTTGACTTTTTACGAATTTTAATCATTGCTATATTTTCTCACTTCTGGCAAAACCTTTACTGATTTTAGTCTTGGCGCATTTTCATAAAAATAAAATGCGCTATTACGGGCGTTTTTTCGTCCGTCCGTTTGAGGGACTAGATTTCGAGACTGAAAAGTCATAGAATAGAAAGCTCCTTAATCATTGATGTCTCGCTCTTTGCTATATTGTATTATGGTAGTTTGTTCACTGTTTCGCCGTTATATAATCACTGGTATACTTTTTCTCACTTTCCGATTATAATAATTCAGAAAGTAAAGTAAAAACACTAATGTGCCACAATAAACCATTGACTTTAATACAACAAACAAAGCTGTCATCACCAGCGAACAGCATTTAAGCACTTTTCAAAATATTATGAGTGTTTTCCACAGCATTGACGGGCGTGTATTAAGCTTAAGCTTAAGCTCTTCTACACCCTTATAATGAAGCTTTTGAAGAATCGTTCATCCTGGCCCTCGTAGAATGTATGTTCAAGAGATTTTTCAGACCCGTTAATTCATTTAAAAAAACCTGTCAATTTCTGACGAATTTCGAAACGCGAAGTACTAGATTTTTAAACGGTTAATTAATAAGTAAGGTTGTCCTTGACAACGTGCGCGAAATCGTCAACAGTGAAAAAAAGTATTTCGCGCACGTGACAAAGTTGAACTTAAACAGCAAATTTAATGGACAATCGGTTCAGTTGTAGCTTTCCATAGAGCAATAGTAAAGCGCATAACATTGCTACTGCAGCGCACTCTGTAGCATTGCAGATGCAGCGGTGGCCGGTGCGAGCTTTATGTGCTTTATTAATTATTATTCGGTGCTGTTCATTTTATTTTGTTTAACAAAATAAAGTTTTTTTCTACAACTGTCAAAAAAACCTGTCATTTTCTGACGGATTTCGAAACGCGAAGTACTAGATTTTTAAACGGTTAATTAATAAGTAAGGTTGCTCTTGACAACGTGCGCGAAATCGTCAACAGTGAAAAAAAGTATTTCGCAAACGGGACAAAGTTGAACTTAAACAGTAATTTAATTAACAATCGGTTCAGTTGTAGAAAAAATATTGTATATAACGCTAGTGCGAAGTTATTTCGCGCATTTGACTGATATTTTAACTCGGCTTCGTTCGCCTCGTCAAAATACCTTCAGTCTCAATGCGCGAAATTGAACTTCGCGCTCTTGTTATATAAATAACTATTTTATTATACCTGAATCACAATCTCCGTTTTAAACACTCAAATGCGTGCGAAAATAGTATATTAAAGTACAAGTGTCATTTGACGAAGATTGTCGCACGAGGTAGTTTGCCGCATAAGCCGCGTAGCGGCGAATGCGGCAAAAGCCGAGTGCGACAAGTAGACAAATGACACGTGTGCTTTATACTATTTTTTCTATTTCGATTTTTATTTTAAATAATAAATTATACAAATTATAAATATTGCCTTTAGGCGTTGTTAGGTAATTTTAAACTATCATTCAGTGTATGTTGGTAATAGACACAGTTCATTTATTTTCACGTTGGCTAACCTGATTCCTGTATTTTCAAACTTCAAACTTTTAATTATTTGGTCATAATTCCATTTTGCCGCAGTTATGATGAATACAGATAACAAACACGTCTCTTGTACGCCACCATAGATCCACGAGATTACCAATGAAGCGACGTTAAATTTACTGCTTGTAAAATCGAAAGTAAAGCACGAGGAGTACAAAATTTTTGAAAACTGGCTGGCCGAGAAGGGAGTTCAAAAAGTAAGCAAGAATGTACTGCTGGCATATTTTACTACGCTAAGTAAAAATAAAAAAAGTTCCACCCTTTGGAGTATATATTCAAAATTAATCGGAATTAATACAATCGGTCAAGTTCCTCGTACGTTATTTACACTTTACAGGTTATGTTTAGTTTTGATTTGACGGATACCGTTGACAGCAAAAAAGCGAGGGGTACCAATCCAACAAAATAAAAAAATAATGCGTTTCTATTTCTTTCGGCATCATTTCTGTCTAGAAACGCACGCAAACTGGGCCAATCAAGTACGGTTTCGGTATTGTTTCAACATCGAAATAGAAAAAAGGCCTTTAAAACACACGTGCTTTAAAGTTGCTAAGTAACGATACTTCAAGTATGACTTTTGAAACTGTCATCTGGATGAAATAAAAATCCTCTTAGGTCGCTTTCTGTAAATGCAGAACATTTCTTTGGCTTTTGTACCTATCCTTTGGTTGAAGCTTTCACAAACGCGCGTAATTTAGAGCATGCTTCCAAATCTGTTCCACTTTTGAATCGCAGTATTGCTTTGAAGTTTTGAATGAATGCACCAAAATATAGAAGATTTAAATACCTTTGACATTTCCTTCATATATGCCAGCATTATCGACACATTTAAGACTGTATTCGTAAGTAACTTCCTATTCATCCATGGAAACAACTTTTCATATTCTTTATAATAGGCCTTACTGGAGTTGGATTTTACACCTACCAACGTTTGTTTAGATTTTACAACAACCGATTTAATGGGCGGTGTATTATCTTTTTCAACGGAAATCGTTTAATTCACAAAGACGATGATTTTTATAAGCAAACGTCAAGTGACATTTCCATGGCAATCGTGAAATTTACGAACACCCAGCCCACTTAATTAGACATGTATTCGAGTATAACGTCAATATGACTTCATTGTATTTCCTATTTTTAAATTATACTGCAGGTATAATAAAAAATACTATAAGACACACGTGTATAATTGGTCTTTAAAGCACTTGCAACGTTAAAGGCACTCCGCTTTGCGTCGTGCCCTTAAACTCGTTGCGCGTGCTTTAAAGACTTGATTATACACTTGTATCTTAATATACTATTTTGTGTGTCTTTTTTTAAATATAGGTACAAATGGTAAAAAACAATACAGAGACAATTTTGGTAGCTAAAAGAGAAATTTTGATAAATGCAAAAGAACATAACATGAGAGCAGGTGGCAACACTAACCGTAGTACGGTATGGCACGTTGTAAATAGCACGAGTATACAGTGGTTTTTATTAAGCAGTAGTCATAGGGATTTATGTGTAGTTTTTCCCTATGTCTAAAAAAATCTCTTCTGAATAATAAATTTATGCAACCAAAATCACTTCTTAAAACTTACTTATTTTACTTATTTTGCCTTTATTTTTGAGTGGGCCAAATAAAAGATCCGGCTGCTACATTAATTAATTTGAATATTGTTACTTTGGCTGGTATTTTTATTTTCCTTGACAGCCAGATCTATATTTGTTTTAAAGTTATTTCGAATGCATAAAATTAGGTGTCCTTCACAAGATTTTGTCTTTTTTTTTAGCTCACCGGATTAACTGACTTAAAGAAGAATACTTCGGAGATCAACCTCTTTACGTGGGTTTATTTCCAGTGTTGTGATGTATCTAGATACAGTATCTAGCTAGATACCTAAAAAGTATCTAGATACATATTAAGACCCTTTTCAAAATTTGTATCTGTATCACAATTCAGATACTTTTTTGTATCTAAGATTTTAGGTACATGTTCTATTTTCTTTATTGTCCAATTCCATTAATCAATATTATAATGATGTATTAAAACTATATTTTCAAATGACAATGACAAAACGCTTTTTATTACTTGAGGGGTGTCGATAGCTGTTTACCGGCATCAAACATGGAAAATAAAGTATTAGTCCAGGGAATAGAGGGTTTTAACTTGCAAAATGAGAAGTAGTTCCAATTTCTCTTGCATGTCACAGACAGTCATCTGGAGGTTAAGAATCTAAGTTTTCGACCTCCCACTCCTTGTGCTTCCCCCGTACCACCCCCAAAACCCCTGAAATTTGGTTGGTTTCTTAGTTTTTCAATCTTATCTTTTTAATGGTTCACTTTAGAAAAAAATATTGTTATCAGAAATTGTAGACCATAAAATTCTACACAACTTTGATATACACTACTTTTTTGTGAAATGTTTATTAAAAAAGATATTATGCTTGAGAGTTGGTTATATTTTTAAGAATTCTGACAATTGTATGTAAATGTTTTAACCAAATTTCATACTTTATCTCTATAATTAAGAGTTTTATGAGAAAATATCTTCAACTTATCGTGGTATAAATACCCTTACGCTGCACCCTTACAACAGGATGCATAATAATCAAACTTTCAACCCTTGCTAGTGAGGATATTTGAATCAGTGTGAGATTGTAGCGCTTTCCAATATACTTTTGAAATTAAAAAATTGTCTCCCTTCAGTTTAGTTTCCCCCCCCCCCCCCACTCCGCTCGGTAGGAATAGATATTTAAATGCTCTTGTGAACTTAGTCAGAGAGTGCAACGCTTATTACAACTTTAAATATCTTGTCCTACTTCGGTTGAGGGGGAGGGGGGGGGGCGGACGAAGGATGAAGCTGAACTGAAGTGAGATATTTTTTTGTTTCAAACGTATATTAGAAAGCCCTACAATTTCACAGTGATTCAAATATCAGCAATTCACCACTAGCAAGGGTTGAAAGTTCAACTATTATGCATCCCCTTTGGTAAGGATGCAGCGTAGGGGGATTTATACCACGATAAGTTCAAGATATTTTCTCATAAAACTCTTAATTATGGAGATAAAATATACAATTTGGTTAAAACATCTACATACAAATTTTAAAATTCTTAAAAATATAAGCTACTCTGATGCTCTATATCGTTTTTAATAAACATTTCACAAAAAAGTAGTGTATATCAAAGTTGTGTAGAATTTTATAGTCTACAATTTCTGATAACAATATTTTTTTGTAAAATGAACCTATAAAAAGATATGATTGAAAAACTAAAAAACCAACCAAATTTCTTTGGTTTTAAGGGTGGCACGGGGGAAGCACAAGGTGTGGGAGGTCGAAAACTTGGATTCTTAACCACCAGATATTCTTTCATGACATGCAAAAAAAATTGGAACTACTTCTCGTTTTGCAGGAAATGGTCCATTTTCAGTCTCTATTTCCTGGACTATATCTATGAAGTATCTGTATCTGTATCTAGATCCTTTTTGTTTTTGGGTATCTGTTTTGGTATCTAATTACAATTATTAAGTTGTATCTGTATCTTGACCTAGATCCAAGAATGAAAGTATCTATTACAACACCGTTTATTTCGTCATAAATGTGTGTACTACCCAAATGTATCTACTATGTACTTAACTTAGAGACCATAAAATTTAAAAAAAAGTGTTCTTAACAGACAAATTGTCAAAGCAATATATTTACTTACTTTTTCATTAACACATAATACAGAACTGTTATAATAATCTATGAATCCTCAGAGAGAAATTTTTAATTGAGAATCGGCGCCGTTCGACTTTATTGAATAAACAGTATTTAATCCGATTTCTAAACAATTCTGATATATTTCTATTAATCCCCAAATATTTGTCATATTTTCCATGCAAGATATAATTAATCTCAATCTGTATGTACAAACAGAATCAGTTAAGCCTATTTCGCATTGCTCAAACATTTCACTTATTACTGCGCTTTTATAAAAAAAACGAAAGCATATAAGTAGAATGACTGGTAACAACAATAACTTGATAAAATTGTTTCTTAGTTCAATTACTTATAGGTTCCATATTTATCATTGTAGCAGTTGTGAGTATACTAATTGCCGAGAATTTGAAAAGTGAAGTGCAAAGAGATGATGAAAAGGTGAGTCCTATTGGCGCAACGTCTCTATTTTAACCTCTTTTTCAGAACAGTGACGATGATGTAATGTCTGTATCAGAAGAATATCCCATCGCTCAATATGGTAAGTTCCTTATTACTATAAGTTAAGCTAAAAGTAGAATTATGTCTCTTAAACTACAACAGAGTTTTGTGCAGTACACAGCGCTGTACTTAATAAGGATGAAGTGCTTATTAAGCAACTAAATGATCCGGAACGGTAACCATATCTCCAAAATTTTACCACAAAATCTTCTAACTATATTTCTTATAAAAATATCTCTAAAACCGCGTGAATTACTAAAGATAATAAACCGTTGTTTATATTTTAGAGTCACAAAAAGTTTCGGTGCCAGTGAAGGGCCACAACTTTAAAATTTGTATAAAAAATGTTATAGTAGATTACATACCGACCTGGGAAGTAATTCATGTTCATTACCTACGCTGAGGGCTTAAGGTACAGCGAAGCGCGGTGGGGGGAGGTGAGGTATAAGCGGGAGGCGTTGGTTATGAACCACTGACCATCGAGGTTTGATACTATTTTATTCACAATCTGTTTGAAATAGGTAGTATAACAAATTCCACCAGTGCCACCGTAACATTGAAATCATACAGGATTTTGCTATAAAATGTATCCAGGGTCTCTGATAAGTGTGGAAACCTCAGAGGTGGAAACGGTCAATGATCGGGGAAAATATAGAATGTATCGAAAGTTAGTTTTAGGGTTCTTCAATGTCTACTAGAGACACCTCAATTGCATTTTTTGAAATGGAACACGCTGTACATTATTCGCTATTTCAATTCTTCTCTCAATTTTCAGCAAAATTTGTAAGAAGCATAATGTACTCGTATCTAAATTCAATCGTTTCGGTGTTATCGAGTTTTCAAAGTATAGACGTTTGCTTGAAGAATTTGTTGCATGAAGAACAACAATTAATGAGATCACGAATTTCTTTTGACAACATTCTGTGGTTCTAATAAGAACCGTCTCTGCGGTTTGTTATGATTGTGTGGACATTAATTTAAAATAATAGCGTTTATTCTCAAAACCCGATTACCTGGAAACTATTGAATTTAGGTACATTATGCTTCTCGCAAATTTTGCTTAAAATTCAGAAAAGAATTGAAATATAGAATATCTAATGTATAAGGTAAAAAATGCAATTTTGGTTTGCCACGCCTGTATGACCAAAAATGTATAGTTGAAATTATTACTGGGTAGTAGACATTGAGGAACCCTAAAGCTATTATATAAAACTATTTTCGATACCTTGTACCTATGCTTTTCCCGATAATCGACCGTTTTCAGACTTATCAGCGACCCTGTATTTGGTAAACTATAGTCAATATTAGGAGTTTTTATTTCAGAACGTTTTGCACTGATCGCAAGACTGCTTTAACGACTTATCCAGAACTTTAGAACTATTGATAATCTTTGTACTTTTTACCTATTACCGAATAGGTCCTACGTGAACCCCCATATCTTAAAAATTCATTTTTTTATGACTTAATTACCATACCTGTCTAAGATTTATCAAGAACTCTACAACTTTGTGAGGGACCTCTAAAACCCTAATTACAATTGCGAAATTTCAAACCCTTCGGGTGACAGTTATAACCTCCAATTTTTTAAATAGCCTAGTGAGGTATGTATGTAAAAAATCACCAAATTTCTGAAATTCCCTAGTTTTTTCCTTGATTGAGAGAGAAAAGAAAATTCTAAGATTGTAATTTTTTAAATATTTCCTTTAACAATGTAACAATACATCAAAAGTCAAAAGTAAGTGAACTTCGACACGTTAAATGCTTTGTTGTAATAGACGTTTTGCAATAGTGTTTCCTCACAATCCTAGATTTACAGTTCGTTAACAAAATGCCAAAACACGCGACCAGAACAAGTTAAAGGTGTCAGAAATTCTACGACGGAAGGCAGTCGCTCTTAATAGTTTGGCGATTGCTTAATATTTAAACAATGGTTTGGCAATGTTCTGTAACTTACTCAATAATCGAAGGTTTGATGTATCAATCTATTGATCTATCTTTGTTTGTTTCAGATGATTCATTCAAGAGTCTATATGACGACTGTGCAGAACCATCGTTTCCTAATTTAACAAAGCCACCAAAGTTGGATGCAGACATAAAATGTCCGAATGGTTTCAGTTTATTCGAAGACGTGCTGGGCACACCGTTCTGTTACATGCTAACTGAGAAACAAAGGTTTCCCCCAAAATGTCCTTACATTAATTACAGAGAAGATTTTTACAAGAAGATTTATCGACTATTCAAAAACGAATCGATATGGATAAAAGCCGAAAGAAATCTGGACAACCAGTTTGGGGAATTTGAATGGTTCGCATTCTCGCCTTATTATTCGAGTACTCTTAAATATTACCTCAGACCTAATACCACAGTTGCAGATAAAAACTGCATGATCACACTGAATTGCACGCTATTTGCCGTTTCCTGCAAGGAAGAGCATCGCGTTCTGTGTATTTACAGTTATGACAGTGAATCCATGACAAATTATTGCTCAAGGCGGAGTAATTTCAATTGTATTAGTACAAGTTTTGCCATGGATAACAGATGCTACTGTCAGGCAACTACGACCGGATTGAGTCTCGCTAGAAACGCATTCTGTAGGAATTTTGCAGAACCTGATCTTTTTCAAACTCGCCTCATCGAAAAGTTTTTAACCAACAAGTCTCCGTGTTGGATTGGAATTGAACAAATTAACGGCACGCTCCAATGGTCATCTTCAAAACGGATTCCTGAATACACAGAATGGAAATCAAACGTGAACTTTTCTAAATTATACGGAGCATTAGATTATGATCATCCCCCTGGATGGATTTTAACTGACGACAATTCGTTGGAATGCGCTATTTGCTACAGGGAGGTTCCTTACCGAAACGTTACCATACATTTGAAACAAACGTACAAGAATCTAATAGAAATCGAGATCAGTAACGTTTTAGATATGCATTACTACTCGAAATTCGAATACGCGTTCGTATGTTTTACGGACTACGAAACGTCAAACATGAAGAAACGAATCAAGGCTAACATTTTTGATACCAAAATACGAGATGCAAGTTATATCACCACCATGGAGGTGTATCACCACTACCCAGCATATTACTGGTGCGAATCCGTTCAACGCCCCAACTTAACTCGCGTATTTAGCAACAAAATACTGGCGTACAATAACGACGGCTCTCACAATCACGAGTATTCAGTTTTGGTGAAAATACCCATATCACCTAGCGTTGATCCCTATATTAACGAGGTGCATGTAGACATAGCGCATTTGATGAAATATAAATTAGCGTCATTGGGTTTTGTGAACGTCGTTAGACCCATGAGAATTACTCACTTTTTCGAGGAAACGCACAATTTAAATCTGCTTTTACACATCAGTACCATAAAAAATTATTTATCTGGTCATGAAGAATACGACACACTATTGCATATGTTAAAAGAAATTCCTAAAGAGCTACCATCTGCCGTCCAGGAAATTTTATCTTTTTTACGATGTGAAGTTTGTCTTGAAAGTACGACCGTTTCAAGAAATGGTACATTGACTTGGCCAGAATCTGCAGCAGGTGTAACAGCATTGCCAAACGAACTATGCTTACGTGCAGATTCTCTACCAGTGACCCGAACATGTGAAGGAGATTTTACATTCGGTGCGCGATGGGCAAATGTCACTGGCGAATGTGTCAACGAGAATGTTAGCAATACCACTCTGACGTTACATTCAATGCTATCTTCAAAAATTTATCAGCCAAATAAAGTTATAGCAAACTTGGTGAACATAACTAACCGTGCCAAACAGATTAAAATAGTCGACGTACATTTTGTTAGTGAACTAATTCAAAAACTAAGCCGCCACTCAGAAATTGATAGCAAAAGAGTTGTAGATATTGTGAGTAACATCATGTCCTTTGAGAGGGGTGTCATGAATCAAGCTCAGGAACAATTAAATTCGACCGATATTGCGTTGAATGCTCTTGACACAATTTTAGAAGATGCAATATTGGAGGAAGAGGAACATATTATTAAATCAAATAAGATTATCGTTCACATTAGTGATCTATCAGTATCAAATATACAAGGCGTTGCCCTTTATAAGCTTTCCAACGCTTCTGTGAATAACTTCTCCGATTATTACACAATTACCCCATACAACTCGTCAATCGATGACTTGGGGGAAGTAGAAGCCGCTGTGTTGTTGCCCACTGATGAAATACTTCGCTGTCAACATGCCCACAAATATGAATCAGTTACAGTAATCATTTCCTTTTTTTACAATGACGCGTTGTTCAATGATCCAAGCAAAGGAAAGGAGATTAGCACAACGATTGTCGCAGGTGTAGTGATACCATCGTTAAAGTGTCAACTAATGAACCCATTCATTCTAATTTTCAAGTCAGACCTTAACATCACCAGCCCAAGATGCGCTCATTGGAATTATGGTCTCAAAAACCAGCATAAGAATATACGCGGTAATTGGAAAGTTGACAGTATGCCGACGGTAAAAAGTGGAAAACCCACGTACGTGGTATGCCGTGCAAATCATTTAACGCATTTCTCTGTCCTGGTAGCAACGAGAAATTTTCAAGTACAGCAAACACCCCAGGTCCACTTAGCTCTTAATATTATCACTTCCATTGGATGCGCTCTCTCGTTAACTGGACTCTCGGGAATTTTTTTAATCGGGATATTTTACAAAAGTTGGCGTAAACGGAAGCGAAATATAATTATGCTGAATTTCTCCGCAGCATTGGCGGCTGAAATGATTTTGTTCTTCGTTTCGGATTTAGTGAGAGACAACGCAACCGCTTGCAGAATCGTCGGTGCCAGTCTGCATTACACTATCATTGCAAGCTTCGGATGGATGCTGATTGTTGCCATTTTGCAATACAGGAGATTTGTTTTAGTTTATGAACAAACGATTCGCTGCTTAATTTTAAAAAGCTTGATTATTGGATGGTGCATGCCTCTGATACTTGTACTGGTGTGCATAACAACTTTTCCTGACAGCTACAATAAGAATGGAGACGGAATGTGTTATCCTGATGGAATATACCTATATTACACGGTGGCTGTGCCAATTCTAATATTTGTGTTGATCAATCTGTTTGTAATTATCAAGATACTTCACAACGTTTGTAACATCAAGGTAGAAAGGTATGGAGCAGATCGTAATGAAATAAGACTTCAAGTTTCGTTTGCCATACTTTTATTCTTTCTGTTAGGAATGTCTTGGATTTTTGGCTTAGGGGTTACTGTTAGCAGTAATACCGTACTCTCGTTCATTTTTTGCATTACTGCAACACTGCAAGGGTTTGTTGTATTTATTTGCTTTGTGCTTATGAATAAAGAATCTAGAGTGTTCTGGGTAAATATAAAAAAGTTCATAATATGCGCGAAAATGCGATCTCAGTCATAAGCACGGCAAATTCGTATTCTTGCTCAGGTGCCTAGAAAGTAATTTTGTGGTTCGTATTAATTTTTAATAATTGTAAATAAAGCATACCAAGGACACATCGGGCCCATTCTTTAATCATTAATCCACTTATAAGTCTAAACTCCTTATAATGAATAGAACAACTATTTACCTTGTCTGGAAGTGAAACTTAACTTTTTGTAAATTATGTCATGAAATTCTCGATTCTCGACAGCTTAGGTCCTGCTCCGTTCACTTTATGAAACCACGGAGGATAAATTGCCCTCTTCTCATTCAGGATAAGGGTGAACTAATTTTCATGGTATTCCTTTGATAAAGTTACCCAAGCCTGATTTGCTAACCATTTGAACATTATTCTAATTTAACTTGCATTTGTGCAAGTATCGGACGTAATCTATTTACCACACGTCATTTAGGCAAAGTAATCGATAGGTAAAACATAGGTAGATACAATTTAGTGGGTATACAATGATTGTTGTTTTTTATTTATTTCAACAAGAAATAGAAAGTACTTAAAATGTGGCATGTAAAATATTATTTTATTACCATCGCGTACGCGTACCTATATATTTAAAAACTATATTAAACGAGATAAAGAGATACACAACGTTCAGTTCGACTCATTTTGCGCAACGAAATTGAATTTGACGAAATTTAGACTATGAGCTCTTCAGAAAACAATATATACAGAAACTTATTAATAACTCAGAATATAAGTCATACGTTTTTATCTAGTCAAGATTTAATTCTGAGGTCTTCTTTTCTTTTAGTTATGATTTACAGAGTGATTCTCTCTTCAAAATATTTGACGTTCGGCTCAGTTGCCAAGGAAAGAAAAGTTAAGGAATGAGTGAAGTTCACGTGGCTCAGTTAATTGCAGTTATTGACACTGACAATGTCAATAATACTAATAATAATAAACTATATTTCCTCGTTTTCTTATAACAAATTCAATTACAACACGAAAAAAAAGGAAAAAGGACTGCATTCAGTGCTTATAAGCTCTGTTCTTCCATGCAGCCCGGACAATAACAGACATATAAAACTAAATTTCTCATTGTCTCAAAGAAAAAAAACAGTAATTCATTAAGACTTAATCAGGTGGCATGATTACATAACTACAAATGACAATTTTAAATTTGTTTTCGCAGCCAATCTTTAAGATGATACTTAAATGGAACAACAGATAAGTGCTTGAGGAGTGGTGGAATGGAATTATAAACCTTAGCTACATTGTATGAGAATGATCTATTGAAATACGACGTTTTATGGTCAGGAATTGTTAATAGGCCTCTGTGTCTAAGGTTTAAATTATGAAGACTGCTTCGATAACGTAACCGTTCAGTGTTTGATGTATTGCTCCATTTTTTTATAAGTTTATAGGTAATATATAAGTAATAAATGGACTAAAATGGTGAAACTTATATTTTTGTTAATTTTTCTTAGGGCAATCGATTTCGACTAATAAAGTCATCATCAGGCCATTGCGTCAGGTTTTGAAATACGAATGTAGAATGTGTCATTAATGTTAAGTACTAAATCTGTATGTGTGAAAGGATGTCAGAAAATGTGGTGTGTAACCGTTCAGCTAAATATGGCGGTATTTGGGTAGTGATGACTTTATGGTACAGCAATGCAACATGTAGGCGTCTTCGAAGGTTCATATTGGACCGGAGTCTCTAAACTTGCCTGATATGTGGTACATGTGCTTAATCCCATAAACAAACCTTAAGCAAGAGTTTTGAACTCTTTGCATCCTACTTTCCGTTAACGAATCAATGCATGCCCCATAAACCACATCACAGTAATTAAAATGACTCAGTATTAGAGGCTCTGTCAGATAAGCTTTTGTCTGTATGGATAACAAGTTCCTGGTAGGATACAACTTCCTCAACGTGGAATACGCTTTACGTATACAGAAATTAATGTCCTTTAAACCTTAAGTCGGATTCTACTAACAGCCCTATATAATAGCCTGTATAATACAATACAAGGTTCAAATCTCTGGTAAGTTTATGCAGTGCGCTACCAAAACAAGCATTCTTTTCCAAATGAATCGAAAGTCCAAAAAGTACCATTTAAGAGCAAGCCACGCATTCAAAGGTCCCAACATTTGCGTTTCCTCTTTAATATTGTTTTCATGAGTAATAGCAGATAACAGGATGAAACTTGCGTATTTACCTAGGTTTTAGGTATACCGTTTTTGATTTTGTAGAGAAAATTGCAACATTCGTGCTCCCAGGCCATAAACGGGGGTGCGAATTAAATTCAGATCTCAACGAAATTTGGTATCTGGAGCTGTTACAACATGGAAATAATCATCCAAAATTAGTTTTTGAAATTCTTGGTCGAACCACAATGTTTGATTTCCAACTAGATTCCACGTGCCCATTTTTTCTTTGTTTGCCTTTATTTTATAGTGGGCGGAGACCCAAGCGACGCCAACTGATTTTCCATGCGCCTATTCCACACGAAGGGATTGGAACATAAAAGCTACACTGGAAAACCGACCCGAAACAAGAGACATTTTCATTCAACAACAAAAACAAAAAACAAAATCTGGATTTTCTCTATTATTACTGGAATTCAAATTAATACATCATTTTCTGAGATCGCATATAAAATAAATCTTCATTATCATCCACGCCGGTAACACAATGCCATACAAAAATAAAATAAACAGTTCTACAAAACAAACTAATAACCTGAAGGCTAACAGCGCCTTATTGAAACATTTTTCCCCGTTACAAACAGTCGAATACAGAAAAATTGTCTCAAAAGTTCTCACTACTTTGTTGTAATAATCCAAATTTTTGTCTGAACCCGCCAGCACAGATTCAATAAACGACGAATACAAACACTTCTTACAGAATTATTTTAAGATAGAGCCACAACCGCGTGTACTTTTTTCTTTATTTTTGTTTCACCCGATCTGGTTCCATGATTGTTGAAAATGGCAACTTGGTTACAAAGTTTAATTTTAACAAAGACAAAACTTTAAAATTGACGAAACACCTCCTCCTCTATAACTTGGAACTAATTTCGTGAACAATAATTTGGACAGCAATCGAAAAACTATTCCTGTATCATTTCTTCTTCATTTAACTGACAAACTCTACTTGGAAACACCGGTTGACTACCGGAAAAAATGCGTATTTGAATTTACATGCAACGGACTGTTACGTACACTAAGTCAAATGAACCGAGACCGCCTCGCACATTGCAAACTTCATTTAATCCGGACCATCTCTATCCCATTTTTGATTTCCGGTAAGGGCCGACGACATTCGAGCACTTGTTTACCTCGCACTTCCTTATCTACAAACTTTGCACATATGCCATCATTTGTCTAAATCAATAGAATTTTACTTTGATAAAGTCCTCTACCAATCATCTGCTAAATAATTCTCGAATGGACGCAATAATCCCTTTATTCACATGTTTCTTATCTTTTACGTCTTAAATAAAAAAAACAATTACAACCTACTAAATTATTGAACAATTTTTACGGCAAAAGTACAACTACAACTAAAATTAAATAAAACTCTTCAATTATGTGCATATTTGTAATAAAATTCCACCAGATTTCCCGATCAAACTTTGAATAATGTTAAATGCTGTGCCACTTGCATTCCTATAACTTTAACCGAAACGTACGCAACTTATGCGGATTCTTTAGCAACCGAGGAAGGCAAACTTACCCTTATTGTTGGCATTATTTCAACCTAAAGGGTCATGCCCCCCTGATTTACATAGCAATAGGTACCATTTTTTGCGTTTTATCTTTGACGTTTTTCGGTTTTTGATAATTCTATCGCATGACTACCTCCAAAAGCTGATATTCCTCCGTCTGCCACCTTAAAACCAACTATTGTTGCATATCCATATCTGTTGCAAACAAGTGGCTACATAAAAGCCAGTAAATTTGTTGGTCATATCGATCAGCAGACATGTCGGGCCAACAAGTCGCCGAGATTTGTACTTACGAAAACCGACCTTCATGTGAGAACCTGGAAAATTATAATATAACATACCAATCAATAGACTAACTACTACAAAAAAAGCTGCTACTATGCTGAGATAAAGATATTGAACAAATTAAACTAACATCTAAAAATACAGGGTATCTATAAAAGAACTCCGGGGTTTTAAGACAAAATATTTTAATACAGTAAAAAACGTACATACATGTTTTATACATGATTAGAAAGCTTACATTTTCAAGATTTTTTAAAAACTTAGTAAAGTTCAATGTGAGCTCCGTTAGTTAGTTAGTCCAGACGACACTGACTGCCTGCCGCAGCCGTTACGTCATTTCACGGTCAACGCTCCGCAGCGCTGCCAACTGTTGAGAGAAACATTCCCAATTCGTATGAGTAAAACTCTTTGAGCTGCTTGTTTCAAAGGAATTGATCAAATTTTGCTATCTTTTATAGTTTAAAAAATATTAATTTTTTAAACCCCGGAGTTCTTTTATAGACTCCCTGTACATTAAAAGGGCTATTACAACTTTGCTCCACGATCTAGAACCTTATTCTGTTACCGAGTATTTAAACATGCTATTCGGTACACTTTGTAACTGGTGGTAGCTTTAGAAATAAAAGTTTTTCGGGTTTATATTTTGGTAAGCATAGGACAATTTACACGCTTCATAGTGAACTTAAACAAAGATGTCTCGCAAAAACGAGCCATATCAAGAAAAACATTGCGGCAAGCGAGAGCAATTGTCACGGTTTCTTTAGACCTAAAAGTTTCGTTCCGTGGTACAGAAATGCGGGGTTCCTATTCGTTTAAAGGTTTATAGCGGCCTGACTCGTAACAAGATCATTTGAATGTAGTGAAAAGGTCACATTAATGTAATTAAGCGAGATAAAAAACAATTTATTTGAAGCTGACGGTTTTACACCTCGGCAACTAGAATAATCCTTTGTGTTTATCGGCACACAGTAAAGATTTTAAAGACAATTAATTTGCGCATTTTGCTCGCATCAAAACCTAGTTATCAATTAGGCAAAATTTAACGCCAATACATTGGAAAAGTGGCATTTTATCTCTGGGCATAAATAACCACAGCGTTCTCGAATTTTGAAAATGGTTTGTTTGCACTCGCCATTCATACGAAATTTCCTTTTGTCAAAATTGGCAACGTACAGGGGCGTGCATGAGGTTTAGCTGTACCGTACAGGAGCAACTTATTTCCATATTTAAAGAAAGCTACATTTTCCAAGGAGAGATTAGATCAATTCGTAGCGAAGGGAATTTTACTCACGTCAATAACCGTAAGTTATTTCAATTTTTTTAATTGCATAAAATAATAGCCAGTTATTTTTGAATATTTGTATATTATTTGAAGTAATTTTAATTATTCCTGAAGGAATCGGCCCATGAGAATTATTTGCACGAACAGATTTGTATTTTATTTACTAATAAGGATCAGGTCCAAGCAGAGGATTTAGACTATTTTTGATTCATTCATTGAGATTTGCATTTACTTTCCATAGTACCGTCCCTTTGGTTGGATTAAAATTTTCATATGATGCATTACTAAAAGAAGAAAGAAGACATATTATAAGGTATATACTTCTGTGTTTTATTGAAGTTCAGTCCATTTCAACCTTCTCGTAGACACCGAATGCCTCCATTTATCCCTTCGCTTTTCCGTGAAGGAAGGAACTAATCAGCGAAAAAAATTCGGAAGTAACATGCCTCATCCAAATAATTGAGAGAGAAATCAGTGCCAGCTCCTACGTTCGTTTAGCCAAACAAAAGTACATATTTGGAACAAAATAGTCTAACACAGTTTCAGGTACACAGGTTTATTGTTATCACTATAATTTGGAAACGCACTGCTCGTAGGGTGCAAGCCGCCGATTTATGCTTAGATTTCGGAGAACCACGAATCTGTTCTACGATGTAGATCGTTCTCGACGGTTAATAGCAATTTGGCCCCAGTTTGTCTACATTATTGCAAAAACGATATTTTCTAGTGGTCCTTAACAATGAAAGAGTAAAATGTTAACGACTAGTCAAGTATGCGTGATGTTGCACGGACGGGTGCAAGGTTCTTCAAGGATCGATGTAAACCGTTGTTAAGTTGTGTATGCGCTCTGGTCACGATTGTGTGGGATGCTAAGTAGGACCAATTATGGTTAGGTACTCTTTGGTAGGACATCGGAAGTATTAGTGAGTTGGCGTAATAACCAAAAAAATATAGGTTGCCATTTAAAATTCTGTAACTATGGCGTTAGAACAAAAATTGAGAACCGTCACTCTGTATAGTGAGTCTAGGAAAAGGTTGAACTGGAAACGCAAAGCGGAAGAGGAATGGTTTGCATTAAAAAGTTGTCATTCTCGGCATCCATGCTACAGTGCCAGTACAAACATAGCTTGAAGTTGTGTTACGTTTAAGTTGAAGGTTAACCATTTTTAGAATTTTGAGGACCGTATTAGGGCTTCTAAACTATAAATCGATAACAAAGTAACTCGACACTACCGATATAAGGCTTCATAAAAGAACTCTCTAGGATGGCTGGTTGCTTCTATCTCGCGTACCTATCTTTGTCAGAAAGAGTAATGATGAAGCGATCATATATAAAAATGAACAACATATGTTTATATTCAACCCTGGCCGCCTTTTTATTAGGTTTGGTGAAAACAATCTTAGAACTCAAGACCATTATTCATTACAATAAATCATAACGAAGTTCTAGGCCCAAGCAGTAACTTTGGCAATTTATTATGTTATACTATGTATAAGTATACAGTAACAAAGTCAGACAAATTGTTAGAGGCGTACTCCAAACGATGTAAATATTATTTCAAGCGATACCGACTGTACGATTTGAATCAGGAGATCAATAAAATTAAAGTAGAACAAGAAATTACCAAATAATAAAAATCTCCAAGATATCGCAACATTAGCAAGCTTCAGAAGAGCTCTCGATTTGGCATTCACCAATATATTCTATCAAACGGCACAAAGTTTTACTTTTATTAAAAGTGTTTTGTATTATTAATTGCCTTTCGCACCGTCAAATTCAAGATTAAGCATAACTTAAGATCCATGACAACCAATGTCGGAACAGTCGTTTCACGTAATTTTAAGCTTATTCTCAAGCTGAGCGAAATAGGCAAACTTTTTCACTTCATTAACCGCCACTGTAATTCTAAAGGATTCCGAGATCCCGAGGGTGGCTGAAAAAGGAATACTTTAAAATTGATTTTTTTGTGGTAGACTCGCAACTATGAGCAAGGCCATCACTATGTGTGAAAAGAGGGCGGCAATCTTCAGATTAAATGGGGTAATTTAGCGGTGAAATTTAAATCGCTTGCAGATTTCTTACCTGAAATCGCTCGTTAAGGCTCCTCTCTAGTCAATTTCTATTTCAGTGTTCTTGCAATTGGTTAGACCACCAACAATACAAACTGCTACATGATCTCCTTGAGTGAAACCAACGATGTATCTATCCCTCTCAGTTTTGCATATTCTC
Source organism: Photinus pyralis (assembly GCF_008802855.1). Taxonomy (NCBI): domain Eukaryota; kingdom Metazoa; phylum Arthropoda; class Insecta; order Coleoptera; family Lampyridae; genus Photinus; species Photinus pyralis. The sequence continues at coordinate 44,711,231 of NW_022170403.1, forward strand.
TTCATTTATTGTTAAACACAATAGACCATGTATAATGATCAAGGACTAATTATGTAAACAAGTTTATCGAAAAGCTGCACAATATTTGACTGGAGATGCACAAATACCTATTTCTGTTACCGTTGAATAAATTACTTATTCAATGCATTTAATGCATTTTTCTATAATGACACCTTCTGTAAACTACCTGGTTTTCAAGTAATTTAGTGGACTAGATTAGCATTGTTTGTTATAACATTTTTTAATTACCCCTTTATTTCTTGTGATTTGTTCTAATCATTTTTACTGATTTATAGATTTTTATAGGTAGTACATGTGCATGAATGAATTCACTTAGGTATGATAGATCCTAAAAAAACCGGCACTTCGAACACCTAAAATAAATCTTTCTTTACAAGGGTGAACAACAACATAAAAATGGTAGCTAACATTTAAAATTCTGTTACAATGATTAAAAGTATAACATTTATACTAATTCTAAATAAATCCTTATCTTTTCAAAAACTAATATCAATTGTACATTTAGCGTATTACTTATTTATGTCTACACACGACCCATGGAGAATTTTTCCGAACATTTTGTGCGGTAAGATGACTTTTTTGCCCTGAATTCAATGGTAAAAATAAAATTTACTTGATCCTCCTATTTTTTGAGGGACAAATATTCTTGTTGATAAAGTTGATATCAGTCCATATTGAAAAAAGAAGTAGGCAGTAGTAAAAAATTTATCGGTTTCTGTCGCTACATAGTATTGGAAATTTGAAAAAACTTCGCCAAGTTGATGTGAAGTTTGTGGGACTCCATCAAAAAGGTATTCTCAAACGGAAAGATAAATAGTCGAATTTTTTTTAAAGTGCAAGAATTTTTTTATATCTACCACTTTCACTAACTTGACTTTACATGAGCAAAACAGTGACACTTTGTTTTATATAAAATTGTCAGTGTCGGCCATTACCTAGTTATCGTATCCCGCTTAGGAATTTAACTAAAAAGGGGAATTGTATTTATATCGGTAGCGTTTCTTTTATATAACATACCACGACGTTTCCTATGTTTATGTTCCGCTAATAAGTGAAAAAATGCCTATGTGTCATTTGTTTGCAACTTTATGGAAAGCAAAGGGCATGTGCATCTTTTGCTTTTGGTCGCATTTCTCGAAATAGATAATTTTCACGAAGACTTACTCTTAGTCCAATATGCAGATAATTGTGACCTGCAAAAGGTGGTGTAAAAGATTTTATTGTTTTAAATGGTCCATTTGGGTCCAAAAAACATGTATTTGAAGAGTACGCACAAATTTTTTCCCGGCACAACTTTTGGCAGCCAAAAAACCTCAAAATGTTTGTCATTTTTTTAGTTTTGCGCTTAAAACTCGAAAACGGTCCATATTTCATGAATAACAACTTCTTTAGAAAATTAAAGAAAACAAAATTATGCGTCGATCAAAAAAACAAACAGAATCGATCCAATAGAGAAATTTTTACAAGCGATCAAAAAACGCCCATTTTTTCCAACGAATGTCAAAAATTGGTCCAATTTTAAATTGTTGGTACTTTTTGAACTCTCTTATTGATGTTCTACAATCTTTAGGGAGGAGGGGTAGTGGATTTTATCGTTCCTTTAGGAGCCACAACGCATTAAAAAAAGGTTAACTCAGTTCTTAAAAAAAGTTGGAAGAAATGGGCGTTTTTCGATTGCTTGTAAAAATTTTTCTATTGGACCGATTTTGTTTGTTTTTTTTTATCGACGCAGAATTTTGTTTTCTTTAATTTATTAAAGAAGTGTTATTCATAAAATATGGACCGTTTTCGAGAAAAATTGAAAAAAGTCCGAACGTTTTGAGGTTTTTTGGCTGCCAAAAGTTGTGCCGGGAAAAAATTGGTGTGCACTCTTCAAATACATGTTATTTGGACCCAAATTGACCATTTAAAACGTTAAAATCGTTTACACCACATTTTGCACGAATCGGCCCTTCTGACTACTCCGCATACTGGATTATCTGAGGAAACTGATAATTTTAGATGGGAAATATACACAAACGTGTAATTTGGTCATATTTGATTTGTTCTAACTAAACAAAGTGCTACGCTTCTGGTAGTTTGAAAGCATTATTATAAAACAGAGTTCATATTCAGCACTACTTATGATATAATATGTGAAGTACCTAGTATTGTACGTACCCCCCCTCCCCATTAAAGGGAAATATTACAGCCTCATTATAGGTTTTTTTTATTTCTTGAAGCATCCTGATGGGATGCAAAAGGTTTTAGAAATAAATTATTTCCAATGTACCTATAATAGTATACACATTTTTCGTCTTGGGAATATGTGACATTATGATTTACAAATGAACAGCATTTAAATAAATAAATAATAAATAGTAATTTATCTAATCCATATCATTAGGAACGGCGTAACAATGTGTAGGGTAATGCCAGGTAGGTTCTTTTGTTTTCCCTTTCAGGTAATGAGTTGTCGTTATAAGTGCAATTTGAGTTGCCTATCCTTACGTTAGCGTTTTGATTTTTTCTGAAGATTGCGAAACATATTTTTTTAAATATATGCCTTATGATAATAGATGGAAATAATATCTTTAAGTACCGCCGTAAGAAATACTGTCGGATTTCCAAATTGGTGCTGTAGGTTTTTCTACTCACATTACAACGGTTGTTATTTACGAAAAACGATTTTTCTATTCATCGATCTTCCTAAAAAACTAAGACCGATATTTCAACTTTTTTTAAGTACCGCCGTTGTTTTCATCATTGCAAAGAATATCCACTATCGAGAATTTGTTAGACTTCAACTACAAAAGCAGTATTTCATAAGAAAGTTTAGCTATTTTTCCAATATGGCGGATTGACTACAGAGGAGCCTTAAACGGGTTTAACGAATTTACTCGTTACCCAATTTCCTGTTGCTGTATGTTTCTGCTCATCACGTCCAGGGATGTTACAAGTCTAGATACCTCGATACTAATACCATTCATTATATCGTGTAATGTGTATAATCAATGCTAATACTATTATTAAGTTAGAAGAATAGTTATGTCATTACAAAAATAGGCATGCTCGACAATAATCCCTAAAAGTTGTCGCTACAGAATTATGCAAGTTTAGACCAGCAAAACAGCAAGTAAACACTTTTTAGCGCATTTTCCAACGAAGTTGGGTGCGCTATTGCAGCCACGTTCGAGGCCTTTCTTTTTGAATTCGGTAGTTACAACTCTGGCACCTGAACCAAGAAGAATATTGACGATTAATGTGCGCATGCGCAGGCTTCGTAATATCAAATCAACCCAAAATATTTGAACATACACTGTGTCCAAGGTAAGGATGTCTATCAGGGGTATCTCGGAAAACATAGAAGATGCGAAGATGGGCAAATTAGGTAAAATGTGCACAATTAAAGAGTAATTATCATACTGTAAAGGAAATCAGAAAAAAACCGGAATTTTTTGATTTTGTTTTTATTTGTGTCTGTTATTTGAACAGATGCAAAAAATAAAAAAAACACTTTCTCTTTACCACTTTTTGAGCAGCATGATAATAAATGTTTAATTGCTTCTCCCTTCTCCCTGCACCGCCCTTTAGGAGTGCACCCACTTGGAATGCTTGGAAATTGTTTCGTAAAATCAAAAATAGGATATGCAAAAACCTATCCGTTAATTCCGTTAATTCCATCTTCCTCTGCATAAAAATATACAGTATGGTGTAGGTGAAAGGAGTAAATTATTGCTTAACCGCGGCACTGACAGGAAAGATCCTGAGACCCCTTCGGTTTTATATTTTAAAATTACATCATCATGTGTAAAAATTTCATCCCTAAATTGAATACCGGTACAGTCAGTGTGGCAATCCCTAAATTTTTTTATAGGAAGACGAGGCTTGTGATACATCATTTGAAAGGCCTTTTAATTCTCTTTACAATTATACCAATAATCAGATGGGTTATTCTCAAATAGAAATGATCTGTTGTGTCTGCAGCAAGCTGGTTCGCCTCCACACAATGCGGTCTTGGTAAGAGTAAGAAGTGAAGGTCTGGCGACCTAGGTAGCCACTCGACTGATCCACTTCGCCCAATCCACCTATTTGGGAAAACTATGCCCACTTAGGGCCGGTTTTACAATTACACTTTTACGGAGAATAAGATATTCTTGGAATAACTGCCATAGCAACATGTATGCCATTGGTTGACACTTGACACAATGGTAACTAACGCAACCGTCGACATTTATTCTAGGTATAGCTTATTCTCGATATATACCTTCATTGTAGAATCGGCCCTTAGTTTCTCACCAATACCGCATAGTTGCAGCCACAGATCTGATAGATCATTGCTGTTTGGGAACAACCGATCTGTATTTGAATAGAGAATTAAAAGACCTTTGAAATGATATATCACAAGTTTAGGGGTTTCCACTCTCACTCTAACCATACTAAATTTAGGGATGAAATTGTTACACATTACGATGTAATGTTAAAATATAAAAAACACGTTTGTGGCAGTATGGAACGTCGACTGTATAATATTAATATAAAGTAAAGACGATATACAAGTAACCTTTGATTTTGTTCTTTTTTTGTGTATCCTTTGGCAGAAAAAGGGTTCCACTTTTCATGTTAAAAATGTTTGTTGACTGAATATTTTTCTTCAGTTTTATTTAAGTAAAAAATTTCTAAACCGACCGGGCCCGTATTCCATGCAACAAATGGAACACCACTGCCAATTAAACTACAGCTAATTTGATATGGCTGATTAAATTCTTTAAAAATGTAAATGACCACAAAACAATATTCCGGGTAAATCTCGGAAAATACAATAACAAAATTCTAAATAATTGAATGTGTATGAACGGTGAATGACCTCATACTCATCTCACCACACCACATACAATCATAAAATGGTAATTTCGTCCCAAATCAAAAAGATGCTCCCATTGGAACAATGTGCTCATCGCCAATTTAATTACTATAAAAAACCCATTATTACACTTTCACCTGTATTTATTACAATGCGCTGGTTTCATTAGTAAAGCAATTTAAGTTTACAACACTTAATTCTCAATTACGTAGATGTCATTGAAGATATCTAGTCTTAAAATAGAAAACCGACAACCGTATTCTTATAATTTTACGTGTAGTTTCATTAATAACCAAATGTTGTCACGGTTTTAAACAGAATTTGTTATAATTAATTTTTTTTATAAAGTTCAGCCTCTGAGTGATGTCATCATAGAATCAACCGGCACTTCCACAGACATTTCAGCATTTGATGGTTCCTGCCACATTTCGAACGCGCGAATTACTAACACGATAAGTATTTTGATAAGGGAAACTAAATATTATTTTAAGGTATGTGACTTATCATTGTTGTATGTATGACGTGCGGTTAACGCATCGAAGTGTTTTGCGATCGCGATGTTATAGTGCTAATAGATTGTAGTGAACTGTGTGCTATGTAAACAAATTTTGTGAAACGTGAGTGGAATTGAAATCCAGCATCCCCAAAATATAATTCTATAAGTAAGTATGACGAAAAGCAAAGTGTAAACTGGGACCTTGAATTTAAAATTCTCATAGTAGCTGGTATTTAAGTATCAATCATATGTAATCGCAACGTTGTGATAAATCATGCATAACAGATACAAGGATCCAAATATTTTAAAATTTTGTAAGCCAACTGCAATAGTTCTGGTTTGCCGCATTCCATGCTTACTACACCATTCTACCTTTAACTGAATAATTAATTAATGAGCTCGTGTATAATTTCGAAACCTTGATTATCTAATTTCTCATTATAGCTACTCTAAAAACTTCCTTTAGATCAGATGTCATGAAGTAGATAATAAAGTTTAATCATTGAATAATTAAATCTTCACTCAACGGTTTAATGCATGCCCAGATTTACTCGATAAATAAATGAGATATTGTGACTATCCCACCATTTCTATAAACGAGTTTCTAATTCCACAGTGAAATGACTGACTTCAAATTATGTCAATTGAATAAGCATACCGGGACATTTTCAACTATTATCACGAAAAACAGATACATTTCACCATATTGTTATCTTTTTTGTTACCGGTTATTATCGTTTATACCAGGGACATCATTAGACTATTTTTAAATTATTCATAAACGAAACCCCTTTTTTATTCATTACATAATATATTTTAATATTTGTATGTTGATTTCTTGTATGGAAAAAATGCCCAAAACGAGCTTTTATTACATAAAGATAATTCTCATCCATCGGAAAACGGTACAAAACTGTAGAAGATCATTCAGTATTTAGTCAAGCCAGTGTTGTGTCTACATTAAATAGAAATAGCAAGGTGTCGCATAAGCACTAAAGGACTACCGCTATCGAAGTCAAAATCCCATAATGAACTTTTTTGGCTACTGTTTGACGAATCTTTGTCTACGATGCAAAACATTCTCAAATCTACGAAACTATTGCAAGCTAAAATCCGACAGGACCATCACAACATAATATGTACCATTTGTAATTATGGACTTCAGCTCTTAAATTCAGATATTTCCATACATAAATCCCGCTATGTAAAATAAGTACAACCATTGATTTAAACAATGATACAACACTATTACAAATTTTGAAATAGTGGTTAGCATACAGTGATATTCATGTAGAAGTAGACATAGGGATGTATTTCCTATAGGAATTTCCTATGTCTACTTTTACATGATAAAAAGTCTTCTGAAAGAGGCCTAAATTTATGCAACCAAAATAACTTCATGAAACAAGTAAAGATCTCTAGCTGTCATATTAATTGTTAATTTGAATATTGTTGGTTTAGCTTTACAGAAAATAAATCTCTTAAGCCCCTTTAACTGTTATCGGCACTATACCAATTGGAAATATTTTTCTTTAGTGGAATACATCGTACACGAACTCGAGCATGAACTGAAATTAGAATAGGAAAGTCAAAGCGATAATATTCAAATTAATTAATGTGACAGGCAGATCCTCATTTGTTGTAGGTAGTTGCTTTGTTTGCATAAAGTTAGGCGTCCTTTAGATGACTTTTTATCATGTAAAATTAGACATAGGAAATTCCTATAGGAAATCCCTATGTCTACTTCTACATGAATATCGCTTTAGATACCCCCTGCGCATGCACGTTGTGCCAAAAGATTTTGAGCTGTACCTTTTATGTTTAGATTTGGATCCAATCGGTTTAGCCGTTTAGCTGGATTTGAGAGTACAGGCAGACAGAGCTACAGAGTGACATCTCGAGATTTTGTTTGATTCAAATTCCAGGTACTTTAAAAAGTATATTTTCGTCAAAAAAAGTGAGTCATTTTTACCCCAATGCAATACCTCCTTCGAAGAACAATTTCTTGAAAAAAACATTGAAATTTGTGACAAAAAAATTAAACAAAATATAAGAAATTTTGAAAATCTATAAAACAGAATAATAAATAATAATACCAAATTTAAAATCGTTACGAATGAATTTTGTAATGGACAGATACAGCAATGTTTTCAACCGCTTTTTCATCATAATCATAATCATAATCTTTATTGGTCCAATATATCCAGTTTTGAATGTAGGACAAGTCAGACATCATGTTACAATAAAACTACTAAAAACTGCATCGTAAGCTTAGGGCACATATACATTAAATAAATAGATATAAGATAAGTTTAAGAAAAATTTAGTTTTATGTTTATAAAAATATTATTTACTTACTTCACTTGTTTTTAACAGATAGTTACTTGTATACGTATTTTTTAGTCACAATCATTGTTCTCAAAACTTTATATGGAATGTTATTTCTGTTGTTTTGAGCAAACTCCTATATAAATAAATAAATAAATAAATAAATAAAGATAAAATCACATAAAAACATTGGAACATATAGTATTAAAATTACAAACATACAAACTACATAAAATATATAAAAAGTAATTAACAAGCTAAGTTTCGAAATTGAATTTTTTTGTTTATTAATCAATTAAATATTCTTGTGTAGTGTAAAATGCTTTGGATGTAAGAAGTTTTTTGACTGTAGTTTTAAATTGTTTCAGTGGTAGCTGTTTAGTTGCATTGTCCAGTTTGTTATAAAACTTTATTCCACAATAGAGTGTCGTGCTTTCATATAACTACTTTTTTTATGACGAGGTACAGGTAACTGGTTTCTCCTTGTATTATACCCGTTAATCTCTTTTGGATTAACAGTGTTGTTTAAGATATATTTTTTGACTAGACATAAAATTTTATATATGAAAATACAAGGAACAGTTAAAATTTTATGCTTAATGAAAATAGGCTTACACGTAGCTCTAAATGAAAGGTTGAATATTAAGCGAATTATTCTTTTTTGTCTTATTAATAATTGTTTTAAGTTTTGAGTTCTGCCCCATATGGCAATATTGTATGTTAAATTTGAGTACACTAAACCATAATACGTGTTTAGTAGCCCTTTAACAGACAAAAGATTTTTTAATTGATATAGTGCAAAGTATGATTTAGCTAATTTCTTTCGAACCATATCAGTGTGTGCAGCCCATTTTAACTCATTATCAATCTCAGTCCCTAAGAACCTTATCGTTTGGCTAAGTACTATTTTTATATTGCTTATGCTTAGAGATGCGTCCTCAAATACCTTCTTTTTAGAAAGACTAATAACTTCAGTTTTGTCCACATTCAAGATTAGATTGTTTTTATTACACCACCACATCATATCTTCAAAAACTGACTCAATTTTGGACCTAAGATCTTCTTCACATTTAGAAGCCAGAACAATAGAAATATCATCACAGTACATTATAACATGTCCATTCTTAATGTATTTTGGAAGATCATTCACGTAAAGCAAGAAAAGCAGTGGTCCCAACACAGAACCCTGTGGTACACCCATTTCCAAGTTAAAGTATCTGGATGTAGCACTATTGTAAGTTACAGCAATTTTTCAGTCCCTAATGTACGACTCAAACTCATCCAAAGTATAATATGTATATAAATTTTCTGTGGAAGGTGCGGTTTGATATTTAGAATGGCAATAGCGCTCCCTTTCTGTTGAATATAACTAAACTAAACCTAAATTCTAAATTCTTATCACATTTGAAAATGACACAAAATGACTCAACCTGTCAACCACTTCCAATACCTATACAAAATGTGTATGCTTTGTGTGACAGAATAAATTACGCCATTTTTCACAGAAGATCGTCTTGCAACCGAAAACATTTAATACATTAGCACTCAATTAACGAGAAATTATAACACGATCTTTACAAAATAGTCGTAGCAGACTTACTCATTCCGTTTTAATACTCTGTTACACTACATTGTCAGATCTGGGCTCGAACTGCATTTCTGGCTGACATTTACCTGCACCCGACAGGAACGTAATGTATAAAAAGTATTACATGAGCTGAACATTTACAAATTATGGAACCTCTGCTCTGCTGTTAAATCACATTTCCATTGTTCGATGTTGCGGAACTATTGCCTCCCCATGAAAGTTATGAGCGTGGTCGAACATGATTTTGTGTTCTATTTTTGTTTAAAGCGCATCGTACGATAGTGCGCTCTAAAAATATTAAATCACGTTAAATGATAAAAAAACTGAACATTTTTAATGAAGCTTGCACTTTTCGCAAACGCAAAAACTAAATATTACAAAAAAATATAGGATTTATCATATTCTCTTGTTGCAGATTTGAAGGATGGTTGTTTCAATACTGGCTGTGATATTTTATATAAAAGCGACGTGTGCCGATTCCACTGTAGCGTACAGAGTAAGTTATATAAAATATCGAAATCGCGCTCAATTGTTTTTTTAGCATTATTACACTGGCGGCAGCGACGTGGAATCTGCGAATCAATACCTCGTGAACTATTTCAATAACATCAAAAGGTTACCAGTTTTGAACACTACAAATAATCCAAGCGATACACTTTCTGTTACTATACCCAATAATCAGGTTTGCAATGCCCCACTGAGTTGTTAACAATTAATAATACGATTATGTTACAGGGAGTTCCCTATATTGATTCCGACAGCAAGCATCCTAATATTCCTGGCTTTAAAGCGGTGCCTGTTTGGGGTACTATCGAGTCGACTCCGACTGGGGATTATTTTCCTTTGGAAACTAACTTAAACAGTCACAGTAATTTGGCATTGCAGGATACAACAACTGCACAAAATGAAATAGGTAGGTAGGTTTATGCAACTTTTTTGGAATTGGTACAAGTTCTTTTTCGGAAAATTGATCAGATGAAAGTTAGGGCATGTTTTCATTCAATGTAGTATGATAATATGATATCCTTTTCATTGTCAAAATTATTGTCAATTTTTCATCTTTTTCGCAATCAGAAACCTCTGATTCTCAAGTGAAATTTATGAAAAAATTACATGTTTTATAAAATATATGAGAAAAACCGAGCAGCATCACAACGAACCGAATTCTCAATCCAACTAATTCGCACTGGTAAAAAATTAAACGTATTGAACGGGAAAATTTCAAGCGCGGATCTCAATTGGGTATTATCACATTTTTGCATTGAATTCGGACAAAAACAGGCTACAGCTTGAGGCGTTTTTTAAATTACACCCTGTTTTTTAACAAGGCGATCCATTTTGCTTTTGTGGGTGCTTTCCTCCAACACACCGTTTTCGAAATATTTGGTAAATTTGAACCAATGGATATACTTCTTCCAGATATTCCCTACGCCCTGTGTTATACCCTCCTCCGACACTACGCTCTTAAGATATAAGAAATTATCACGATAACGGGAGAACAACTGTGGTTGGAAGAAATGAATTCCTATCGCTGAGAGCTTTCATTAGAGTACCATGAAGCAGTGGCGGATCCAAGGGGGGGGGGGTCATGGGGGTCATGACCCCCTCTTAAACATTAACCTTTCTTTATTGTGGAATTAAATTATTAGAAATTAATGGAAAATATTGCCCATCTAAAAATCTAATGACCGTGTATTCAGATGCTGCTCAAAATTCTTGCAACTCTGCCCGTAAGTGCGGCAACCGCTGTTCGAAGCTTTTCAACCCTGCGCCGCCGGCTTAAAACTTGGCTGAGATCAACTATGGAGGAGGAACGGCTCACTGGTCTAGCTTTGCTCCATATTCACCGCCAGATTCAGCTTGACGTCGACAAAATTATTACCACTTTTGCGAAAAGCTCCAGAAGACGAGCTGAATTTGTAATATAAATATATTGTTCTTATATGCAGTAAAAATGTTTTTCTTTTTAATATTCTGATGTGCACACCACTCCCCACCCAGTCACAAAAATCACTCCATGACCCCCCCCCAAAATCGAAGTCTGGATCCGCCTCTGCCATGAAGGATTAAACCGGTTTACACCCCTCCTCCAACTGGTTTCCTCACCAGTAATGTGTCATTTTCCTGACTTTTATCAAAGAGTATATAACGTATTATAGTATATATATACTCTTTGCTTTTATCTAAATAACTATTAATTATTCGCTGATTTGTTAATAATATCTAATTAATAGCATTAAACACAAATGAATTATGACAGTCTATTAATGTAATAACGCAAAAATTATCTTGATTTAAAGCTTGTGATAATGCCCAATTCAGTGTCTTAACACTAGCATTGGTTTTTACTGAATCGAAGTGACACCTTTAGATTCTGTATCACAGCATAATCCTAAATCTCTTATTTTAACGTGAAAATTAACGAAACGATATACGGGTGAACGGGTGAAAAGTTAAATCAAAAATTACAGGCACGTAAATCAAATCAGTGTCTCTAATTACGAAAACCCTGAGCAGCGTGACCTTTACACTGTCACAAAGTTGTATTGGTAGCTAGTTAAACAAATGTAAACAGTAAATTAAATTCTTCTTTTGAATTTAATGTTCCGTTTACATAAATTTAAAATAATGAGAGCAAAGTTTAATTTCAGACAGAGGAGCTGGAAGTGAATCAAATGTCAGAACTCACTTGACCGCGTTAATTCTGTATTCATTTTACCAACTTTTACTAAAAAAAACAACTGATACTTCCGTGAATATCGTCTGTCCGTCCGAGAATCGAAATATCATCACTTTTAGGTCGTAAATCAAACTCAAAATTAAAAATATTTGATTAGCGAGACTATTATTTTGTACTCCTCTCAATGCTTAATTAAATATTTAATAAACCCATAAAGAGCGTTTAAAAAAGCGGCAGAGCACCTCGGTGTGACCCCATGGAGTCATTGGATTCGACCCATTTTCAATTTGCTTGTTACTTGTGGCATATAGGTCAACTGTGCAAAGTTTGAACCAAATCGGTCCAAGCGTTTGACAGTTCACGTGTTCACGGACAGACGGACACCATCTACTCCCCTATAAAGCTTGCATCGCTTTGCTCTGCCGCTTAATAATTGTAAAAACGACATACGCTACTTGCGATACAATATTAAAAAGCTCCAAGGCCTTATTTTCAATGAGAAGTGTACTATTGTTGAAAGGTAGTTTGGCAGCTAGTGGTACCAAATTTATAATTAGTGCAAAATTGATACAACATTTTGGAATAAAAATTTCTACGAAGACAATTAGGAGAGGGAACACCCTAACTATAATACTACAACCATATTGTAGATTTCTTCTTAGCGTTGAAAGGTGGAGCTACTAAAAATGGTCGTAGGGTACATATACATTCAAATTAACCCTTTTAGCAGATTGGTCAATAAAATTATGACAGATTTCAATTTAGTAGGCTGAGATCGTATCCAAAGGAAAAAATCACTACAATAATTGGAGTAAACATTTACAAAGAAAAGCATTTATGAGGAACAAGTTATGTCAACTGTAAATAAGCGAACAGATGGGATTTATAAATGTTTCGCTGTTGGGAGAATGCTTTTTCCCTCCATTGTAACAGTTAACAGTTATTGTAAACGTACCAGGGCCGTATATAGATTTTAGGTTGCTTCTTAAAAACCACCTACCCAAAACGCGAGCGATAACTATATTAATGAGAATTTAGGATTGATATCAAGGGGGGATAATTAAAAACTCAAAAAATTCAGAAAATTGAAAAATTAATTAAAACACTTTTTCGCAACAATGCAAAATTTAAACATAAACTCAGAAAAATCTATAGTTGTTTTCTTCTAGAGGGACATGCAATTCGTTAAAATTGGGTGGTACAATTACAATAGGATGAAATTAAACTATTAGGAGTTAATGGAATTGTGGGAATTGCAACGAGGAAACATTGTGCTTACATAATTCTGCGTGGTTGTGTTTTCGGTAGGTTGATGAAAATTTGGCGACTACGGTATCTACAGTATTCGCGACTTTTTCTTGATCACGGCCGAGTACGGTACAATCGTCACTTGATACGACACCGTTACCTTTTGGCCTTGAACGAATCTCGTAACTTTGTACCCATATACGAAGACATAAACATTTCCAATGTTAAAAGATTATTATTCATATTAAACTTTTTGTCATTGCTTTTATGGCAGAGATATTTATTTGTCTGAAATCAGTGGTTTTCAGTTTTTTATAACTTCTCAGACCATCTCCAATAATAATAAGGTTACCCATGCAGTCTAATTGCTTTGTATGTATGCATACAATGTTTGTAAGTGCAAAGATAAATAATTAATAATTATAATTTTTTCAGGTGTCGAAGTTCCGTTAAGCGACCAAAGCATCACCACAGATCCGTATACATACAACGAAAATTTCTCACAATGCCCTGATGGATTAACTACTCACGAAACGTTGGATAAACAAAGCAGCTGTTACAAAATAGTGGACCCCACGACGTTCCCACCCCCATGCCCATACCCACTTAACATCGACTACTACTTCTTTCAGAAGACTTATAACACACAGCTAACAAACAAAGTTGTTTGGGCATTTGCGCAAAGAAATATATACAATGGAGCCTACGAATGGATTAACTTTGCCCACAATAGCAGTATTATCAGTACTCCACAGCATTTACACGAAAATGTTGGGAGAAAGAATTGTATGGTCATTAACGGAACAGAATTAATTGCGGTGGATTGTAACGAAAAATTCTCGGGAGTATGTATTTACAATTTCGACTACTCCATCGAGGACACTTATTGTAGACAAAAATTAGACGAAAACTGTTTTGCCAGTACAATAGGTTTCGTCGACAAATGTTTTTGCGTACAGAGTGGGAACCAAACCGATAAATCCTGTGATAAACTAGCCGTATTGAAAGATCCATACCAAAAGCGAATTGTGGCAAAGAATCTCTACCGCAATCAATTTTGTTGGATAGGTAGAAATTCTATATCAGACTTGAGCTTAACGACGCACCCTGATTGGTCTAACCGGACAAATCGCAACAGGAATTATAGCGTAATAGGAAACGATGGAAGAATATTTGAATACGGAAGAGAGCTAGATTGTGCTATCTGCGAAAGAACTATCAATGAAAATAATCGCGTACGCCTGCAACTCAAACACAACCTTACAAGTAACTACATTCAACTGGAAATTTTTAACGCAATTGATGCATATCAAGGTGTCATATGCTTCACGGGCAACGTGAGGAATTTTATTAATCTCACTATGTCTACTGCTGAATATGTCGTAGTGCATCTTTGGCCATACAATCAAGTTAAAGAAGATACTTGGTGTAAAACCTTACAACTACCTCATATGGATGTGGTATTTAGCAATCACATTAAAAAGAACACGCATGAAGGAAACATATTTTCTGTCACTTGGACCGCCCCCATTACCAACATTTCATATTCGGATAATATCTCTTGTCCATCTGTGAAAAGCGGCATCGTAAAATATATAAAATTAGTATCGCAGCTCACAATTCACGAACTAAATAAGACTGAGATAGTGTGTCATTTGCATATAATTCCTACCGGCTACACTACTTTAGACGAGTACGCGATTTTGAAAGAAGCGGTGAAGAATTCGAGTCTTGTTTGTGAAAACCTAGGCAGTGTGAATATGTGCTTCGCAACCGAAAGCACATCTGGATCCAAAACGTTACATTGGCCACAAGCGAATGTTGGTTGTACGGTGGTGTCACAAGAGCTTTGTTTTCAAAGTGATGGCCTTCCAGTGACCCGAACATGTTCCGGAAACGGAATCGCTGCGGCCCATTGGTTACCTGTGGTTGGATCATGTGCAGAAGTTTCCATTCCACCAGTTACGGTATTATTAAACGAAATTCTTCGCGCGCCTCCCGCAACTGCAAGTAGGGATCTTTCGCTTCTTACAGATCATGAGGAGAACCTCGACGCCTTCCAAATTCATTTAATTTCTCAAATACTATCAAACATGGCCACAAATAATAATGTCAGTATTAAAGATACAATGTCTACTGTCAGCAATATGATGAAATTTCCACCGAGCAATTTAAGAAGCTCTCAATCGCTTTTGAACTCCACGGATATTATTCTATGGAGCTTAGACGAAATTCTCCTTCACGTTGCTACCAAAACGGACGCTAGTGGTTTCATGAGCGAAGGGGATGACATGTTACTGATGCAAGTCACGAATCTAAAGAAGACAGATATAACAGGATTGAAACTTCTATCATCTGACTCGCAAGGCTTCAATAAAACGAGCTTGGAAACTTTGCGTCATTCTCCCAGCGGCAATGAAATCGAGGACAATGTAGACTTGGCGCTCATAATTCCTCAAGATCTTCGCACTGAAATTATGGAATGCGCTGGGTCTAAGGAATCGCCGAACGTTATTACGTCCATGTTCCACAATGACTTATTGTTTAACGAGAAGGGCAATGCAACTGGTAAATGCGATGGGAAAATACTTAGCGTGCTATTGCCCGGTTTTAACTGTACGTTTTCTGCTCCGCTGCAAGTGATTTTCAGAGCAAACTCGACGTCAAACGGCGAAGTAAAGTGCGTATCGTGGTCTTACGGTGTAAATGAAATGATGCAGAGCATACACGGTCATTGGTCAATAGAGGGAAGCCCAAAGGACTTGGGAAACTCATCGTACAAACTTTGCGAATTTTCGCATACAACGCATTTTGCTTTGCTAGTTTTAGGGGATACGCAAATCGGTGAGGGACATACAAAGGCACTAGACGTAATAACTGCAATCGGAAGCGGTTTATCTATCTTAGGAGTCTTAGTTATCTTGCTAACGGCAGTTCTGTTTAAATCTTATCGGGCAACAAACGGTGTCGTGATTAATTTCTCAATGTCAATGGGGGCCCAAATTATTTTTCTGTTCATTGCTGGAAGTGCGGGTCACGATTTAACGTTGTGCACGATATTCGGCGCTCTTTTGCATTACGCTGTCCTTTCGCAGTTTTTTTGGATGTTAACTATTGCGCTGTTGCAATATCAACGTTATGTTATAATTTTTTCGAGTCCGCCCACTCATTTAGTTGCTAAATCGTGTTTATTCGCTTGGGGGGTACCTCTTATACCAGTAATAACGATAATTTCAGTATCTACGGCAAATTATGGAAAAAATTCTTCTGGACTTTGCTACGCTTTAGGAAACTATTTTATATTTGGCGTAATTGTGCCGATTGTCATCATTACCATTGTAAATTTGCTTATATTTCTTAGAATTATGGTCAGTATTATTGCTTCACGTAGGATAAAAGTTCACCAAGACAGAGCCCAAGCCTGCCTACTTCAATTAAGATTAGCATTTATGTTGTTTTTCTTATTAGGTCTCACTTGGTGGTTCGGGTTTTTCGCAACGATTGGGGGAGGTGTAGTGTACGCGTATTTATTTTGTTTGACCGCGACCCTTCAAGGTTTTGTATTATTTTTATTCTTCATAGTACTCAATGAAAAGACTAAATCGTTGTGGATAAGTATAACACGTTGTTGGCGCAAATCGAAGGATTACGATGTCACGCAAGATTCCGCATCTTCGGTAATGATGCGAAGGAATCAAATCAATTCCACCGATTCGTGCACAGATTCTACTAGTGACGTATTACGTAGGCTTAAGAATAGAAACACTTCCGAATTTTAAAAGCTCTCTTATTGGAAATTACTGATATCTTGTACTGAATACATGTAAAGACTGTAGTATATTATTTCACTCACCCATCATCGTCCTCTTCCTCACTATCTTCCTCCATGTCGTCTTCCTCTTCAGCATTGTCATACTCGTCTACGTGATTAGTAGTAGGCTCGGCATCATCGAGCGCATTTTCACTATCCTCCATTTTTCGCGAACTTGTTAAATAACAAATTTTACTGCACAAATTGTTTAACACCGATGTTTAACGATGCGTATTTATCAGTAAAGTAATACTATATTTGTGCTTTGAAGCTCTAAGCTGTTGTCCTTGCTCAGACTTAGCTAAATAGGATTGACTAACATAATCTTATTAGAAATTGTAACCCTGCAGAGGTATTTAATTTCAACTATGTTCCCTGTTTTAATTATTACAAAGTTTTATCAAATTTAATTAATGACTTTATATAGATCATTAATAAGCGTAATTTGTAGGAATTGCCCCCAAGGAACATAAATTTCGACACTTATAGTAGGTATCATATATAGGAAAAATTTATCCGTTTCCTGCATCTAAATTTGCATGAGTGTAATTATCGCACCTTCTAAAGCCGTATCACACTATAGATATAGATTTTTTAATCGTTTCTAATTATTTCATCTAAACCGTAACGGTTCTTTTCATTTCCTTCACTTTCAACTTACAATGTAAGCAGTTAGCACAGCAAGTAATAGTGGAGGCGGCATTTTATTATGAAATCAAGGCAATATAGTAATAATACACCCATAGTATCCATTTCACCTGCAGTACCAAAACATTCATCCCCTAAGATTAAAGGTGTCGGCCGTTGTCTAATACGGTTTCCAATATTTATGCAATTGTGATTAGTTCCTATTTGGGAATTATATATATATTTAAAAAAGCCTAATAAAAATTTTCCCCTAGATAACTCCCTCATGGTCCCTTGCACATGTGTCGGCGTTGTGGGCACGGTCCGCGAAGTGTCCAAGACCCACCAAGAAGTAGGTTTGCAATAAATTAAATTGTGATTTAAAAAGCGCGGTTTTAGGCCAGATTTTATTGGCTGTGTATGCCATTTTGTTACCCGGTAAGTGTGAAGTTGGATGTGGTGAAAAACTTTTTCCTAGACTGACTCTGAATTTTCGCACGGATTAAGTGGCCGTACTCAGGACCGATTAACTATGAAAATGCGAACTGGTATTAAAAGCTGAAATATTTTTAATTTCGCAAGGGCAAAATTTAAATTAGTAACAATATGAACATTAATCGATCACACAATTTACCTTTGCCTTAGCTTTAATTAAATCATGTCTCTTAATCACGCCCTTGGTGGAAGATGCATTTTTATTTAGAGACAATTAAACCACACGCAAGTTTTATGAATTATAGCTACGCGAAAATTCTTATTATTCAATTCAACTAATCAATACTAAATGAAAAGAAATTACGTGGACGTATTCCTATGGTGAATTTGATCTGAATAAAATTAACGAATGCTTGACAATTTTGCACATTTTTTATGAACTTTACTATCGACCTATTATCTACCATCTTTTTCATAAATGTTTGATTTTAAAAATAACTATAAAGACGCGTAAATTATCTGCGCGTTGCAATCAATTTAACCACCTACTTGCGGTTTGCCAATGCGGTGTTATTGTGGACACCATTTGCTTGTAGTTTTAGACTCGCGCCTGGACATTCTTAACATATTAACGTATCGCAGTTCGATTTATTTTTATTGCACAATTAACTTTTGTTTTAGCACTAACGCGCATTCATTATACATTGAGTTTATTTCATTTACAAATAAGGTTGAATATTATCAACCATTTACTTTACAGGATTGTTTTCCTCAAACTCTCATTTAATAACTATTGTACTGTCTTACAGCTAAGATGATTCTTTAAGAAAATAAGGGCCATTTCATAATTTAGTGAAGATTATTGAGTTATTACTATCCCTTCCCGATGAGCAGTCAAGCAAGGCATATTAATATCCGCTCCCACTTTAATTACCATATAGGAAGGGAAACCAGAAACAAGATGGAAGTAAATTTGTAACATCCATTACAACACCTATTGGTAACATCAAGACTAAAGAATGCAATACCGAGATCGCGGGATCCCGCAGCATTTTTGCGGGATTAAACCCGCACATATATAGAGGAATTTGTCGGCCAAAGGGACGGCTCTGTTTGCTTTGTTAATGAAACGCATAACGGAGTTTTTAAAAAAATTGTTAAACTTTTTTCGTTAAAAATGTACTATGATTTTTGAGGCACTTTAGAAGTTCACCTTTTTGAGCTTTACAGCTTTACAGGGTTTTTTTTGAGTTCAAAGTTAGGCTGAAGGTACTTTTTTGTTGAATATTGTTGTTAGGGAGCGAACTCATAATTCGACACGGAGAATTAGAAGTGAGCCATGATTAACGAGCGGCAATATCCGCCCATTTTGGGAAAAGGACTCCCTAACCACCGAGCTAACCATCTTACGATATATATTAATGTTTTCTAGGCTTAAGTTTAGTTCAGTAAGCGTAGTTGGTAAATACAGTCCATTTAGTGTAAGAATTAGTGTAAGGTGCTACAATAAAGGAAACCGTGAAAGCACTACTTGTTCTTATTTCAAATCAACATCTACCCCAACTGGGCTTGCTGGATTCAACATTGGTCGTCTTCGACCCGGATTATTTGAAGATTGGACGGATTTATCGACAACATCGAGGCATATTGATCGAGAGCAAAAGAGTTCGTACGAGTGGTTTCGCGGGATTGGACTAAGGCAAGGATTGTGGATTGGTGGCAGCTTGAGCATCTTATGCAAGGACGGTTTTTCACAAGGGCAAAACCGATTCACAACAGCATCAAGGATACGCACTGTACAGAGATCGTTTCAAGGATATTTTACAAGAAGGGTTGAACAACGGTGAAGCTTCAGCATCTTCGAGAAACACAAGGTCAGATCTTTTTATGTTGTTACACGTTACACATACGTTATAGGTATTACGTATTGGTATTCAAGTTTACTTGTTAGCATAACTTAATATCAAGGGAAGGCTTAAACAGAAAAGTAAGGAAAGAAATGTTACAAAGGGTGCACTATTGCAATTTAGAAAGGTTATTTTTACGCTTTAGGGTTAGTATTGGATTGATTAACTATAAGTAGATGTTTAGTTTGATTATTAAAATACATAGTAAAAGTTTGGTTGACACGAATGCCCACAGTAATTTGATACTTTGTTGAAAACAGATGTGACAAAACCCATAGGCGGTACTTTAAGGGATCAAAGAAGGTATAGGCAAGTGTTTGTATTACATTTTACACCCAATAGTTAATTATAGAAAAGGAAGTTTTTTTTATCACAAACGGACATTAATAAAATTAGTTATAGTTAATTTAGGCACTTTGCTACTTTTTCAAACTAATTAAGTCATTTTTCACGCAATAAGAATTTAATTTGGAATAGGTTACCTTTGCTGTTGTATATTCAATCCAAGCTAACATTAGTAGGCATACGCATGCATTTGATTGTTTAGGCACATAGGTTGATTGTGTTTCACGCTTGAGAAAGGACTATTTTGTAGGAAAATAAGGCTTGTCAACGAAATATTTATACGTTTTCAATAAGTTTAACAAAATGGCAGATAGGGATACTATGGTCCACAAGCGAGGTAGAATTAAGGCGAAAATTACTAGAATTGAACATTTTGTAACGGCAAATGATGACAATTTATTGATTGACAGTAATGAATTTGTAATTAGGGAAACTATGTTAGTTAAGGCGTACGAAGAATATGAGAACATTCAGGATCAATTAGAGGAAATAGATGGTAGCCAAGAGAGTGATAGGGTTGAAGTAGAATTACAATATACATCTTTACATAGCAAACTTAAAACTACAATTTCTAAACGATTAAATTCAGAACAGCAAGGTGGTGGGGAGTCAAGTAATGTCGCGGATAATTCAGGGCCTTCAGCAAGTTCCTCTTCTAAGGTCAAACTTCCGAATATCAATATACCAACTTTTTCCGGCAAATACGAAGAGTATAACTCTTTTATAGAGTTATTTGACTCTCTCATTAATTGTGATAAGCACTTAAATAAGGTTCAGAAGTTCATATATCTTAAGTCAGTTTTAAAGGATGAGCCACTATTAGTGATCAAGGACCTAAAAACTACCGAGTCAAATTATGATGTTGCGCTAGAGATTTTAAAGAAAAGGTATGATAATAAATTAGTTACAATAAACTGCCACATTCAAAATTTACTGGAAGCACAACTTTTAAAGGGTGATTCACCATCTTTGAGGAATTTTATCACAAGACTTAAACAAAACTACAATGCTCTTGCAGCTTTAGGGGTTCCCGTAGAGGCATGGGACTTAATTTTGGTGTATATAATGGCATCAAAATTAGATTTTGACACACACCGAGCTTATAAGCTTGAGCGTGATTCTACGGTATTGCCAAGTTTTTCAACTTTTATGGATTTTTTGGACAAACGGTGTTCCGCTCTGGAATCATTAACTAAACCAGAGTACAAACAAAAATCATTCAAGGCTAGTTATTTATCATTAACAGGGGCAACAGAAAATGCAACACTCAAATGCATTTGTTGCAATTTAGACAAGCATGCTATCCACAGGTGCAACAGATTTCAAACATTTGATTTAGCTCATAAAAGAGACTTCGTAACAAAGAATCGGCTTTGCTACAATTGTTTGGGATATAAACATACGGCAAACAGCTGTAAATCGGATGGCTGTAGAATTTGCAAGGGAAGGCATCATTCCTCGTTACATGAGGAGAAACAACGAAAGGGGGATGGAAGTAATGGGGTGAATCAAGGTCTAAATAGGTTTAATTGGCAGCAAAGAGACAACCAGGGTACTGATGATAGGTCACAAGGGAATGGTAGAGATTTACCACAGTCTACATCGACGGTAATGTTATCTACTACAGCTGAAAAAATGGTTCCATGTTTAGTATCCAAGGCGGAGACTCAGGTTGTATTACCAACAGCTATGGTCAATTTGGTTTGCCATGATGGTTCCAGGATACAGGGTAGAGCACTTTTGGATTCGGCCTCTATGTGTTCAGTTATTACGTCTCATATGGCAGAAAAATTAGGGTTGCCAAGGAATTTGGCAAACATTCACATTGCTGGTTTTGCGAAAAGGGATGTTAAGATCACTAGTGTTGTAAGGGTTGAGATTGAGTCCCAATGTTATTCCAGGGAAAGGGTTGCTACAGTGTGTGCTATTATGCCGAGAGAAATTACTGGTCCATTACCTCAGGCTTTCGTTGATATCGGTTCTTTAAACATACCCAGCGGTTTGGAGTTGGCCGATGCAAAATTCGGTGTTCCACGGGAAATAGACTTACTGTTGGGAGCGGATATTTACTTCAATGTGCTTATTGAGGGGATTCTAAAATTAGGTGACGGGTTTCCGGTTCTCCAAAATACCTTGTTTGGTTGGGTTATAGGGGGGAGTGGTCCAGGTAGAATAAGCATATGGTCAAACGTGATGGTCTCTTTATTTTCGCAAGGTCCAGACTTAGATTTATTGATCACACAATTTTGGAGATTAGAGGAGATTTCAGGTAAAAGACACATGTCCCCTCAGGATAAGACGTGTGAAGAAATTTATTCCAAAACCACAAAAAGGTTAGGTTCAGGGAAATTTGAAGTTAGGTTGCCTATTCGGAAGAATTATAGGGCTTCATTGTTGGGTGAATCTCTTTCTATGGCTACACAAAGGTTCTTGTCGTTAGAGAAACGGTTTCAGAGGGATCCACATTTAAAAAAGGAATATACGGCTTTTATTGAAGAATATTTGGAACTAGGTCATGCAAAGGATATTACTAATGATGCTAGGCTTTTAGAAAAACGTAGATACTACTTTCCGCATCATTGCGTAATTCGAGAGGATAAGTCAACTACAAAATATCGGGTAGTATTCGATGGATCGATGAAAACAACTTCCGGTTTAAGTCTGAATGACATTTTGTTAAAGGGAAATCCCGTTCAACCGGATTTGTTTGACATTATTGTTAGATTTCGAACTTTTAAATATGTTTTAACAAGTGATATTCAAAAAATGTATAGGTGTGTACAGGTTCATCCGGATGATAGAGTTTTACAAAATATTATTTGGAGGGATGACCCATCAGCACAAATGCGTCATCTCGAATTACAAACAGTCACTTATGGAAGCAGTTGCGGTCCGTTTCTAGCAACTCGCACATTGGTAGAATTAGCAAATCAGGGTAAAGAGTCCTATCCGTTGGCGGCGCAGGTTTTGCTACAACAGACGTACGTTGATGATATATTAGGAGGAGCTAATACGTTAGATGAATTAATTAAATTACAAACTGAATTAACCTCATTATTAGCGTCGGCAGGGTTTAAACTGCATAAATGGAATTCTAATAACGGGTCTTTGGTGTCTTTTCAAAAAGAAATTACTTCTAAAGTTTTGGGCGTTTTATGGGATCCTGTGTCTGATTCCTTTCAGGTATCGGTACCGGAATTAATAAAAAAAGATAGGTTTACTAAGCGCGAAGTTTTAGGCATCATAGGCCAGATATTCGATCCTATAGGATTTGTAGGGGTTGTGACAATTTCAGCCAAGGTATTCATGCAACGGTTGTGGGCACAAAAGCTTCAATGGGATGATATTTTACCACTTCAGTTATTAACTGAATGGCTAGGGTTTTATAGGAAATTGCCAAGGTTAAAGGAGCTGTGTATAAAGCGATGGACATTGGAACCTGGAAAGGTAACAAGTATACAACTTGTAGGGTTTTCCGATGCAAGCATGGTGGCGTATGGAGCTTGTCTGTATGTCAGGGTTTTGTACGACGATAATAGAATTTCGTGTAATCTTGTTTGCTCAAAATCTAGGGTTTCGCCTCTCAAAACGGTCTCCTTGCCTAGGCTGGAGCTTTGCGGATTACTATTATTGGCTCGTATGAGTGATAAATTTAGGTCATGTATGAAATTTAAATGGGATAAAGTTGTTTTATACAGTGATTCTAACATTGTACTTGCGTGGACGCAGTCATCGCCTTCACGTTGGACCACATTTGTAGCCAACAGGGTATCAGAAATTCAGGACTTAACTTTGGATGCGGAGATTAGGCACATCTCATCGACTTTAAATCCTGCAGACTATATATCTCGCGGACTGGACCCCGAGAGTTTGTTGGAATGTAAGACTTGGTTTCAGGGGCCTGAATTCTTGTCGGATCCAGATTGTTTTTTAAAACCGGAACAGATAACACTAGAAATTTCTTCGGTACCTGAACAAAAACAGGTTTCGTTCATTCAAACAACAACGGTTGACATAGAAATTTTGTCCAGGTTCTCTTCCTTTACTAGGATGCAACGATGCATTGCTTATATGATGAGATTCGTAACAAACACACGGAAAGATTCGTTAAAGGTTTATGGCGCTCTTTCTACACAGGAAATTAGCAGATCTCGTATTTGTATTTTTAGGATCGTTCAGATGAAATACTTCTCGGAAGAAATAACATGTTTAAAAGAGAATAAGTCACTGCCAAAAAATAGTGTACTTTTGTCTCTGAACCCTTTTCTGGATACGAATGGGTTGCTAAGAGTAGGAGGACGACTGGAAAATGCTCCTTTGTCATTTGATGCTAAGCATCCAGTTATTCTTCCTTGTAAGGATCATGTTACCGACATAATGATTGAAGGCGAACATTTAAGGTTAGGCCATGCTGGCCCAAGGGCAGTCCTTAACAGTCTACGACAACGGGTTTGGCCTATAAGGTCTTTGCGACGAATAAAGGCAATTATACTTAGGTGCGTGAAATGTCACCGATTTAGAGCAGTTGGCTCTAAGCAACTTATGGGGAGTTTGCCTATTGAGCGAACACAGTTGGTTCGTGCCTTTTTGCACACCGGTCTCGATTTTGGAGGTCCTATAATGGTCAAGGAGTCACGGTTGCGTAAGGCACGTGTGAGTAAATCTTACATTGCACTCTTCGTGTGCATGGCTACCAAAGCCATACACATTGAATTAGTTAGTAGTCTGTCTACTAATGATTTTATGCTAGCACTAAAGCGTTTTGTTTCTCGGCGGGGAAATCCGATTTCTATCAGTAGTGACAATGCGACAAATTTCAAAGGGACAAATAATGCCTTGCATGAGGTCTATAAGTTCTTTAAAGAACACGCTTGCAAGATTCAGGATTTCGTATCCACTAGTGAAATTCAATGGAAGTTTATACCACCAAGTAGCCCCCACTGGGGTGGATTGTGGGAAGCTGGCATAAAAAGTACAAAATTCCACCTAAAAAGGGTAATTGGAAATTCAGTATTATCATTTGAAGTTTTATGTACTGTATTGACCCAAATAGAAGCAATTCTGAATTCAAGGCCGCTACAGCCCATGTCAGATTCAATTTCCGATTTGACTTGTTTAACGCCGGGGCATTTCCTAATAGGCCAACCACTATCTTCATTTCCGGAAAGGGACGTATCAGAATTGCCACTTAATCGTCTCAATATTTGGCAGCAATGCTCCAAATTGAGGCAAGATTTTTGGAAAATGTGGTCGAGAGATTACCTAAATTTATTACAAAATCGACCAAAATGGAAAACTTCGGAGTCCAATTTACTAGTTGGAGATCTAGTGTTAGTGAGGGAGGATCACTTACCTCCTCTTGAGTGGTGTCTAGCTAGAATTTTAGAGGTGATGCCTGGACGCGATAATAAGGTCCGGGTAGTCAAATTAAAAACAGTTAATGGTGAGTTTACGAGACCGGTGACGAAATTAAGTCCACTGCCTCTGCAATTACGCAGTTTTGTTGAGGACTCGTCCTCAAAGGGGGGAGAATGTTAGGGAGCGAACTCATAATTCGACACGCCAAGATTAACGAGCGGCAGTTTCCGCCCATTTTGGGAAAAGGACTCCCTAACCACCGAGCTAACCACCTTACGATATATATTAATGTTTTTCTAGGCTTAAGTTTAGTTCAGTAAGCGTAGTTGGTAAATACAGTCCATTTAGTGTAAGAATTAGTGTAAGGTGCTACAATAAAGGAAACCGTGAAAACACTACCTGTTCTTATATCAAATCAACATCTACCCCAACTGGGCTTGCTGGATTCAACAATTGTGATAATTAGCGATTTATTTTAATACCTACAGAAGTTAACCGCACAAAATTTCTTATTTGCAAATTTATTTAAAATTTTGCGGGATCCCGCAAATACCGGAATTGAGATTTTGCTGCGGGATTGCATTCCCTAATCAAGACGAATATATCGAGAACGGAGTGTCGGAGAAGGGTACTCACAGAAGGAAAATGGAACAATGATATGGAAGTGTGGTTAATTCAGATGGCGTTAATAATGTACAAAGTTGAATAGATTAAACGATTTCCCCATTAGTTGGATTAAATATACCCTAATCATTATTGGTTTCCAACTCAATTTTTATGCGAGGGTGCTTGTCTAAATAACACGCTTTCAGCACGGAGTCGTTAATGAAAATCCGTTACTTCGCTCAATGCGCAAATTTCGTCGTGCGAGTGCACAGTTTGTACTTGTTTTATCGTTTATTGATTAAGCTGACCCACGTTAGTACCGATGAAACCAAAGAATATGAATAAACTGAAAAATGAAAAACAGATGAAGAATTGGAGTCTGAAGAATCCGGCCAACCACAGAAATTGGAATTCGGTTAATCATAAGAATCTGCAGAAACTGATCAATGAGAAAAAAAGGCAGAAAAGTGTGAAATTAATCCTAAGAAGAAAAGATAGAGAAAACCTGGGGAATCTAAAGAAATTAAAACAAAAGAAGAAACTGAAACTTAAGAATGGAAAGAATCCCAAGAAATATGGAAGATTTTGAAGAATCCTAAGAATCGAAAGAAAACGGAAAGTCTAAAGAAACGAAAGTATCTGAAGAACTAGTACAAATCCGAAGCGCTCCAAAAAGGGTTCAAGAAATCTAAAGAAATTAAAGTATGTCAAGATTCTGGAGCATTCGAAGGATCAGAAAAAATTTGAAGGATTCGAAATATCGGAAGAATCTGAATCATCTGTAGGTTTAAGATAATGTTTTATAACCACAGAATCTGAAAAGAAGTCGAAAAAATGAGTTAATCCTAAAATTTCTAACAATGCAATTTCAGGAACTGTGTTGTAGTTAAAAACAAAACAATCAAGAAAAACTATCTATAATATTCATAGTGTAGCGTCTACGTGCTGAAAATTGTTGTCCACGTCAATGTTAATTCCTAAACTACTAAGGCAGGCTATACCTCTTTCTCTTTTTTTATCGTCTCTTTCAAAAATTCTTACGTTTGAATTTGCTCGAACATCGTTCGTATAAACAAAGGCAAACGCAAAGTTTATATGTTAATATGGAATATCTTGGAAACTAAACGATCAAATCAATAAACGTACAGTCTCAAGCTTAAAGAAGAACCACTTTCCAACCACGTATAACGCATAGTAAGGTAAGAGACGGCAACTTTAACAGACTCGTCACTAGTAATTTTCTAGAATAATAAAAGCAAAAGGAAATAAAATTTTGGAACGTTCTGTATTTTATATGAGTGACGGGTAAAAATAAACCTAATTCGAAGGAACGTAGAAACGGGGCTGCTGTCAATCGGTTCCGCTAATCTAACTAACAGATGACATCCAAATCCTAGTTTTGTGCACATAAATACAGAGACTGGATTACTGCAATGGACAAGTTCATGGATGCTTCTAAATCGCATTCGATTAATATACTTGAAAAGAAGAAAAAAGAGACCCGCAACAATGTCAAGAAAGGGGAAGAAGTTTAGTTAGGTACAGGTACCATATACTGATTAGAACGATTAATATATGTCTTGCCAAGTTATACAATTGCACGCAACTCAGTGTTAGTTAAACGGCGATAAAGAGATTTACTTTACCTGATGGTATCAAATCGTCGATGTCTTGTCAGAAGAACTGGGGAATACGGATCCATGGCCAATATAAGGGCCCCTATGGAGGAATTCTTCTCATTCATCCTATAACACAAACATTTCAATATTAGCATTGTTAATCCAATACATATATACCTTTGTATTATGCTAAAATTTAACGCGTACTCGTGAATGTCTGTCGCATTTAAATTAATAATATTGAATCTGAAGTAAAGGGAAAGTCTTAAAAAAACAGAGAAATGTCAACATTTTTAAATAGGTGTGGATAATTGGTAAGATTCCAAACTATGTGTCCTTCTACACCTACGTTCTAATAAAACATTTTTGATGTTCAAAGTTAGATGCGCTCCAACTTCATTATTAGCAAAATAGTTTATGAGTTTTGTCATTTGAAGTATTTTTCGTCATCTATCGGGTACTTGAATTTGTTCCGAATTTATTCTGATCTGGATTTAATTAGAAACTTCAATATATCAATACAGGTAAGAACTATTCAAGTTTGTTATGTTTCCGAATTGGGTGGAGATCAATAAATTTATTCTGGCGGTTGGGTCAAGTTCAATTTTCAGCTCTAAACCAAACCACTATTAGTCGACAGATTCAAATAATACTTGTACATAGAGCTGGAGGCTAGAGGTAGATGAACTTTTCGTTGCAATATTGTATTGCAGTAAATTTCACAGTTCAGTATTCACAGACATGCTATAGGTGGCGACTGGACACAACATAGTTGCACGTACCTAACTTTGAAAATCGTGTAAAAGAAGTATAAATAAATCAACTATTACTCAAACAGTCAAACGTCACCTCGGTCACTGTACTGCAGCTGCGAATGTTGGTCGTGTGGTGTTGCTAATTATTGGTAAACGCACAAACGTGTCAGCAGTAATGGCTAATTGGCGACTGAAAAAGCTGTTCATTTTTACGGTCTGGTTGCAATTTTCTCTCAACCTATTTTCTATTCATACCGAAATGTTTTCCATCAAATGTGAATTCTGATTTGTCCATATGTTTCATGCAGTGGCGAACGCTTTTTATGAAATGGTTTAACACGTAATGTTTCACATCATGTGCATATCCTTTATACGCGGATGACAGAGAAAAAAAGGAATGCAACGGAGACATATACCTACTATGGACATATTTTCAAAAATACATTTTTTTATCATTGTTGCTTAATCAAAGTTAGAGTCTCACATCTGCCAAGTTTACTCAAGCAGTCTCAAAATCAAATCAAGTACTATTTATGTCCAAATAAAGAACATGCAATGTAAAAAAGAATCTAAATTAACAAAACGAGAGATTTATGTTAATAAAGAAAATTTGTAGAAACATGATCAAAAAATTTAATCGATGGTGATAGTTGGATGGACATTATTGCAATAACGCCTTACAGGCTAATGAGACACACTTTCTACTTGAACAAAATTTCCATTAGGTTATATAGTTTTCAATTGAACCCTCTACCCCATACACTTAAACATGATTTTCAGTAGGGGGAATTTTTTGCCACTTTGCATTCGGAAACCACATTTTTAACCCGGCTTTTCAATGGCACTGATCCTTGGACTTGTAGAAGGTTTGACATCGCTGTCTCTTTCCGTTTTCGAGGAACGGAAGGACAAAACCATCTCATGAGGGGAATTTTTTTCGAAAAATTGCTACTTGTGACAACTCAATTGATAGATTTTATTTTTATTCTGAGTACAATAAAAAATGAAAATAACGGAGATATTCATCAACATGCCTTCAAATAAAAAATGTTAACTCTATCTGACAGTGTTCATAAAAGTAAATGTATTCACATAAGGAGAATGCTAAAGGCTTGACTTGCCGCCCTATATTCATGAATAACAAATGCATTTCGTCGCCGTTTTCAAACTACATATTTTTTTAAGTAAAATTTCATTGTAAAGCGACATATTTTTGCAGTGCACCAAACGTTTCTATTTTTTTAATTGATTAATAATTGCACGAAATGCCGACTTGACAGCCTATATCCATAACCATAAAACTGTATCCCGTAACCGTTAGACCGTAAATACGGTCCATTATTGAGGCAACATTGATTCATCGTGTGCATGGAATGATCGTGATGCACAATCCATGGTACCATCCACATGCACCTTGGTACCTTGATTTTGGAAGTGGTTGGTGAGATCATGGATAAACATTAAAACAAGGAGCGGTCAAAGTGTGTTGTCCTGTGGAACTCCCTTGGAAATGCCTTGGAATGTCGACTATGATTCTCTAGATGATTCTGCTCCACTGTGACGCAGTTACGCTTGATGTTTTTATCAAAAAAGTACCATTCAATCCGTTTTGCTAGCGTTCACTTGAATATCAACCGAATTGCATGAAATTGAAACTGGGCATAGCCAGTGCCATATTATCAAATGTAATGTCACCGCTTTGACACTTTTGATTATATATCGTCAAGGCTTAACTCGTGCATGTTCTAGTGTTAGCATAATGTCTATCCATGAACAAGTCCCGCTAGGGTGTGGACCTCTGCTAACAACTCGACGCTATCCAAGATGCGTGGGCCGCATGCATTGAACCTAATGTCACCTTCGGTTCTCAAGATATCTGCAATAAAAGAGGTCTGCAACGAGCGCGGTCGGTTCCAGGCTTTTTTTACCAGACGCGTAACGGAAGATGGGTCAAGGTGGCCACCATTCCACTTCAGATAAATAGTCTTTTCCTTTACGTTGTAACGTTCTTACGGTTGGAATTCGATGAAAACTTTATTTGAGAAAAGTTTACCTTATCTAGTTATCATTTCATTTTGCTAGGGATGCTAAAATTCACCATGTATATGGCAAACTCTTGCTCGCCGGATTTCAACCCCTTTTGGTCCGAGCATTAATTTACTACCACCTATATTATAGCACCCAAAATATTATATTGTTTCTACCTTTAAGACCCACACCATCTCGGCCTTGTATTTTTCCCCTTCTTATTTATTATACCTGTACCGTACTGCTTCAAACTCTTCGTCTTCCGTCGTTCGTCGCCCGTCTTCAGTCTTCAGTCGTCCGCCTTCAGTCTTCGTCGTCCGTCTTCAGTCTTCTATCGATACCTTCAAATTTCTTTCCATTTGATCCCTTCTACCCTCTTCCCTATCCTTATTTTCCCCACCCTTAGCCACTGGTCTACTCGCCGAGTCTGCCGAACAACTGCGGGACAACTTCAGGAGCCAGGAAAACAGCTAAGCACCTTCCAATTCACCGTTATTCACTTATGATTGCCCGTTAAGTTTATTTTAAAAAAAAACCATTAATTCATTAATTCAGTCATCTTACCATCCGTTTAATTAATTATTTTAGTCACTTTTGTGTCTTACTGTGAGACGAGATCTCGTTCCGTGATTTTTTTTGCTTTAATTCCCTGTTATCGTTCCACTGCCATTTCTCATTCACCACCATTCGCCCTACAATAAAAATATTCCTATTTCACTACTTTTCTCTATTTTCTCCTCCTTATTTGTCTTGCATTTCCAGATCACCAGGAGCAGGGTTCTAGTTTTTCCTGTACGGCCAATTTAACGAAAATTAGTGGCGCCTACATTCTCCGAGCATTTTTTTCAGTTTCGTCGGACCACCCCATACCACCGAGAGCAGCTGGAGCCGTAATGCTAGATTCTTCCCTTTCCTTCTAAATTTTCTTCGTCACAGTTTCTTATTTCGAAATAAAGACAATATTGTCCCGAAACTTTCCTCAAAAGTGATCAAAGTACACTAGGTGTTCATGTATTTATTGCGACCAGTATACACTTCAAATCAGAAGTCGTTTGGCCCTGCATCATTGATTTGTGAATCAATTTTAGACAAAACAATAAATTTGAATTTGAAATTTATAGAAAAGCTACCCACACATATAATATCATCCCTGCATACAGTTGTAGTCCTTATAACCATAAACTAGCTGCAATTAACTCACTAGTATACAAACTATTAAACGTTCCTACAAATCACGACAATTATAATAAGGAACTAAAGATAATTAAACAAATTACGATTGCTAATGGTTTCCCTTTGACTACTTTACAAGATATTATCAACAAAAAGAAAAATAAGATACAGTGGATGAATTTAACAACTTTAACTCCTATTACACAAAATAATTACAAATATATCGGTACAATTCCTTATATAAATAACATTTCAGATTCAATTATAAACATTTTCAAAAAATCTAATTTCTAACTAGCTTGTAAACCCTAAATATGTCTCTCGGAAACCATAAAGACAAAATTCCCCCTTTTGAAAATTCCGGTGTATACAAATTAACATGCAATACTTGTAAGGGTTTATATATAGGAATGACCAACAGAAATATAAAAATTAGAGCTAATGAACATTTTAAAGAAATTAAAAACAATCAAATTTGTGATACCAAATCCAACTTTGCTTCACACATATTAAATACTGGCCATGAATTTAAATTACCTCAACATTTAGAGTTTTTACACAAACACAATAATTATCACAATTTAGTAAATCATGAACTTTTAGAAATCCACAAAAATATTAACAACCTAAAAATATTCAATGAAATGATAAGTGAATGCCCGTATCTTCTAACAAAAATGTTAAATTTATATCGTTAAATACCACATATTTAATATATTTATATTTAATCTATATATATTTAATCTAGTTAGTTTAATTCATTAATTAAATATAAACGTCGCTTTCATATAAATTCATATACATATGTAATAAGTATCCTACCTTGTAACATAGTTTTATAAAACTTTAATTTTAGTGCTTTGATAATGGCCATTAAGATCATATGGCCGAAACATATATATATGTAAGCCAACAACAAGAATAAAAATAAATTTGGGAGAGACAAAGATTTCTTAATTTTTAACAAGTCTTTTTTAACTTGATAGTTGTTACAGCGTTTTACCGTATGTCTGCATATGTCTGAAATTGATTCATAAATCAATGACGCAGGGCCACAGACGCCTGATTTCAAGTGTACATTATTTTTTTCAAACTTTGCAGACGTCTGACAAACTGTTAGCCCCGCTACTCCTCAGCCACGTCTACAATTCTGTGTTTGGGTATTATTGGAGAAGTATTGGGCAAGTTTTCAGCGTACCTCAAATACCTACCCGCTTTCGGACTATGTATTGTTACTATTACCAAAGAGTACCCATAGTACTCTTACCAAAGAGCTATTACTACCATTGAATAAGTAAATTACACATGTTTAGATCAGTACTAAAATTACATATGTAGTTACGTTTGTTGTGTAATTTATAATACTTATTTGTTTTATTCACATACATACATATGATTATACAATATGTGGTTTAAAAATTGTGATTTTTTTTGTGACTCATGACTTGTGTTTAATTTTAGTAACTTCCAGATAACCAAGAATGCATGTTTTAGTGTCCCTCAAAATTTATTTTCCCTTTTATTGGTTTTTTTAATCTATGGTTTCAGGTAGGTAACAACATTTTGTTTTTATATATACTCTTGCATGCAATAGCCTTACAGTTGTTGTATATTAATTATTTACATACAATTTCAACGGAGCTCAAATGTACCAACTTTAGATTATTCGTTAAATGAGTCAAAGATCATACTAATTACTATGATGATGAATGACTGCAATAAAGACGCGACATTGAATTTATAACTATAAATTAAATGGTATCGACAAACAATACGTTTCGTGTAAACTCAAGTACAACATGCCATCTGTGTAAAGGGATTTCTGGTGTTCCTGTGTAGTAAATGTTGAAATTATACAACAGATGGCAGCAAACTAGTAACTGCTACACGTTGCACATTCTCATGAATACTAAAATCAACATAATTAGTAAGCGTATTTGTGTCGAGATTTTCTCTACACCCATCAGAGTAAAATCTGATGATTCTAACCTAACCACACTAACTTCTTTAATTAGAAGTCTTTGTTTGTTTTGGCACTCGTTGTCTTTTCTTTTTCATAAAACGAAAATAACAAAAACGTCAACTAATATTTATATTTTATAAGAGGAGTGGAATGGAACAGTCCGAGCAGTGGATGATTCTTTCATACTGCCACTATATCTGATTCGTCAAATTTGCGTGCATATAAGAAACCAGTAAATCAAGGAAATTACCTAATAAACAACATGGCATAGCAAAGATAACACAAGCATCGATAGATTAAAATTAATAAGGTATAATTTGTTGCTGCATTTTTAATTTTTTTTACGTCTTACCATTGATAATATATCTGTTATTCAATGGTCCTAGTTATTAGCACATTTCATATCTGTGATACACGGGCATCAAGTGAGTAGAGCATAAAGTATCGCCATAGTAACTTATTTTTTGCAGATCATTGAAATTTAGTAGCGTCAATTAATACCTACTAACTCACAAGATTGGCCTTATTTCGAATAGTTTAGGGAACTTCTTTCTCATTGAATTATTTAACATTACATTTGACGTTTGGATGGTTCCAATCACATAACCAAATTGGCAAATTCGAACCACGCATACTTAATCAAACATAATGAATTATTTTGTAAACGAATATTTACTTTGAGGAAGAAAACTATTTGCAAGACCATTTAGTAATTACTAATCCTTCACTCAACGGTAAGACATAAAATTTTGTATGGACCACGGGCATAACTATTATGTTAGGGATCTCAGATTTAAGGGTACCTTGTGATTAAAATGTTATTCATGCATGTTCTGCTTCTGAGATAATGTCGAAGCCATTTGGGAGGATTATTTATTTATTATTTATTATCCCTCTCTTAGTTCTGTGCATAATGCTATGAGAGGTTGTGTCTCTGTTATGAGAGCGAATTTGTTTTTCATTTGCGACTTCGTTTTAAAATGGTGGTGAAGATACGAGTGAATTAACTGGATTCTCTTTATCAAACGTGTATAATACAAAATTTTCTTTTTATAGCAAAATTAATTATTTTTTGAAACATAATTAACGTTAAAAAATAGCAACCCCTCAAATATTTTCAACTTTATATGACTTTTTATTGAAGTTAAACTCACACTCAATTATTTTAAATGCAAATGTCTTGGTTTCCCTTTCCATTGACTTTTTAAATCGGCTGTCGGCATGCATGACTGTTTATAGGTTATAGCTCTTCTTGCGGATACACAAAAAAATTCAGTGAGAGAAATCAATCCAACAACGTATTTCTCTACTATAGTGGACTCTACGCTCGCTATTTCCCATGTGGATTAGATGAACATCATCATCCAGATAGGCATAGGCCTTCGAACAAATTACTTCGCCTACTGCACAAAATCTGGTACATAATATGATCTTGGGGAAACTTCAAGATCTTCACATTGATAGATATAAATTACTGTAGGGGACAAAGTTACGGTAACGTTGCGAATATGTGACATTTTTACATTTGTACCTCGTTCCATCAGGCATTCGCTGATCTTAGTCAGCAAAAGTGCGGCACTAACCTATTTTGATAACGTGCAATATTTATAAATTTTAGCGCGTTTTTGAAAACAAGTAGCGCTTATACCTTTCCAGCAACAGCCCGCTAGATTTTGTGGCTTAAATCCAAAAAATCTATAAACTTTTGCAAAATGCCATTGTACAGACAGAAGATTTTGAAGATGTCACTATGAAAAATTGTCGCATTAGCTAATCCATGATTAGAAACCCCTGCGATAGTGCGCATTCCTGGCAGTGTTTTTACCATTCCTGCTTTGTCGATGTTTTTCCAGAAGTATTGCCAACTGTTTCATTTTTACGATGTCCACATGTGTTTCGATGCAGTTCCAAGAGAGCCCTTTTTTGAAGGGTTTCAGCTATGAAAACACGTTGGTTCTTGTTAACAATGCCCTTGGAAAAGCTGTACTCGGGGTCACGTCGTTTTCCCAAAACGAGATCTTCATGAGTAATGACGGTTTAAAAAAGTGCGTCCTTGACTGTTTCTTCCGCAATAGTTGAACTGGTGATGTCATCAGTAGAAATCTGTTTTTCTGTCTACAACTTTGTAGTCGAACTCTTGAAGAAAAGTCGCTTATCGAACTAGCCTCGCTGGCGTGAAGGACGACAGCTTATAGTATATAATTCTCTATTAGATAATTTGAGAACTCACAATTCGACTATCGATTGGTTGTTCGTCTTGTAGGTCAACCACGAACGAGTCACCAACTTCTTCTTGTTTCAAAAAAATCAGTCCATAAAATGTGTGTTGTTAACCGTTAACGACGGCAATGATAATGTAGAGCAGTCATAAATTTGTCAGGTGCAATTCATGTAACGTTTTGAAGGCTACTTATCTTCTTCTGGTGCAATTCAAGTAATAAAGTAAGGTCTTAATGATTTTCTGGTGCAATTTATGTCGACCGTCCGAAACCATCGAAGATACGGCTATGGTCAAATTAGAGAAAAGATGCACAATTAAAGGGTTATAGAAACCAGACAATTTCGATTACTTCCGAAGTTATGTCAAAAAAAAGCCGAAACTTGCCGATTTGGTTTTTATTTTCTTCTGATATTATTTGAGAAGCTAAAAAAAATAAAAACACTTTCTCATTGCCAGTTTTTGAGCTTGAGACACCATTGAGAGATGTTTCGAAGGAATCATCATCAACTTTATTTTTTTTATATTGCCTTCAAAAGAAGTACACACTGTCTTGATCGAGTAGCATTTTTTTATTAAGAATACAACGATATACAAAAAAACTTGGAAACCATTGGTTTCAACAGGATGGAGCACCCGCACAAAACGCCATAATCGTTCGAGAATGTACCTATCCAAGAAATTTTCCATTTTCCGGGAAATTTAGCATGTCATAGGAAGTAACCGAAATTTCTAATTGCGCATCTTTCGTCTGATTTGACCACCGTCGTATATTCTATGATTTCGGAGATCCGCATGTAGACATCCATATCTTGATTACAGTGTATAGTCTTGAAACACCAAAAATTATGGCAAGCGCCCCCCGGTCAAGTTAGGAGTAATTTTGCTCTGCGTTTGTCAAAGATCTTGGTAAGAAGGTTATATTAATGTCGTGAGATAAAACTCCAGCGATCCCTGTGGGATCAAAATCGCAAGCCTGGAAGCGATGGATCATATGGAATGAGAACTCGATCGCTAATGATTTCTGTTTCGATTTCTGTTTTGACTTGCTGGAATTAGAAAAAGAAATTTCATGGACTGGTACTAAAAATTTCAGAAAAACAAGTTTATTCCAATATGCGATAAATTGGTTACAGCAGCTCTAAAAAAGAGTGGAGTCACACAGTTCTGTAAATGGCATATATGTAGCATATTCTTCACAGCTTCTTCGAATAAAACATTCCAAACTAGTTTAGGTATACTGAAGATGTCAATATGAGCGAATTACCTGACAACATGTTACCTGACAAAATGCAGATATTCAATAAATTATACCATTTGTGATTTTTTTTCATGCATCTCATTACAATAACCGCTCTAAAAATTTATACCTACATTCAAACGGGTTTTTTTTTCGAAAACATTTTGCAACATTTTGCTAAAAGGCTTATGTTTATGAGCCAATTTTTTTTTCAATAAACGGATAACAACATTGTTTATGTTGGCTAACACCATTTCAATTTCCTTTGACAAGGTTATTTTTTTAAATCAATTTATACGTAACTATAAATGTTATCCGAATTTACACTGATATAAGTACGAATACCATTTTTTACTTATTATGCAGGAAACCAATCGCAGTATCTCTCTCAGAAGTAGCAAAATTTTGTTTCTATGCATCTCATTAAGTATTAGCTTTTATTTATAGCGCCATTTTTGGGCGGGAGAGTATACCTATAAGGCTATAAGTATATATTAATGGACCAAAAAATCTCATATATTTTCATGAAAGATAGTTTCGCATCAGGTATGGCCTTGCTTAATTTAAAAACTATTACCTACATACACGTTGATTTTAATGTGTACACCTTGACTAAATGTTTACAGTCCTAAATCACTAATTTGCAATCAAATTCCTGCCAGTCATTTGAACAATACATTTTTTTCTCAATCAAGGTACTCTAACGCACGATATTGTGTACTATACCATTGCTAGGTATAGGTAAAATCATACTTGAAGAGGATAATAATTAATGAGCTTACTTGGAAGTGCTCTTTTTCTTGCACACATTCTTAACAATAATCCTCGGAAAATCCACGCCATTAAACATTAAACCACAAAAACTACACTCACGTAAACATGTGCATAATTTCACATAAAGTATCTAACAACTAAATCAAAGATAAAATCTGGACTAGGAGTTCAGTGGGGAGTAAAGATGCGACAAGTTGTGCCAAAAATAAACAAACTTCAAAATACTTACTTGTATTTTTGTTTTCGCTTGAAAATATTCATAGTGGTATTCAATGTTCCGCCACAATTCATTATAAAATACGATGCACCACCACGAGGTAATCTAAATTAGGACGGACGACGCTCGTGATACTCGTATTTGTTTTAGGTACATATAAACTAACCAACCCAGAGGTAACACTAGCTTAGTGAACACCGGTATTATCCTTGAATTTTTATCTTTGTAACTAACTCACTTTATGTTGTCCTATGCCTATCCCATATTACGTTTGTATGATATAATAATATGAATGTGTGATACGAGTATTGTGCTAGCAAATATTTAATTAAATTTAAATGATATGTTTCCTCCACTTTTTCATTTACTAAGAAGCAGGTAGTGCCAAAAACGGTATTTATGTAAGTTCACAAATTTTAGCGTACTAATTGTCTAAGTACTGCATTACTTTAGGAGCACCATCATGAAAATGATTAGGTGCGACCGGTGCGACCCTTAAACCAAGTAAGTACCTATAATGGCCCAATATTTGCAAATGGATAGAAAGTATATGCTACCAAAATGAAATTAAAACAACCGACACCAGTTTTATACCGAACTGTTAAAACCGGCATCAA
Organism: Photinus pyralis; assembly: GCF_008802855.1. NCBI lineage: Eukaryota > Metazoa > Arthropoda > Insecta > Coleoptera > Lampyridae > Photinus > Photinus pyralis. Next base: position 44,750,128 of record NW_022170403.1, read on the forward strand.
TCCTAGAGGCATCTATGGGAACTATGTAATACAGAAGAGTTCCCGAAACCCAAAAAACCAGTCGCAATCGTGACCACAAAAACGGTAACAGGACTAATTACATAAGAAGCGGGATATAAAAAATTCCCGAAACTGGATGGGCTCAAGCTAGGGCTCAAGTTAGGTACTCGGAATATGGGCGACAGTTAAATCATTATGGAGACCCGAACTCAGCCCGCCTACCCTTATATTACTGGCTGTACCGAACTCCCCATCTATCGGGACTACAGACAAGGGAATCCACATCCAACCGCCCACACTCCTAAAAATTAGCGGGGACTTCAGCTTTCCCTTGGATTGGTGAAAATGTGTTTTGTTAGATGAATTTCCTCCTTACTTGTCATGGGCTTGGTCCCGCGATGATAATATTTGACAGCGTGCCTCTTTCAACCTGTGTTATTTTATTCTTCGTCATAGCACTTTGCTCTGTCGATACGAATTTTGGTTGTGTGCCGGTCGTCTATTTCACATGTACATACTATTGCCCTTTGGACCGAGGTGTCTACGAGTTTGCTTCCTCGAGACCCGGTCCCTTTCCCTTCCCAGACTAGTGTTACTGAAATACCTGCGATGTGTAAGTCCACCAGGCGTTCTTGGATTGTATTTATTTGCGCCGTATGTGCTTAAATGCCACAATTACGCTTATAGCCCTTTTTGAATCGGTTTTAGTGGTAACATCTCGTTTGCTGTTTAGCGTCTAGGAAAGCGCAAGCTGGACTACATCTATTTCCGCCTGGTGGATTGCAGCATGTTGTGAGAGATCCGCTACCTCTATTACACTTTCACTTGTGGGGAACATTGTATGACAACTATAGCGGCACTTGCAGATGTTATTGTGACCCGTCTACGTGTACCTACTCGCAGTGTGTTTATTTCAGAGTGTAGTCCCTGCAGTAACCCCATATCCGCCCTTGGGGCTCTTTAAACCGGCAATGGCGCTTTCTCGTTTCCGTCACCCGCCACAGCGACGTAGGTGTCATAGATTCGCTTTGATTCCAAGTACAGTGGCGGAATGTTGGATTAGAAGCTCGGGGGTCCACGTGAGAGTTGTACTACTTATACTCTCTCGTGACTTGGAGGGGAAATTGCTGCTGGACCGAGTCCAATATTGCCCTAAACGCTAAACTCGAGAGACGTTACTGCGAGCGCTCCATGCCTCGGCACCGTATAAGATTGCCGGCCGTAGTGCATGAAGATGCATGTTTTTAACAACCCTTCTTTAGCTCCCGAATCCTTTCCCGCAATTGTGAGTACTCGGCCTGGGCCTGACACCTTGGCCGCTCTCTCCTTTACATATTTCACGTGGTCTATAAATGACATTTTGAGGTCCCGTGATACCCGATCGTCCCAGGTGTCGCGGTCAAGGGAACCTCGTATATGGGAGCATAAATATTTCACGGGAAAGAATTATTCATGTATCGTTCACAATAAAGATAAGACAAATAAAGTTCTTTCCCCCATCACGGTGCTAAAAAGAGAATAATGTTGACTATCCCCCTGGCGAAGTTTTTAGCAAACTGAACCGATAAAAACTTATCTTCTATCCACGGCGGCACAGGAAATACGAATTGGTTTGGTTATTTTAGTTAGATATAGAGTCCTATACATATCCCACTATCGCGTGCGTAGAAAATTCCAGAGCGCCAAAGGCGACGTCATGTCTGGAGCGTTTCCGTTACAATATATAAGGGCTATGATATAAAAATAAAGTTGAATATTTCTCCAAAATGAAAAAAAAATAAACGCTGTCTTTTAGAGCTCAAATGAGCAAGTGTTTTTAGCATCATTTACAGTTGGTTACACGGGTTTTAAAACATTTTTTATATTTTTTGTATCTGTTCAAATAACACTAGAAAAAAATAAAAACAAAATTGGAATATAAAAAAGTAAATGTGTAGTGTTCCTAAAATGCATTCTTACAAAAATTTTTATAAATACCTATAATCTCACCGCGGACGCCTTCTAGCCTCGGGACGAAAATACATTCAGTCTTAATCGTATTGTATTCACCGTGGTTCTCGTTTGCCCACGTTTCGCAAGCATGCCACACAGCGCCAGCCATCAGCCTCGATTTTTTTAGCCGAAGTGCTCGCCAGCACCAACACTTGGTCATCAGCAAACGCGATGGCTTTGGTCGACAACAACGCACACTCCAGCACGTTGATGACCCCGAACCAGATTTCCATTATGGCGATCCACAGAATCGATCCTATGGCATGCCTTGTGGACAGCCACGCGTGAGGGGAATACTTCCGAATCAGTTACAATTGTGCGATTCTGAAGAAAGCTTGTTGGAGTACGGAAGTTGCAGCGGGGGTGCCTATTTCCCCAAGTGTCCGTATTATCGCGGGGTGACCACCTGTGGGTGTAGCCCATTGCGTTTGTTAGTTGTCAGGACGTTTATGAGATTGTTTATAGAGGCGATGGTTGATGTCCCCTCGCGAAAACCGAACGTGCCCTCCGAGAGATCGCCCCCGCCGCTCCATGCAGAACCTGATCCTATTGGCGCACCACTTGTCTAGCACTCTACCCAGTACTGGGAGCAGACTGATCGGACTAACTCGCTTTCCGCCTGTCTTCGGGAGCCAAACTATTTTGGCTACTATCCATGCTACGGGGAAGTGGCTTACCCTAAATCGCGCATTGTATAGTTTTAGCTACCAAGTGGCAATTTATAGGATTGCTCGTTTGGCAATTGGCTATCCCAAGGCGTCGTGATCCGAGGCCTTGTGATCTTTAGCGCTTGTGAGTATGCATATCGAGTCATTTGCGGTCATGTTTGGGTCGTCATTTGATGTCAATTCTAGTGTGTTGTTTTTATGCAGATTTATGTCGACACCGCTATACTATCAGGTGAAAAGTAAAATTTAATTAGTGAGTCGGTTGTAGTGGATTCACTGGTCCGCCTGGGTACTGGTAGGTTTCAAGGAATTAGGTTGTTAGCATTGCTTTATTTACATTAACCATTTTGTACACTGCTCCCCAAGGGTTGTCGCAGTTATTTTTCGTTATGTCCGCCATGACACTGTTTGCCTTTTTTGTTTTGATTAAAGGTTTTGTATTTGTAATGCTTTTGGAGGCGCGTATAGGTTCGGAGGACTTGCTCAGAGGTACCGCTATTCCTACTGAGCTGGTAGGTACCCTTTTCGCACATGTCTCGTGGCCTGACGGGTGGCACGCAGCTCGCTGTCCCACAATTGGGTACCTTTGTTCCCAGTGTTACGCATAGGTTTTAAAAAAATGGACTATTTGCTTGTGTGTACGAAATTACTCTGCATACTCTCCGCCATCCTATCTACATTGCCTTTTGTGGCAATTTGCTAAGTGACTATTTTGGCCCCTGACCATTTTGTCTAGTTTATCCCAATCGGCAAATTTGTATCGAAAGCTCCAAAACTAAAAGAACCGACAACAGAAAAAGGTGGCACCAGTTTTATACTCAACTGTGAAAATCGGAATAAACCCTAGAGAATCATACGAATAATACAGAAAAGTTACCAAAACCCAAAAAACCAATCGCACCACAAGTGACGATAGAAGCATGGAAAACTGGACATAAAAAGCGGGATATAGCAAATTACCGAAACTGGATGGGCTCAAGTTAGGTACTCGAAATTTGCGGGCGACAGCAATGATGTTTTCATGTGAAATAGGTCAAGAAAGACATAACCAACAAGCAGATTTTATACGTTTGTCCAATAACCCGCCATAACAATGATCTAATGAGACAGTCATCCAATGGGACTCTGAGTGACCCAGTTCGACTCAGTGATTTCGTTTGAACAAATCAATCAGTTTGCTCAATATCGTAGGTCTTCATTCGACTATTTTACTTTGCAGCACCATCGCTATCCCCAATAGATTACCTAATTTGTTGACTCCATCCATCTCCGCGTTCACCAGTTTTAATACAATGCGATTTTTATCTCTGAGCTGGGCGTTCATAAAGGATCAAGTGAATGTACCTCCACTACCAGTTTGATTATTACCGAAATAATACAAAATATTTTGAAAGAGTCGTTGAGTCAATTATTCTAGACATATATGGATTTGTGTCCCGTACGCGTAATTACTATCTGTACTATTGCAGAGATCCTACATCTCTACGGCAGTACAGATTGGAACAGGCAACACGCGTTCTGCATTATTTCTAACGAAACTACGGCAAAACGCATTACAGTTATTACGCTATCCCATGAAGCCTTCAACGCTCAACGGATTATTACTTATTTGTTGCTTGCTAATAAATACAACAGTTATTACTATTTAATGTGCACTTAGCATTATTTCTATTCTGACTCACTGCACCCTTTAATCATTTATCTCCTTAAAAGTGTGGTTTACTAAGGTATCCGGTGAATGCACAACTCTTTTATAGTTCCCAAACACATATCCATTTCGATGGATCACTGATTGTGATTATACCTACAAACGTCATTATTCAACAAATAAGTAATAATATGTGAGTACGTATGGGTGGTAGAACTTGATCTTGCGTCAAGGGATGCGGCGCAGTGTGCCGTAGTATAGTTACAAATAATGAAGAACGTTAATTGCCTGTTCCAATCTGTACCGCGGTAGAGAGAGTCTAAGTAGGATCTGTACAGTACATATTATGTCATATAGTATTCACGCGTCCCGTGCGACGAGTGGTGCACACATTGAACACTTATAAGGTAAAAAAAGCAGTTTGCCTTACGCTTTCCTTCGATGTAAGTTAAAAAGGCCCCCACCACCCAATTCATTGTGAAACACCCTGTATCATTAAAAACAATATGTGCGGTTGTCTAGGCACTTCCTCTAAATTTATTGGGATACGTATCCCATTTCCAAATGTATAGGTTATGATCATTAAAGTGTACATGTAGATATCGATTAATTAACTATTAAAATGTATTTAAACTTCGTGATATTGTCAGCATTAATTAATTTTTCCGTTTTAGCTTTTTCGGTAAGTGGCTTACATAAAATACACATTTTAAGTAACGAAATTACAGAGCAATATAGAATATGATGGTTGGGTTCACATCAATTTGCAGCACTCTCTAACTTTTACCGAAAATCCGGTGTTTACAGAGAGAGGCAATGTAACGATACAAAGTTTACGAACGGGAACTTCGGTCGTTCAACAAAAACCACTTGCCCAAAGTGACAAAGTGAAATTACGGGTACCAACATATTTTATTATTTCGGTCACATTACGATATTGTTGCAGGACTTAGCCGCTACAAATAAATTTTATCAGTTAAAATCGATCGTCACACTTGCTGATGGATCACAAGTATCCTTTCTCTCGACTGTGAAAGCTGTAAACACCTCCAGATTGTTTGTTTAAAATGGCTATAGTTATGTATTTTCAGTGTATGTTAGTAGAATCTGAATTGAATGACATTCTGTCGGTTTCGTTGGACTACTCAGGCAGGGTTATTACAGTTACTTTAGCAGTTCCATCGACATCTACTTGTGAAGGTGCAGTTGTGCCAATTGACAAATTAAAGGAGTTCAGTACAAACGTGTTTGTTCGACACACTGAGAATGGACCTTCGTAAGTTTACAGTTACAGAGAATGGCGAGTGATTCTCTTTTACAGACCAGACACTGCAACTTATATTCACAAACTGGAGCGTGAGAGAGAAGCAAAGGAGAGAGGTGATGTTAAAGATAATCGGTCATTTTTAGCAAAATATGTGAGTTTAGTGTGATTAAGTAAAGTTTATAGTGTAATAATTTTGTTTTAGTGGATGTATATCATACCCGTGATCATTATAATGGTAATATCATCTGCCACCAACCCTGATGGTGCCGGTGCTGCTGCTGCACGATAGTAACATTTACTTCGTTTTGTTATACCATACTACATTTACATAACTTATTGTAGTGTAAATTTTGTTGTATTATAGATATTAGTGTATGTTAATAATTTAAGTTTGGCTGTTATGAAAATTGTGCTTGGATCAAATTTATTTACTTATAAGTTAGAATTTGTTGAAAGTAAAAAGAATTCAAAAATCTTAAAAATTGGTACATTTGTGACATGGGTTAACTGTATGCTGTTAATAAGACAGTAACAATTCAAATTTTTAATGAGATACAATATATTTAACAATTAGTCTGTACTGGGTTTTGTACTCTCCACACTCTTATCATCTGACATCTCTGCCGCTTTAGCTTTTCCCAGAATAGTAGCCAGCATTTTTTCTTCTTTGGCCTTCTTCCTAGCTTGCTTTGTAGCTTTCTGTTGTTCTTTCTCTTTTTGTGCTAATAATTCCTTAAACTTCTCATCTCTTGGATCAATGGAATATCCAAAATGTCTCCTCACTTCATCAATAAGTCGATCTTTCTTCTGCTTGGCAGCCAAAGCCTCTGATTCCTTCTTCTCGATTTTCCTTTTTAAATCCAATTTCCACTGCTCCAACTTTTCCATTTTTTTAATAATGTCTTCTTGCCGTGTTTGTATTCGGATTTCCTTTTCCAATTTTTTCTGTTTTGCCTCTTCAACCATTTGCTGAATAGTAAATGGGTGAGCCATTCGTTCATATTCTCTTTTTTCTGCCAATTCTTCTTTGGTAGGCCAACATAGGGAAGTATTAAAGCCACTTTTGCTGCCATACCGCCCGTACATTGTACGATTATATCTTAAAGTACCGTGAACCCATGAAGTAGGATTTGCGTATGGGACTTCATCTTGAAGAATGTTACGATGTTGTGGCTTTAATCTCGATTTGTTTCGTTTATCCTCTATTATCTTTTCCCGTATTTGAGCTTCGTCATCTACAACTGTTTAAACAAAATAATAAACAACATTAAAAGGTATCGTACAAACCATCGAAGGAAGTTTCTTGGCGTTCTAGTTCTGTTATATTTACTGCTGGTTCACTTTTACTTCTAATAGATATTCTTTGTAGAGTTTTAAAGTTGTTTAATAACACATTTCGCAGCATCGTACTTTGTAAATTAATTAGTTAAAAAAGTTAACTTAACCACAAATTTTTTATTTTGAATTACATTGGCAGTGGTTGCTATAGGATTGGAGGTTTGCAATGCCAGAACTTGTGCTTTGTTACAAATATACAGGGCGAGAAATGGGATGCAAATACAGAAATTATGAAACTTACAATTTTATAAATTTCACTTTCTTAAGATAGCCAGATTGATTAGCCCCTTGTGAGTCTGATTTTTACGAATGTAAACTACATTTTTCATCTGCGCATAGGTGAATGTCGAAATAAATCGAAGTTATTTCATCTTGAAATCAGAGAATATATTATTAGTTACTCTTTGTCGAAATGCAACTTGACACCTTATCGGGCCTTAAAGACATTCTAAATCAGGGGTGGTCTATTCAGCGTTTCCCAACCGGTGGTTCGCAAACCCCTGGGGGTTCGCGCGCGCTTTCTAAGGGGTTCGCAGAACAAAAAACGATAATGGCGGTATAAATTTACTTAAGCTAAATTTAGATATTTTAAATCATGTATAGCCCTAATGAGTAAATCCATTAAAATCGTTTGCGCATGATTGCAGCACTCAATGCGAGTGTAAACGAATGAAAAACGCGCTACAATATATTTCTTTCACTTCTCAACTCAGTGCTAGGTTCAGTTGACTTCATGACAGTTTTAACTCTTAACCTTAAAGTGAAAGTGATTAGGAAAACCACTTCAAAGGCAAACTATGGAACAGTGGCTGAAGACAGGGAGTATTATTAGGACCGATAGACAAAGTAAGGAGAAACATGAGGTACCGCCTGACATTTCTGCGTCACCATCAGTTACGGATCGTGAAGTAACACACAAAAGGATATTAGTGACGTAGCGGTAGCACTTCCCCAATCTAGTAAAAAGAAATGCGAGTCTAGTGACATGAAAACAAAGAAGAGAAAGTATGACAATGTTAAATTATGAACAAGAATAAGTTGGGGGTTCGCCAGAAAAAAAAATCTAAAGGGGGGGGTTCGTTGTTAGTAAAAGGTTGGGAACCACTGGTCTATGTAACCAACGACTTATTTGACGTACGTTATGCAAATATTCGGTAAGCATCTCTTTATATACCGGATGGTGATTTGACCACGCACCATAGGAATTTTAATAGTAATTTTTTAATTTCCGATTCTTGGCTTCCCTAATTATTTTAGAAATAAAGTATGTTTAGGTTTTTTGTAGAGAAAAAGTTACGAATCCGTGGATACTATTGTTTTCTAAATATTATAAATTCAGAAACAGTAAAAATTTAAGAATTAGGGACTATCGCTGCAATAGGATTATGAAATCAAACAGAAGCGTCTGCATTTGCCATTATAGTTTGACGTTTATTATTTACTATAAGTAATTATTAAATTCTATTATCTACAAAATGTATTCAACTACATAAAAAGTTGAAATGGTAATACTTCTTGCAAACGCTACTTGATTCAACGTAAAAATATCTAAAAAAAAGGGCAGTTTTTTACCTCTTTCCTATCTTACATCGGTAGTAAGATATGATGAACATCCCAAAAAGTCAAACTTTTTTCACTCTGTACCTCAAAAATAATTATCGGGTTGATTGTGTTTGTGGTATTTAGTTTCACAAAAAAAGTGGCACAGGGTCTCGAAAACTGCAAGTCGTTTATCTTTAAAAACAGCTGATATACACTGCAGTCTCAACCAAAATAGGACAGACGGTACATTTTCTTGTATTTTTTCGATTTATTGTATTTTTTGTATATTTTTATGTTAATAATAAAAATCAAAATTGTCTTAAAGAGAAGTTTTTTATGATGTGGCCCGCAGGTGTATGTGCAAACCTTAAAATGGCCCTTGATGATGATAAATGAGTTTGACATGCTTGTCGATCTATAGTGAGTCAGCTGCGGTATCCCTAAAAATTGGCAACGCTGTTATGACCTTTTGTTTTGTTTCGCGGCGGTCTACTAGTCACTATTGGAGCATTAGACACGTGGTTTTGTGAGGTTAAGTACGAGCCAGTGGTAATTGTTGCCATCACTTTAACTACTCAAAATGCAGCACGACGATGTAAGGAAATGTTTAGATACTTTTTACTTAATTATTAAACATTTTCTCTACGTTTTAGGTTGTATGGAGTATTATCAATAAATCCTTCTGCTCTTACAAAGTCAAGTATGAAAGATGATAAAATTATTTTAATAGTAACACACTTTTCAACAGCACTAAGACCCAGAGGTTCTGCCGAAATGAATATAATCTAACAGGTTTGTGTGGTAGAGCTGCGTGTCCATTGGCGAATAGTCAGTATGGTACAATTCGTGAAGAAAAGGGTATTATATATTTGTATATGAAAACGGCTGAGAGGTAGGTAGTAGTAGCTTCTGGTGAAGAATGAACCATTGCAAGCAACTTGTTGAAGGTGCAAAAACTTCTATCATGATCATTTTAATTGTGCAGGGTGGCATTTCCACGTAATTCTTGGGAAAAAGTAAAATTATCAAGAAATTTTGAAAAAGCAATTCATCAAATTAACGAAAATCTCTTATATTGGCCTACATTTATAAAATCAAAATGCAAGCAACGTTTCGTCAAAATTACCCAATATTTGATACGCATGAGAAAATTAAGATTAAGGAGACAGTAAGTAGATTTTGTCATCTATTATAGTCAAGTAGGTAACCATAATTTGTTTAAGGAAATTATTAGTGCCTCTACAACGTAAAATTGAAAGACGAGAAACCAGACGAGAAGAAAAGGCTTTAATAGCTGCTCGAATTGAGAAAGGTGTCGAAAAATCTCTGTTGGAGAGACTCAAAAAGGGTGTGGTAAGTTTACATAAGTCGTATAATTGAAACTGTTGTTATCACAAATAAATTCATAGTACCAAGACTTGTACAACATACCACAAATTGCATTTGACAAAGCTCTAAATGAAGAAGAAATTGAATCAGAAGAAGAATGCGAAACAGAAAAGGAACTGGAATTGGAAAGAGAAATGGAGGATGGGCCAGAATACGTTGCTGCCGAATCGGATGATGATCTCTCAGATGAAGATGATGCAATGAGCGTTGTATGTATGCCCCTTTTGCAGATCTCTTATTAATGCACCAACAACTAATTACCTTTAACGCTAATGTAATCCTGTTACATGCATACCCTAATATGTTTTTTTTTTCATTTGCAATAAGAGGAAACCTATTTTTCACAAAAAAAAATATACTTTAAAATTTGTAAGCAATTTACAAGTAAGTTTTTAAGATGGTAATGAGAATGGTTTCGTCGGCCACTCCTACTTGCTAATAATAACCAACAATATGCTATATGTTCATGTTCTTTATTTTCCTTACAGGATAGTGAAAGTGGTAAGAAAGAAGAGGTTGATTTAGATAGCAGTTTTGAATCGGATACATCAGATATTGAGGTAAGTACTTTCGTCCTTTATACAGAGATTAAATGGCATCATTTTATGTCAATAATTTTATCTCCTTTATACCCCTAATTAATAAAACGTGTTTTTGAAGAAACTTCATATGCTTTGATTGTTTTCAGGACATGTTCCTTCCAAGCACATCAAATGCACCAAACAAAAAGAAAAAAGGTAAACCTACTACTCCTAGTTCTAAGAAGTCGCCACGGAAAACAAGGGTAGAAATTGAGTATGAGCTTGAAGAAAACACACCTATAAAATCAAGAGTATCTAGCTATTAATTCTTACGTGAAATTCTTATTTAAAATAAATTAAATTTTAATATACATATCAAATTCTTTAATAGGTCAATCAATCTATTGTCAATGCTCAATACAAATTGACTTTACTTTTACTTTCAAATGAATATTGTTTATATATTACTCAGTTACCATGCATTTTAGGAAAATTAAGAGGATGATCACACAAGGATTATTTGCAAGGTAAAAATAAAAAACTTACAGTTATCAACGCGTAAAACCAAATTTTGTGGCAAATCACCTCTCCCTGGTAGTACTAGGACTACAAAAATGTAAATCGCCCTGTGTAGCTTTTTCTAGGCAGGCCTCACCTGCCTTTAATGCAATAGATTAAATGAGAGTGCAAGTCTGATAACTCACTTGACGTAATTCCATAGACATGTTTCACGACAAGGTTTAATCTGTACAGAAGCACCCCTGCCATCTTCCCCAGTAAAAGATAATATATGACTTGAAATGTGTTAATCCAGCTTCCCAAACCATCAAAATGAGGTCTCTCAGAGCAGATATGTATTAAAAAGTACTACTCACAATTTGAATTTTAAATTTTGATATCTGGAAATCTATCAAACCAGGTTATTTTAAGTTGAGCGATTACTTTAATGAATTTGAAATAGAATTATGAGTTTGTTGTAGCAATTAATATTTAAAATTGGATATGGAGTTGTTAATTCTTTTTGAGAGTAATCTATTTTACCGGAATGTAACTGAGAATAAATAGAAATAAAATTTTCGATTAAATGTAAATGCCGTCCATACGTTTCTTGACAACGTAAGAACATATAAGCAGTGTGTTGGTATGAGCGAGAAGGCGGCGGTAGGTATGTGGCGACTCACCATGCTTCTTTAAAAGAATCGTAACCTCGTAGCAGAGGGAATTTCGTAGACTTATCATAATTAAAAGACTTATTCAATTTATAATTTGTCGCTGTTGTCCGCTGACTGTCGCTGATCGCGCGAATTGTATCTTCAAAGGAATGCGCCTACAAGACAGGAACCGCAAATACATATTGATGAATGTGTAAACCCTTCTTAAACCAAACATGAATAAAATGGTGCATTGTATTGGCGCCATGTTTAAAAATCAAGGGCAATGGCGTTCAGTAATATTTTTTACTGCTATTTATGATGTACCGCATCATTGCTGAATGTAAATATTTTATGCACTGATTTTTTTATACCAAATTGATGCTATACTAACAAAACTGATGACTTCCGATTACAAATAGTAATGTATATAGCCGAAAATTGTACATTACATAACCTTACTGTTAATCTTTTAGCATAAGTTTAACATTTTACCATCCCTTAATATAGAAGGGGTAATATCGCTTCCAAGAAACAATTCCTAAAAAATATTGATGTATAAATATGCACACAATGGGACTGCAAGGACCAAAAAGCAATTCAGTTTTAGAACAATCAGTCGTACACTTTATGTTAAGTTTTAAACGTCTCTGTATAATTACAATGGCATGCCCAGTTGTCGCTATACTGATTTGTTTGTTAACCGCTATTATATTCCAAGCAGAGGATGTTCACGAAACTCACTGCCGTGTATGATTCCTCACACAACACAAGCTTCACAAGTGAAATTACTATTGTTTCAGGTTTATAATGTAATACCATCTATTAGTGCCATTACAGGTGTTAGCCCTCAGAGGTATCTTTGGAGAATAAGCGTTGCACTACACATTGGTCCTCGGTTCATAATTGCAGCAGTGTATAGAGCATATCATGAAAATATTATTAATCCAACTGCAAACTTAGATGTTATACTTTACAGCCTTCATTTTTATCAGTTTGTAAGTGTTTCATTGTAGGTACAACTTACTGCACGGAAATGGCTGTCGATAGCATTTTGGTTGGAAATTATTGAAATAGCATCTTTATGTGGTGTTACCTATATTTCTAATAAGGAAAATTACCGTAAGTATTAATCCATATCCATAATAACAATTATTTTTTGCCAATAGTAGGTACAGTTGGATGAAACAATTTTTACCTAATCAAAGTAGATAGTTTTGTTTTATTTTAATGGTAAGGTAAAATTGCAACATAGGTAGGTAGATGTGGTCCAAATTGGACACATTCTTATGGAAACACCCTTTGTTTTAAGAGGTACGAAAAAATGGACCTAGGTGTCTGGAGCCCAATTTTAAACAAGACAATCACTGGCGCAAACAGAATTCAGCTATCTGTAATCGTTTGGCTGCTAGGCTCGTTTCTCGAATTTAGTAGATTTCCTTAATGCCCCATAACTTTCTTATTATTGAAGATAATCAATTTTGGCAAAATCTTTCTTAGAGCATTTTTCTGTGTAGAATATGGTACGATACACGGTTTTTATACAGGGTGTTTGGTTTTTCTTATACGACCATAAGCTATATTTTTTCTTGTTTTTGAAAACTTCGTTTCCCAAGTTCAAAAACTAGCTTGCAACTCCAATCCTTGACACAACTACAAGAAAGTTGTGAGATCAAATTATTTTAAAGGGCAAAAGAAAAATATTTCACTCTAGTATTCAGTTGGCTACTAGAAACGCCTCGTGGTAAAAAAAACTGCTGTATGCCTGCATTAAGCGCTTTGGCCGAGGCGAGCGGATAAATTCAACACCATTTCCTAGCTATTTGTAAATCTCTCGACGGATTAGGTAAACTTTTTACAGTAGGTAAAATTAGTTTTTTTTATTATAAATAAATCTGGAAATAAATTAATAAACAACAGATTTGCACTAGATTTCTTGAACAATTTCTAAATCGTGATTACTGATTATTATCTATCTGTACTATATTTACATTTGTGGTACTATTTTCAGTAGCTATTTTTTTTATAAATCCTTTCCCTATAATCTCTAATAAAACTAAAGAGATCCCTTTTTTTAGCAATTCATGAAAAGTTATTTATTACCTTCATGATAAGCAGCCTCACGCATATGTTAGCAAGTATAACAGCAACAAAGAAGGTTGCAGAAACTAGAAATGAATTGAGGCATTTTCAAAAAACTCTCACAATTAAACTGACATTATTTATTGTATCCGTAATAAGTACAGTGGGTTTGGTAGGTTTCTTCTTGGAACACAGATATTTATGTCACGATATGGGTAAGATGCAACGATATTCAAACTGACCTACAAGATTTCGTTTTTAGCATTCAGCTGGTTCGCCTTTTGTGAATATGTAGTGGCTTCGGCAAATATGGCGTTTCACATCACTGTTATATTTGATTTTCCTACAGAGTACTTGGTAGTAGCGAGAGGTTTGAAGGATAAAAATAAAGTCGCTACCGATTAGGAAACGTTTTAACATTATGATAGTTACTAGTCACATTTATTAGGACTGATTAATAATAATTTTTGGAATCTCCAAAATTATTCTAGTAATTTAACGATTATTTATTTTAATTTTAATGTACGAGATTATTACTGCAATTATTAAACCTGATCTTGGGATTGTGATAGTTATATTTCCTATATTTATTTATTTTACATTGTAGGATTTAGTTTTCCGATACCTACTGATAAAGTAGTCTTAGGCAGCTTTCTGTAGAGTATAAGCGAATACATTTTGTAGTACGTACATTGTAAGTTTTCATTGTCTTATCGTTACCATTGTTGAAGTGTGATTATAAACATTGATAACACTGTGATTTTATATGAAAACTGAATGTAACATGACAAACTCATGAATCTCATAAAATATGTTTTTCGCATTTAGAGAAAGTTCCATTTTATAAATTTTAAACAACTCAATTTGTATTAAAAGTTAGGTGTATATAGTATATTGATCTTTTCTTATACGTTTATGTAATAATGTATAATCTTCCAAATCAATAACTTATGTAGTGGTAGACAAAAAAAACGCATCCATTAACAATATGCAACATTTCGTTGCACTTCTGGTTGTGCTGTTTGTAAAGTTTGTGCCTTTTTTGTTTTCAATTATATGGTTACAGAGAAATATACTTATAGCTACTTCTTCAAATTATAATGAAACTTACATTTGAATAGCTGCAATAAATGCTTTATTAAACGAACAGGTACATATGACTACTGTACTGTAACGACATTACATAAAAAGTATTGACATAATTTAATATGTAATAAACCTGGTTAAGTAATTTATTTTTCCAAGTTTTATGAACGCCTTATTATAATGAACTACATATGTGAAGAACATTCAAATCTTTTATTTACTTAATCACGCAACTGCTCAGAGATATGCCTTGTTTTAAGTAATCTTAGGATATGTAATTGCTTTAACTCATGTATTTTAATTAGATTGTAACTGACGTTTTTTTTTGTATAATGCACGATATACGTACTCTTCTTTATGTTGTACTCAAGCATTGTATTTCATGAGACATTATAAATTTTTACAGAGTCTGTTGTTTTAGAAGCATCATGTGTGTTGAATATTATTTGAGATTTATTCATTTTTAGTGTTTATTTCTTAAATAACTATACTGAAGTACCTACATTATAAACCAACCTCTAATCGAATCCACTTACTACTTATGCATGCAAGCTTTTTGTTGTCTCATTCATAAAAACTACTTGTATGTACTAAATTGGTCACCCTCCCCCCTCAGGTGTACCTTCAGAGTTTGTTTCGATGACAGGTGTTCCTAAAGATGCAGTGAGCCACGGTAGCATCACTACAAACAGGGGCACACATGCTGAAGGACAGGCCAAATGATGTACCACGTACCTGTTCAGTAGGAGATACTCGAGCATCTTCTTCCCGTCCTCATTTCCAAGTAATGTCCCTTCCACTCGCCAATTGGTGAAGCGCATCAGGGGTTTATAATAGTTCGCACTAACAGAGCCTCTGAACACTGGGCGACCATTCGTCGTTTAAGTATACTTGATAGTCATTTTTTACCACTCGCACGTTAGTAAGGAAAATATTGCATTGGAGGAAAAAATTACCCCTCCCTTTTATTACGGAAATATACATTTTGAAGCATGGTATCGGTCTGTACTCTCATTTTCGGCTGAACCGATTAGACAGCGCCATGCACGAGTGTGTTCCACGCACCTGGGTCATGATACTGAGAGATCGCAACCTGACATAAGGCCATCCCAACAGTCCAGGCGTTAGGGCAAGAATAGTCCCTGGCCCAAAGAGCCACGGATGGTGACTACATGACCGAACAATTTGGCAAAATGTTTATTAAGCGTCTGAAACATAATGCCGCAGAGACCGCTCGCTGCGAGGCGTTTCAAGCGGGAAGCGAAGAACCAGAATTGATTGACCTGCACAAGAAATCCAATGTCGTCTTGACAAGCAAATGACAAAAAAGGCACACTCTGATGTAAGCACTCACTAGTCACTGCCGTAAAATGGTTGGGGGGGGGGGGGGATCTAAATCCTCACTAAAAGTAGGCACTTCCAAAGAAGATACTTTGGCGGAATACTAGTATAATAATCAAAATCACCATCTACCACCAGAAGTACCCTGAAGTCAAGCTGCTAAAAGAGCAAGACGACCTAGTAAAGACTCCCTTGAGAAAATCTAGGCTATTTAAGAAGAAGTCACCTTATTTCGCCAACTACACGCGCACGCTATGCCTGTGGGAGAACGTTGTAGTACGCAAACAGGTGAAAGGGATCAATCTGTGAGGTTTGTGTTCAATACACTGAAGTGGTATAATAAACAAAAGCCACAGAGATGATCCTTAACTTGCTTCAGAAGCAAAACGAGATCCCAGACGGAGGAGGCACAATCTTTGTGGTCCTGATATTGAAGGTGGTCGGTGACCCCAAGAAAGCATCCGTAATATTCATGGAACTGCTCGCTCGCGACAGCTCTTGCATTCTGCTGCAAAAAGGAATCCTCTACTGTCTCTTTGTCTCTTTAGAGCAAATATAGCACATCCCACGATTCTGGCGTAAAACCAGCATTACATTCTCAAGGTAAGAACAGCTATTCTGAATCGAAGTCTTACCACAGATATTGTAGAGTAATCAGTAGTCTTACAGATAAATCAGTCGTTTATGTTAAAAAGGACTGGCTGATTGTAGAGGAGTGAGGAAGCTATAATTTCCCATCCTCCCTACCCATATCGGCATGCTTATACCAAAGCAAGCAAAATTGCAAAAACATTGAATGAAAAGGAAAAGCTATTTAACCTACCCTCCATTGAAAAAGCACTAATAATCACACTTCAGGTCAGCAAAACAGTGATATACACCCCTTAGAGAAGGAAAGAGAGGAGGGATAAACGGAGATCGTATAGTGAAACAAATTTAATTTGTTTGCACACCTGTGTGGCCGCCTACACCACAGTACATTTACAATGAAACTCGGACTATAAACAATTTCACCTAATGGAGGGGACATGCTTCTCCACTTTACATAATCCTGAAACCCTTTGAATATTCAAATGGGAACGATATCAATAAACCCCCTCCACGTTATCAAAACTACTAACTACAGGTAACCACATATAAACGGATAAACAAAGATAGATATAACTAAAAATTGTGACCACAAAACCATGTATTTTATAAAAACTTATACAAAAGTATACTCCTATGTAAAATAAGACCCCAGGAATGCTTTCTGTAGACTTCGATTACCACATCATTTCAACAGTTCTTTCAACATATTTTCCAATTTAACCGCGTCCGCGGCAAACTTTCGAATTCCATCTGCCAACTTATCGGTAGCCATAACATCTTCAT
This sequence comes from Photinus pyralis, assembly GCF_008802855.1. Taxonomy (NCBI): domain Eukaryota; kingdom Metazoa; phylum Arthropoda; class Insecta; order Coleoptera; family Lampyridae; genus Photinus; species Photinus pyralis. The sequence continues at coordinate 44,767,527 of NW_022170403.1, forward strand.
TATGCAGCCAGCGAAATTTACTTTCATCAAGCGCCAGTTTCTCAACATCAGAGGCCATTGCGGAGTCCACACTCAATCGTTTTGTGACCACTTTGTCCGAATTTTCGAGCTGTCCCAATAATGCCGGGCTAATTGTGAGTAAATCGCATCCGGCCAATGCTTTAACTTCCTCTACAAATTTAAGTGAGTAATTACCAATAGGAAAATACAAATTCAAAAGCAATACAATATAGTATACAAACAGAACACCAATAATATAAGACAATTAATGTAAAGCCTATGCCTACTGCTATGAAAATAAATGATTTATGAAAAGAACTGATGATAATGAATCCCAAATGAGCTGTTAGGAAACGAAATAATTTAGTGTGGAAGATAACTCTTATCCAATTAAACTCGATATTTGCAGCAAGTTTATAGAAAAAAACTAAACCTTGCTTACCAATATTTCTAAAAGATGCACCCATTACGACAGTTCGGTAGTTGAATTTTTTGTAATAATTGTAGATTTTCGTAACTGATAGCACACCGGGATCTTCTTCGCCAGAAAAGAATTTTTTGTCTGTGTTAGCCACGTGCCAGTCAAGTATTCGGCCCACAAATGGTGAAATTAATGTGACACCTGCCTCTGCACATGCGATAGCTTGTGCATAAGAAAATAGTAACGTTAAATTACAATGTATTCCATGTTTTTCTTCTAATTCCCTACACGACAACCAGTAAGAATAGAGAATTGCAATGAAATGGATATACTTACTTTGCAGCTTGTATTCCTTCCCATGTTGATGCCAATTTAATTAAGATTCTTTTCTTATCAATTCCATGTTCTTTATATAGTTGTATTATGCGAATAGCCTTTGCAATGCTTGCTTCTTTGTTGAAAGACAATCTGTACAAGGATTTACAGTAAGTATGCACAAATGACTTTATTTACTCACCTTGCATCAACCTCCGTTGATACTCGACCAGGAATAATTTTTAGTATTTCGACACCAAACAGAACACATAACATATCCATTGAGGCAGTAAGTTTTTCGGATAATGTACCTTTAGTGTCTTTGCCATATTTTACTGCTTTATTAATTAGTTCCTTGTATTGTGGTAGATTTGCAGCGGCCAATATGAGTGAGGGATTTGTTGTTGCATCTGTGGGTTTGTACTTTTTCATTGCTGGAAAGTTTGTATTAACATTATTTGTTTTCTCAGTTACCTACTGATAAAATTTATTTTATATTACTCTTATCTATTTATACAGGTATCTGTAGCAACAACAGTTTATAGATGTCTATCTATATGGTTAGACTAAGTATCACATTTAAAAAAATTTTTATCCTATTTCTAGCGTGTTACTTTTCAACATGTAAGCAAAACCAGGTTTATGTTTAACAATTACTGCAGCCTAATACCTACGTATTATAAAGCGACCAACAACATTTTTAATTCAGAGAAGGCCCTGGAACTTTAGATCACGTCAATATTTTAGATCTACTTACTTGTGCAGTAAAACTGCTCTTGTCACCGCGACAAATACAACAATTATACATGACCGAAACGTCTATCTCTCTCTTTCAAGGCCAAATCTTAAATCGAAAATTTTGATGCTCACTTGTTACCTATTTAGCGAGCTATTTAGTAAACAGCTTCAAAAACAAATGCAATGTTACGGTATTTGCAAATTTGCATTATGTGTTCTGATAAAAGCAAATGACTTCTATTATTTAAACAATGCTTCTACCTATTGTCACTTGTGAGCATGTATGAATTAAACGTACCTTATACATACTAATCACCCTGTATAATACTATGTTAACCATGAGAATTTAAAATTTAGGTAATAAACAATTGGGAACTGGGGGCATTTTAGTAAATATGTACCTACTTCGCACAGAATAAATGAAAATTGAAGTAATTTTTTGAAATGGCAATCGGGTTAAGTTGTGACCTTGTCGAAGTAAGGTTAGAAAATTTAGCGGTCACAAAAATTGCATGGAAAAGTACCAGGCCACAATCAAACTTTCCATTTATAATTTTTATATATAGGTAAATAATTATATAATTACCTTCAAAGTCGCCGGTATCGGCAACGACGGTGGTAAAAGTTTTCAATTGATCTAGAGAGCTGGCCATCTTCGGCTTCTTGGGGCACTGCAAGTCGTGTTCTGACATTGGGAAAGAATAAAATCCGCCTTATAAAAATCCTTATCACAAAATAACCTTCACAGCTACCCAGATTCTATTACAGCACTGCGCCAAACGTTCACCTTTTTATCAGCGGTCAACAGTTGTGCGTGGTGGGAAAGCTATGGTTGCGGCAAAATTATGCATTACTTCACACGTCTATGGACTGCGGGAGGTGAAATTTAAAAAAATTTAAACTCCTAGCATTTTCATTTTGCGTTTGCGTTATCGTTTCGGTAGTTTTGATACGAAATTCACAAAATTGCATCTTTCAAATAACATCCACGGCATTTTTTAAGATATATTTTTATTTTGTAGCTGTTGTTTAGAAACTATAATAGTACATTAAAATACAAGTATCATAAGACAGGGTTTTATCGCACGCGTTAAACGAGCCGCGCAGGGGCGAGTTTTTTAAAGAAGAAGTGTATCAAAACTTCTTATGAAACATGTATTTAGTATTTTATTAGTATATTAAAGCACAAGTGTCATTTGACGAAGATTGTCGCACGAGGTAGTTTGCCGCATAAGCCGCGTAGCGGCGAATGCGGCAAAAGCCGAGTGCGACAAGTAGACAAATGACACGTGTGCTTTATACTATTTTTTCTATTTCGACTTTTATTTTAAATAATAAATTATACAAATTATAAATATTGCCTTTAGGCGTTGTTAGGTAATTTTAAACTATCATTCAGTGTATGTTGGTAATAGACACAATTCATTTATTTTCACGTTGGCTAACCTGATTCCTGTATTTTCAAACTTCAAACTTTTAATTAGGTATTTGGTCATAATTCCATTTTGCGGCAGTTATGATGAATACGGATGACAAACACGTCTCTTGTACCCCACCAGAGATCCAAGAGATTGCCAATGAAGCGACGTTAAATTTACTGCCTGTAAAATCGAAAGTAAAGTACGAGGAGTACAACATTTTTGAAAACTGGCTGGCCGAGAAGGGAGTTCAAAAAGTAAGCAAGAATGTACTGCTGGCATATTTTACTACGCTAAGTAAAAATAAAAAAAGTTCTACCCTTTGGAGTATATACCTATTCAAAATTAATCGGAATTAATACAATCGGTCAAGTTCCTCGTACGTTATTTAACTTTACAGGTTATGTTTAGTTTTGATTTGACGGATACCGTTGACAGCAAAAAAGCGAGGGGTACCAATCCAACAAAATAAAAAAAATAATGCGTTTCTATTTCTTTCGGCATCATTTCTGTCTAGAAACGCACGCAAACTGGGCCAATCAAGTACGGTTTCGGTATTGTTTCCACATCGAAATAGAAAAACTATTTTTTCTATTTTGGTTATTAGATAGTATATACACGGAAGCATTGATTACACACAATAACCAATGACTTTAGACGGAAGCAAAACTTCACTTCCGTAATTTTACTTGTTTATTCACTACATTATAGTGGGCATCATCTTTTAAGTTGGTAGTAACTATCAGGGAAGTTGGTTATTAACAGTTTGCGCATGATCACTAGATCAAAATTAATTTTGGAAGTATTTTTAAATCAGCGGCGTTTCTATAGCAACATTTGTTGTTAATGATGCTCGATGTTTTTATTGCATATTTGGAGTCTATGTGAAATAGGTATTGTTTCTCTTACTATCCGCATGTCAACATTTAAAACTAATTTCGGATTTCTCTTTTGACGATTGGATTTCTTGATTGTTTAAAGCGACATCTCTGTAATAGTGGCTATACTAAAATGATACTTGACTTGACACAACTCAAATTTAAAAAAAAAGCATAGAATTATACAAATCTCATCTCTTCGATCTTAAAGTGTGCAATAATTCACTTTACCTTATCATTGCGAAGGTATATTAAAGATTGTCGCTCTCGGCTCTTTGGACAAATAAAAATCATTTGTCGTTAAACTTTGAATTTCGATTTATCGGTTATTAAGCGGCAGAGCAAAGCGTGCATCGCTTTATAGGGGAGTCGATGGTGCCCGTCTGTCCGTGAAAACGACGACTGTCAAACGCTTTGACCGATTTGGTTCAATCTTTGCACAGTTGACTTAATTGCCACATGCAATAAGCCTATTGAAAATCGGTCAAATCCAATGACACCATAGGGTCACGCCTCTCTGCCTCTGGCAAACGCGTAAAGCTATTCAGTTCAAACTTTGCACAGTTAACATATATAGGTACCACATGTAACAAGCAAATTGAAAATGAGTCAAACCCAATGACTCCGTGGGGTCACACCGAGGTGCTCGGCCGCTTTTTTAAACGCTCTTTATGGGTTTATTTTCTTATCGATTTGCGTACCTAACGATCCTTTTTCAATTGCAATATTCAAAAACTTTCTAATCGTTCGTGAAATACTTATTAGATATAACGAAGTTTTATGTTAAGTCAAGGCGACATAACTGACCAGCGCAAAGGAAGTAATATGATGCTATACTATTTCCGACGCCGTTATATTCTCTCCTCTTATTTGATGGGGGTGGTAAAAATGGATTGTGAACGCACAGGCAATTTTTTTATTTGTACACTCCTTTTGTTCTGAAATTTTAACTTGAGGATGCTTTTTACAACTCCAATTGAAAACACACGTCAAGAAATGGACTGTGTATGCGCAGAAGAGCCAATTTTCTTAGTTCAGGCAGTTTTTTCGAAATTATGGCAGAAGTGCTTTTCAAGTATGGGTTTGAATATGAAATATATACCTAGGTTCTGATATTTAATACAACTGACAAACTTTTGATCAGTCCAAGAAATTTAAATAATCTCCTTTATATATATATATATGCGAAAAATCAACAGGAGAATGATTATGGCATACCGAGTAAGCTCAGATAAAAATAATTTCCGAAAACCACAACCGTTTGCAATAAGATAAAACGCATTTTTCGATTATATTCTACAGCATGTATACGTCGGTATAGGAGACGAATAATAATGTACTTAACATAAATATAGCAATAATAAAATAATTCCATGTGGAAGTAAAATAATGAGTACATTTCATTGATTATTTATTTAATTTATTTAACAAAAGATCGACTTAATTCCGTTTGGTCAAAGAATATACCACTGGCGGCTGCAGGTTCTAAAGCACAGGATCAGGTGAAAAATCTTTACGATTAATTTGCGCATGCGCAATGTCAATTTTCTTGTTTATAGATATATTTTGGAAATTTTAACCACAGAAGCTTCTAGTAAAGACAAGCATATCGTAAAAATCAGATGTGCGCATGCGCAAACTGTGCATTATCAACTTTCCCTTCTGGGAAGTACTGTTGTAAAGTTATAAGCCGGAAATAATACAAAAATTCACTCAAATTTCATTGCTTTGGGGGCCGACAGACGCCTCCAATCACCAATATAAATGGTTGTGCGTTTATACATTTTGTGCATACGTGGTTAATTTGCGTCTGGTAACAATAAATCCAGCAATAAATATAAGCTATCCCTCAAAGATATAACAGGGATCCGTTGTGAGAGGTATAACGTATAAGGCAAACGGTGTCCAAGCAATATTTATCAAAAGAATATTTCCAAAAAGCACACTATTATTTATTAACGATCCTCGAGATCTTTTATAATTTTGTATTGTTAATCTGTCTGTACGTGTGCACGATAACTTGAAAAGTTATTTTACACAACACAATTTTGTTTCTTAACTCATCAAGTATGTACACAACAAATTTCGTAATTCAAAATTAGTGATTTTCATGTTCAAAAACCCCCAGATACCAAATTTCGTCGAAATCAGAATTTTTTTTCGCGCCCTCTAGTAGGGGTGCGGCCTTTCGTGGTTGGAATTTTGAAATTTTTTTCAAAATCGGATAGGCATACCAGAAAACCTATTCAAAGACGTACCTAATTTTGTAACTCTTATGGCTGCTGCGAAAAAAATAAAAGAAGAAATCCAAATTTCACCACTTGACTTGACTTGACATACGGTCACGTAACACCCTGTATATTAAACGCTCGAGCGTCCATCCGTTTAGGAGAAAAACAACTGTTACGCAATCGGATCGTGTTTACAAAAATTAAACTTTGGCAGTAAAAATTGGTATGCTTTATTGAGAAAGGTTCAATTTATAACATACTAAAATTTCAAAGCATTTGAACTTGTCGTTTTGTGACTCTAAAGTTTACCGCGACGCGGAAATCCGCGAAAAAGAGGTACTTTTTATGGTTCGCGCACTGTAATGATAATTACAATTTACTCAAAACATTTTATTTATTTATTTGTTTAGCCAGATACCATACAGAATACAATTATTCCAATTACATGGCACTGGGATGCTGTACTTAAAACTAAAACTACACAGTAATTACGATCTTATATGACTAATTAATTCATTCAAAGAGCCGTGAAAATACATCGATGTCTCTCTCACGGCACTTCTTATTTAAAGCCAACAGGCTCCTCGATAGTGGCGATGACGGAGTGGTCACTAAAAAGATGATATCGTTTTTCCTTAATTTAACATGTGGCACTTTGAGTTTAATTTCCTGAAGCAATTCTGGGGCATTTAGGTGATTATTCAGTATCTTGTACACAAAGGTAGCACAGATCACTTCGCGTCGGATTTGTAAACTTGAGATTTTAATACCGTGCACACTATTTAAAAATTTTAGTTGGTTGGAGTAAGAGATTAAATGTGGAAAATTTTGAGTCGACCTAAAATACACTATTCGCACTAATTTTTTTTTAACTTTCTCTATCATGTCTGCGTGCTTATAAGTTTGGGGTGTCCAAATACATGCCGCATAATCGAGTTTGGATCTGATGAACGCATTGTATAAGGTAATAATTGAGGAAATGCTTGTAAAATTGTAGGTATTCCTAATTACAAAGCCTAGTACTTTGTAGCACGCATTTATAAGGGATTCAATGTGCCGATGAAAATTTAAGTTGCTATTGAATAAAACGCCCAAATCTCTAACCGAGGTGACTCTTTGGATATCCTGCCCATTTATTTCGTATTTAAAAATCGTGGAATTGTTGGATCTTGTGTACGATACAACTTTGCACTTTTCTATGTTTAGCTTCAGTTTGTTTTTATTGCACCAATTTATCACTGCATTTATGTCTGCTTGAATATTTAAACAATCGTTTGAGATTTCACTTTATTAAAAAGTTTCAGGTCGTCTGCAAATAGAAGTGCTTTGGAGTTTTGAATCACCCGCGGTAGGTCATTAATAAATAGTAGGAAAAGGAAAGGGCCAAGTAGTGTTCCCTGAGGTACCCCTGAAGAGGGGTAAAATTCGGTTGAGTTCACCCCATTGTATTTCACTCGCGTTTTACGCGATGTTAAATATGATTTAAGAAATTTAGCCGTTGGGCTACTGACACAATTAAAATGAAGTTTCTGAAGCAGGACCTGATGGGAGACCTTATCAAAAGCTTTCGCAAAATCGGTGTATACACAGTCCACCTGAGCCCTCTTGTCAAGGACGGCGGCTGTGAAATGCGTAAACTGCATTAAGTTAGTACTTGTTGATTTCTTCGGTGTGAATCCGTGCTGCTGATCTGCAATAACACTGCCAAGATGGGAATAAAATTTATTATAGATTACTTTTTCGAAAATTTTCGCTATTGCAGGGATGATAGCTATTGGGCGGTAATTTTCGATTAGTTTCTTGCTGCCGCTTTTATGGATCGGGGTAATTGTAGTGGATTTCCAAACTGAGGGAAAAGTGGAGGTGCGGAGTGCCAAGTTGCATAGATGCAACAGGGGGGTTACCAGGCTGTGTGCGCATCCTTTCAATACGTATGGTGGGATCCCGTCTTCCCCTATAGCTGCACGTGGTTTTAGGACTTTGATTGATTCTAGTAACTCACTTTCCTGTATGTTCGTTAAGTGCAATTTGGATTGTACTAAGTCCGACTCAAGCCCATCGTTCGGATCCAGGTTTTCCTCTTTGTACGATGCAAACGCGTCGGCAATGCTTTTGGGATCTTCCAGCGGGATGGTTTTGTACTCGAAAACTTCCGGCAGTTGTTTGGTTGATGTCAAGGACCTAACGTAGCCCCAGAATTTATTTGAATTACTCCGGAGGTCAACTTCAATGTTCCTAATGTATTTCTTATAAGCGTCACGGATCATTTTTTTGAGTTCCTTTCGGTCTTCCTTAAATTCTTCCGATTTGCCTCGTGTGCGATGTTTATTCTTCAATTTAATTTTCTTGATAATAGCTAAATCAAACCAAATGGGGTACTTGTTTGTGATCCTGATAGTTACCTTTGGGACGCATTCATCAAAAATCTTGTATACAATTTCATAAAAAGTAGTTACCGCGTCGTTTACAGATTTGTAATCGATTTGGGTAAGGGATTCCCAGTTGGCGTCACGAAATCGTAAATACATTTTGTAAAAATCTGCCTTTTTAAAGTTGTAGTTAGTTGTTGTCCTAGTTTGATTAATCTTTCTTTCCGCTTGATGTATTACATTTTTTGTTAGGTCAAAGGAATACAGAACGAACACGCTTTAATTTGGTACAAGTCCCATTAAAATCGACCCATGGTTATTTTTTATTAAGCTTAAAACTCATAGAATTACCAAATTCTATGTTAAAACTCCTACTCCTACTTCCTACCTACTTTAAAACATGCAAAACAATCACATCATAGACAAAACTGTGTCTCAGAAGAATGGAATTTGTAAATATTACCTTTACGAAAAAGAGTTTTTAATAAAAAATTGCGTATTGAAAATTCTTAATTATTTTTATCTATTGAAATAAAAAGCTCGACAGATAAAAATTATTTTTTTCAACTATAAAAGGTACACCCATAGTCCACTTATTTTTTAAGTTGTTCCATCAGTAATTGAGCTATGGGGATTATAGCTTTAATCCAAAAAGTGATTATTTCTTTAAATTTGATTCTGTATTAAAACGGTAGGTGTAATCGGCAAGAGCACATTGAATCCACCATGTAACACACATACCTTTGGAATGTGACAATGTATTAAAAATTTGGGAAACTAAAAAATAAAAAAATTATTAGAGCAATTAGAAAATCGACTCACAATATCTAGGTTTGCTTCTTCTGATCCAATAACGACCACTATTTTGTCTTTATTCTTTTTCAATAATGAACTATGTATTCCAACATTTTCAATATTTATTTCACCAAATGTAATGCTAGAGCAAGGAATGTTTATGCTTCCTTTAACTGAAGATCTCGCATAACTAAAACAGGGTATTTTGCTATTGTAAAAATGTAGCCTGTGTTACATACTGTGTGGGATTTCGTATGTCTACAATTATAGCCCTGTCATTGTCATCTCGTATTAAACTTACGACATCATCTACACTTATTCTTGGGAATTTTTCTTTGTTTAAATCCTGTACAGGAATATCCTAAGCAGAATTAATGTATTTTCAACAAATAAGTATAATTGAACTTACCATTGTGGCGATATATGGAGATTTTTCACTTTGTTGTGTACGTGCAGTAATACTTTTCGGTGTAGTACTATACGTGTCAAGTGAAAAGTTAACACACTGCTCCATATCCACTTCTGGTAAATCAGAAAATAATAATATGCATTCATTAAATCCAGACGCGAGCAATGTTTCCCTCAACTGAGTTAAAATCGACAATCCTACATGTAAGGGAAATGACGAGTCTCCCAATATGAGTTTATCCCATAAATGAAAAATTTTATGCAATGGAAAAACATCTGTTAAAAACATATTAGAATGAGACAGCAATAAATTTAGCATATACTTACGGGAAAACATTGTTAAAAACCATGGAATTGCGAATAATTCTGGAATAAAATTGATACTTTCTAAATGATTGGCTAAAACCGGATCTTGAAATGCAATTAGTTGAGAAAACTTGGATAAATACTCCTGTATAATAGCAGAGTTATCCCTCAGAAAAAAATTGTGTAAATATTTTGGTATAAAATTTGATAGACAAGCAAATGCTTTCGCTAAAATAAACCATTATCTCTCCAATCATTATCGAACAACAAACCTTCGTCGTTGAAATTCAGAAACAGAAAAGGAGCAGTTAATGAATCTAAACCCTGCCAATACACATACTGCGAATTTTTATATATCCACGCTTTTAGAATACGTTTCAATTTCCTATGTCCCTCACTAGAAGAAAGCAGCTCGTTGTATTGATGACACCTGGGGATGTCTACTTCAATCTGTAACGTGATTTGTTAACTAATCTATTTATCCGTGACCAAGAGAAAACCTGGCGGTCTGTTGCAGTTGGCGTTTCTTTATCTATTTTTATATACTCTTGCTGATAATCTCCTCTAACGTTTAACAGAGCTGCCCAAATTTGACCTCGTAATAATGGTGGAATATCTTTAATTGATTCAGCAATAATAAGATCTCTTGTGTACGGATATCCCTGAAAATAAGATAATAAAACTGCAGCATTAATACTGGAGGGATGTTTTAATATTTGTATATTTAGATATTATTTTAAAACTAAGCCCTTGACCATTGTGATTTTTGTCTAGAAAGAGGATTAAACGACGCAACGCCCACCCAAACATAGATAACATAGGCAACTAATACATACTCTTCTGAAATTCCCAGTCTCAAATTGTAAAATGAATTTATGTTATGAATGAAAAAGAATAAACTCTAGTAGATAGGAGTATTTTGTTCTTACATGTAACAATCTCCGTAGTAAAATAACTCTGTGGAACTGATGCTCTGGGTCTTTTTCCCTTATAACTAAAGGTAACTTTTCTGCATTATATGATGAATCGTCCGCCTTTGAAAGAATCTCCGATTTGGAATGTATAAGTGGATAGTAACAGTTTAGAGGTATATGTTCAAAACGCTGATAAAGCCCCTCTAATGGCATTTGTATTATCCTAGAATCATACAATGTTGCTGGATTTCTTTCTTGGCCTAATATTGAACCATCAATAAGCACCATTCTGCAAAATTAAGAATATACGTATTCGAAAGATTATAAACTGAAGTAATAATTCTAATATTCTTGTAATGACAAATTATTGATAAGCATGTTATATAAATAAATTTTAAAGTGTGGCAAGTCTAAATAATATCATCAATAAATTCGTGGAACATGTTGCAATAGAGTTATAAAACAAAGCTTACTGCGGTAAAGATAATATGGGCGGGCTGGATCTAATCAAGCCTTGTTTTTTTAATTCCAGTAGTACATCACCTCCAGCTAATTGCCACCAATGATATAATTCTTCGATAGTAAACTGCTCAAATGGTTCACATATTTTGCTCCTGTTCGTTTGATTTACAGTTTTGAAGTGCGCGAACAATTCGTTTTTTAATACTGTGTCAACTGTCGGACGATCACATGGCATAATATTGAGGCAATCCTCAATGACCTGTTTTAAATCATCCGGAACAGACTATAACAAAACGAATTACCAAACTCAAGTATAAACATTCACTTATTACTTGCCAGATACTTCTCATAACAGTTATGCTCCCTGGCAATACGCTCGAATATTGAAGTATTTCCTTGTACTAAGCTTAGAACCTTACGTATACGTTGTCCAACTTTTAATGACTGCCATAGAGGTTTATTAAGAACTAATTCGGCTAGTACTATGCCTGCTGACCAAACGTCCACTTTTGGATTTGATAGATTTCCATTAGGGCCATCCAAATAAACTTCTGGTGCTGCGTAAATGAGTTGGCTGGAAATTAAAATATTATTGGTTTGTATCCCATTTATCACGGAAGCGTTTAGGAAATTCCATATGTATGCGTTTAACTGATGCCAGACCTAACTGAGGTAGTTAGCTTCTCAGCAGATTAGGGAGTAGCAGCCGGAGAGGATTCTCAGATTCTTCAACAAACTGCTTTTGGAGTACCTAAGACACATGGGCCACACACAATAGATCCAAGGGTCAAAGTGCGGAGGCGTGAAATAGCACAACTCAAGGGTGAAAAAAAAACTGTTAACCAATAGAATTGAGAACTATATAATAAAAGAGGTCATTTGATATTTTTTAAATGGCAACTTGGTAGACCCTATTTCATGATAACATATGGGCATTATTTTTAAAAAATTGTAATAAGATTAGGTAGGTACCAATCGCAAAACAACTAATTGACCATCTACCGTATTTTTCGCGAAGGATTCAGCAGGCCTTTGATATGTATTTGAAGTTAGCGTTCAACGTACGTTGCGCTTGCCTGATGCTAGAAAGAGAGTGGAGTAGTACGTTGAACGCTCATTTCAAAGGCTTCATGATCCTTTGCAAAAAATACATTTCCGTTTCCCTATGGTGCGTCCTACCTGGGACACACTGTATATGTTGTTTCAAGTTTTTATAATCAATTTTGTATTTTTTGATGTGTTTGTCCTATAGTAACTTTTGCAAGAGATAAACCATTGAAAAAAGTAGAGTACACGTACATACAGGGATATTCTGTATATTTCGACAGCGCAACTATGTATATATAGCATAGGAGGTAGAAAAAAATTTAAATACAAAAGTTGTGGGGTTTATCATAAATATCCAGAAAATGTAAAGTCAAAAACAAACTAACATCGTAAAGTTAGTAAAAAATGCAAATTTGTAATAGAACGCCCTATATATTTTTCAAAAATTTAATAGATCTTTTCCTTCTGATTCAAAAATAACTTCCATATTTTCACCAAACTCTCTTTCATCTACTTTCACTAAGCTTTCACATAAGCCTATATGCTAGACTACGACTTTATTCTTCATTTTTTTTATTGATTCATTATTTTTGTGACTTGTGAGTCCATATTAACAACGATACGTACCTAATAGAGCAAAAGTAAATCAAAATGCCGTCCCTTTCAGGGGAAATTTATTATTATATAAATCTATACAAAAAGATTATACACTGTGACCAAGATAAAGATGTCTATCGTGGGGATCTCCGAAGCTATAGAAGGTACAACGATAGTCAAATACAAGAAAAGATGTGCAATTAAAGAGTTATTGCCTGCATTCAGAATCAGAGGAACTAGGTATATACTTATTGAAGAATAAAATTTTGTTGCGTTAAATAGGACAAAATAAAGTTAAATGTACCTGTAGTATCATACAGTGCATCTGTTATTCTCAATAGCAGAAATCGGACAGTGTTCGAAATTTATACCCATTACGCGTTGTGAGCAGTGCAGTTTACCCACAATGCGATAAGAGTCTAGTTTCCAAAGAATGGGTAAACAAATTTAACCAAAACGCGTTGTGGGTACCCACAACCCAAAACTAGTACCATACTCATGTGCTCTTGTTTCGGATTGTGGGGGTATCTTGGTCACTTGGTTTGCTCACTTTGCGCAGTGCCCACAACGCGTTATGGTGATAAATTTCGGGCATTGTCCGATTTCGGCTATTGAGAATAACATCTCCTTTAGGCACTCAAACCAAATTTTTAAGTCAAAATGGCGCGATATTTTTAAAATGAGCGGAACGAATTATGGTCGCCTATTTAATACAGCAAAAAGGGAGGATTGAAAAATCTGGGGGGGGGGGGTGCCAAGTATAATGAATGCACATTTTAATAAATCCTATTGTCAGGATGACCCACTTTCCAAAGGTTTGGATTTAAAAAAAAAAGTTGACCCCGACGTGATTTGAACACGCAACCTTCTGATCTGGAGTCAGACGCGCTACCGTTGCGCCACGGAGTCGTTACTCATAATGTCATTTATGCTTAATATCACGAACTCTTTTATAATAGGTACAATGTAGGTATGTATTATAAATTTCATATTGAAAATAATTATTTAACAATTCTCTCTAATTAATTTTAAACACCACAAAATTCCCATAACATTAATCAAGAATATACTTATTATATACATTAATATCACACCTACTATCACCAACTTTTTTGTCCTAAGTGCGAACAAGTATACTTACATGATTGGAAATGAAACCAATTTTCCATTATCGGTCATATAAAATAAACCATAATTAAACAGTTTAATATTATTCTTCTCTTGGACTAATATGTTTTCAGTACTTAAGGAACGATGTACAATTTTTTTTTCATGGATATAATTTAGTGCCAAAAATATCTGATAGGCAATTTTTGTTATATCTTCAAACGAAAATTCCTCTTTATTTAAATAATTTGATAATGGGACCCCACAATATTGCGACACAATCACAGTTCTCTCTAAAATATTACTTCGATTACACTTCTACACGAGAAGGGCAAGTCTTACCGTGCTTTCCACGAATAATATCGAGGTAGGTACATAAATTTGGATGTTTGAACAGCTTCAATTTTTGTGCTTTCCCATATATTATTATAGAATTGGGAGTTAACGGAAGGCCATTACTACCGCAGGTTTCACCTTTGTGTTCCTTTGCAAAGAAAGTCGTTGCACCAAATTGTAGTTCTGAATTTTTTAATAATGTGGCACTCATTCTTGTTTTACCACATTTATATTTAAGTTGTAACTTGTAAATACACTAAACTTTTGCATCTGTTTGAATTGAGGTTATGTTGTGAATTTGTGATAAATGTGAATGGAATAAAAACAACTTTACTTTTAAAATTGTAATGTGTGGCATTCTCTCCAAGACAAGAAGTTGAAAATATACAAACTCCTGAATCATCATACAAAATAAAGGCGGCAATTATTTATTAAAAAATATTTCAGATAATAAACAACATGACATAAATTGCAGAAAAACAAAGAGGATTAGTCCTTCTCTGCAATTGCAGTTAAATGAATGTCTAATTCGGCTTCAGTTAATTTTCTAAACTTTGGCTCCTTGACAGATACAACTCCAACCTCAATTTCACTAGGCTTAAAATCGACAGATAGAACACTGGACAAACAACTAATTGCCAGTTGAATAACATCGTCATGTTGAAGATCCTGTTTCTTTTTCAACTTTTTCTCTAAGTAACTGTTGGCTTCGGTGTGTTTAGCACCTACACTCACTCCACGATAACCGCAATAGTAACCGGCAGGATCCGTTTTGTAAACACAGGGACCAAACTCGCTATCATATCCAATTAAAATCATTGAACAACCTAATGGTCTCATTTCCGCATTTTGTGTATACACTTGCGATATATCGGCGATACGTCTGCATAGTGTATCTATCGGCATTTCGTAACCAAATTTATACTTAAATTGTGCTGCCTCGTAACGTGCTCTTTGTACCTGAGACTTGCTATCGGCTACCATACCAGTCATTACGCAGCCACTTGAATCGGTAAGCTGAAACAAGTGAGTAATTGTGTCTCCATCAATCAGTTTATCCGGAATTTTTCTTTGCGTTACACAAACGGCTGTATCGACTCCTTTGATAGCAACTGAGGTTAGACCGGCTTGATTAATTGCTTTGAAAGCATATTCCACTTGATACAAACGGCCTTCCGGAGAAAAAATTGTAATGTGACGATCGAAACCAGCACTACTTCCTCGAGCCATTATTTACTAATTTCGTTTTAAATTCAGGATCAGGATATTGGAAGAAAATTTGTTTGGTTGTAATGTTGTCAAAAACGCAAACGCACGGTTTTTGACAGTTATTTGATTGGTCACCCTTTGTGTCTCCGCAGCAACAGAATCCTAGAGTTCTTGTATACAGGGTGAACATTTTAACCTATAAACATATATGTACATAATACATATATGGTATAAACCCACGTATTTGTACCAGATGATCAACGAAATTCCCTGTCCCCAGTACTTCAGAAATGTTTCGGACATGATATGTCATACGTCAAAGTATAATTTTCTAAAAATCCTCTTAAATTTCCCTACGGTCTTCGTAAAATGTTTAGAATTGATCAATCTACAGAATGTTGAGAACTTTAAGAATTGTTGTTAATAATTAATTATGATTATGGGTGTGTTGTAAAAAATTCAGTTTTCGTAGTACCCACAGTCATTTACCAGGTTTTATACTGTTTTAAGTTTCGTTTCCTGGACTGCACAGCCAGCATCTGATCTGACGAATTGTATCTTCCATGTACAATGTACTGTTAATTTTGTTTTTCGTCGACCTCTCGATAACAATATAAATTACTCCTTAGTGACGAGTACAATGATGAAGCTTATTAATCGTTAGCAACCATTAATGGTTAGCAACCAACCATTATACGTTAGCAACCATTAATCGTTAGCAACCACTTATACATAACAACCATTTTATTAAAGGGAAATGACAATTATATAACAATTCACTTTCGGCAACAGCTGAGAACTTCCATCCACCTAACCATTTTAATCTCGGTTTTAATGTAGTGAGATCAGCAGCCAGTATGGTCGCCAAACGATCTCAGCAAAGCATATCCTGATGTATGTATGTGTAGCTCCTCGGATAAGGTATTGTTAAGGTATTCAGTTACTTTACCTTCAACATTGAGTACGTCGACCACAGGGATGAACATTTCCATATCTTTCACTGTTAATACACGTACTTTAGTACAGTTGCAAAAGAATTAATTACATTCTAATTTCACATACCTTTTCAAGGTAAAATGTCAACGTGACATTTTCGGAAATATCTCCTTTCAAATTCATTGTATTCCATCAATTGCCGAACTGATCGAAACCGTTCCAATAAGTTTCTTTTGATTTGAGTGGATATAATGTTAAAATCGTCTCCGCAGCAGAGCAAGCAACATAATCTTCCACTGCGATTACGAGGACTGACGGTACAGCATAAAACAACACATTACTATAGCAACGACAATAGCTGTAATTTAGTGAAAAATCGTCGGAGCTCCTAATTTCGTTTGTAATTTCTTGTAGTTGAATTTAAAATTACCTACCCTGGTGAAGTCGACGAAAAAACGTTGTATGCAATTCATGTATAAATCGGCGATTATTGGTTCGTTCGAATTTAGTCCACTCGCTGCGCTCGTGGACTAAACATCTCACTCACCCATTGAGATAGAAAACTAATGGAGGGAATATAATGGTAGAAGGGGTAAGAATTTTTTGTAGACGGAAGTTGGAAGTTGCCACAGATAGAGGCCACTCGCGTGGATAGGTTCCCGTGAAGGTACATTTTGGCCGACATTATTTGACATATGAAAACGCGGATCCTGTCACTGTCAGTTTTCCACCAAATTCAAATTTAATTAAATTTGCAATTTTATAATACCTAATAATTTCGGATCGGTTTGTGCTCTGGTTTATATAAATAACTAACTGCCGCATGTCATTTATCATGTTGTAGGCGAGGTTGTAGGTACTCAGTTTATGTTTCTTAGTTTTCCAAACGAATCAGTACTTCGAGAAAAATGGTTACCTAACATTTGTAAATATATCTCAAGAACAGCTCTCGAAATTTGCTTTCGTGCTCACAACGCTTCGTTGACTGTGATTTCGCCCAAAGGTTGCACCGGAAAGGCGGAAAATGTTCATCAAATATGCAGTAGGTATACTATCAAAACTTGTTTTTGCAGCTAAACGTGTGAGTTTATAATATGGATATCAGGTGTAAGTTTTTTTACGAGTGCGGGTACATTTTGAGACCAATAAACAATAAATTATTATTGAATCTCTCTGCCGTTGTAATGAACCTGAGACCCACCAGTCAATTGTAGCCATTGAAGCTATTTAATGGGAGATGTCAAGTTGTAGTGGCTATAGTAAACTGGCCTTAATTATACTACTGGAACACATCGATGTATATTTAGATTTGTAATCAATGATTATATTAAATCTGCATACTTTCCCATCCTTGTCTATTTTGTTTACTTTACCACGAGCATGTATTTTACTCCTTCTATACGTTTTTTTGTTATTATTCCTATTAGTGGAAAGAAAATTACATCTCTACGCCACTGAAGTGAGACGCTAATGATAACGGAAGTGGTGTGGTACTTTAATCACAGCTAGAGGCCACTTTTGGTTCCCGTGGTCTACGTCTGGCCAAGCATTTGATTCCCTCCATTAATTTTCTAACTCAATGCACTCACCAATAAAACGCCTCATTTATACACTCATTGCATAAATAACTATTACTGCGTAAACTAAAACCTCAGGTTGGTTATATACTGTCGCGTAGTTATTCATTAAGGTAAGCATAACATCAAGGTGCTTTTGCTTTGGCGAAATTGTGGATCAGTGTGAGGCCGAAAGGAACCACCCTCCACAGACAAGATGGGTACCATATACGTCTCTCGTTTAAATAAAAGTTCTTAATACCTGATACTATAAGTACCTATACAATAAAATTGTATGGTACTACTGTCATTAAACCTTTTTACTAAGTTGGTCAATCTCAGTGGTCATGGTCATCAAGGTGAATCCAACCTTGGCCATGGTTATTATTAGGCACAAAATGAGTTTAGTTTAGTAGATCTACAAAAGTAAATAAGATAATAGTTATTTGTACAACTAAAGAAGAAAGTGGAGTTTTTTTTAACTCGAGTTCAAAGTTTGACACATGAGCGTAGCGAGAGTGTCAATTGAACGAGAGTAGAAAAACACTTTCTTCTAAACTAGGTACACATAATTTTTTCTGAGACTATACAATCAAAATTGAAAAATTATCGTATGGAATAATGAAGTTTAACCTCGAGTTTAACACATAGCAATCTATACGCGCGCATGTTTCAATTTTAAATGTCGTTAAGATTAGTAACGAATCAGTTGTTTTTAGCGCATTTTTGCAAATTTATTTGTAAAAAGTAGCTTTTAATCTCACTTTGGCTGGCTGGCTGGCTGGCTGGCTGGCAGCAAATGTGGGCGCGTAGAAGAACTCTTGTAGAAAGGCAACGGGTGTACGTGTATCTACCAGGCCGTGTAATTTGTAAACCTTGGGGACAGGGCTACATGATGTGGGGTTGGCGACATCTGGGCGTCATCCTCGAGCGTAGTATACTAACGTGAAGGTTTTTCAGTTTTTTCCTATCTTCTACTACAGTTTTGGTCCGATTCTTTTCAAATTGGTGTCGTCGGAAAGATGTTGTAAACGCGCACAACTCCTGCGTGGCGGAATTTTGTTTTTTGGCCTAGGGGCGAAATTAACGACCTTTTGCAAGGCGCGCGCGCGCGTCTTCGAGAGGTAGTCAACTTCGGGCACCTTTTACCTTCCGTTGCGAATTCTGTCACGCGTTTTAACGTTTCGTAAATCTCGAATGGCTGTCTCTCTTTCTCGTGTCGCCAATAGAAGCTCGAGCAATGAGAAGTGCCCCCAAAAATTAAGTACTATCTTGTGGAAGGTTTTTAGCGAGATCCACCAAAATGTGGGTGTAATATAAGTATGCACCGAAAAAGGAAATGTGGTAGCCTCCGACAAGATCTAACTGATGGTGGAGAAAAATCTTCAAACGCGAATTGCGGGTGAACGGGACGTCGGAAGTGGGTACCGTCAAAGGGAATGTGGTAGCCCCCAACACGATCTTACTGATGGTGGATTTAAATCTTCAAACGCGAATTGCGGATGAACGGGACATCGGAAGTGGGTACCGTCAAAGGGAATGTGGTATCCTTCGACAAGATCTTTTATTCATGGTTGAGTAAAAAGTGGCTAATAGAATACTGATCTGCCACACAAAAATGCGCTGAAGTCCCTTCGATCTCACACGAGGACTTTGATAATTTTTTACTTTCCTCACTTATAGAGAGGAAAATCACATCTTCTTTGCCCTTTTTAGAGACGAAAGTTGTTGTTTCTAAAGTAGTTTCAGAAAGAAATAATAAATATATGCCTATTTAAATGCATGGCTAAACTATAAATAAATCTAACTCATTTCCACAAATTTGAATTCAAGCAATGCTAACAACTTAAAAGAAATGCAGAAAATTACTGCTCTGTAGGTAAGCGCAAATACCATAAAAATAGAATTACGGTAGGTCACGTAAAGCTTATGAAAAGTGAAAACCATTTGTTTGGCTTTGAACTTTTGGAGTGTAGTATACTTAATAATTATATAACCAGTTAAATTATACCGTTGGCGAAAGATAAAATATGAGCAACGTCATAAGTACTGTGAGTATTTAATTTATAAGCAGTATGTAGAGAATAAAATTCGAGATAAACTAAGACCATAGAGTGAGTAAGTGAAGTGCATTTATTATATGTAGTTGCATTTATATCCTATGTTTAAAGAATGGAAAACGTAAAAACCAAACAAGAAATACAGGTAAAAATCATTGTTTTAGTGATAATAGGTTGGGTTATGTAATTTAAAATTTAGGTCACAGCATGTATATTCATAGGTAATTACTCATTAACAGACCAATGGCTAAACAATTATTGTAATGTATTTATAGCATGTAGATATGTACTTGTAATTGGTGATTTTGTTACTTTGATTGGGGTGTTCCCTTTTTAATGTCATTGTCCTAACCTTGAATATAGTTTTCGGTTCTAATATGATCTTGTTGAACAATTATCCATGGCCTCTAAAGGTTATCTCGTAATCTCGCAACTACATTCCCAGTGGTTGTATGTATCCCATTCCAATCAATTATCGTAGCAATGCCTTAAGCATAGAATTAGAGTACATTAATTAATGATTAATAAGACCCTGAAATTCTAAATTGATACCAGGACAAGGAGTTCATTGAAGATTTCAAGTTGAGTGCACCATGCAATTATAGATAAAAAACAATTGAGTTTGAAGTAACTAGAAATTGTTTTAAAATATGTATCCATGGTTATTGATTATTAGCAATTACATAGCTGTAACCGAGGCTAAAATTTAGAAAATCGCCCCAAAACCCCTGCATGTAGACTTAATATAATCCGGTGTACACTCCATGAAATCATATATTTAAATTGTTTTGATTTTAAAAGAGGAAGAATGTAGTTAACAAATCGCTTTTCGACAGTTGTTACATGCACTCAACAATTGTCATTCTTGGACCCCTCACTACTAGTCTCACTTTATAGCGTAACTTGACCTGCTCTTGTTTCTTTATCATATGTAGCCACTTACAATCAATTGCCTTCTTTGCTTGATTGTGTTACTAAGTCCCATCTTCATTTGTAATCATCATTTATGTTTGCCATTAATTGCTTGTAGGGGATTTTTTTGAAAGAAATTCCCTTTATGTGATGGTTTTATTCGTCTGTCTGTTCACCTATTCCTCGTCTAACTCAAGAACGAAAAGAGACCGCGCCAATCGATTTCTGAGTTTAACAATCAGTGCTATTGAATGTGAGCAGGAGTAAAAGTTGTATCTCCGAATGTGAACCGAGTGTCAAAAAATTTTCCTACTAAAAATTGTATGTTATTAAATTTCTTACTTATTGGGTCTCACATCCCGTTTTCAACATATCCCACAATTAATTATTCCTCATTCGTAGGGTTTGAAATTGTTTATGTATATAGTGCTTGTCTGCTATACAACCAAAAACTCTAACATTTGGTTCTTTCCCTTCAGAAAAAAACACACAAGTGTTTACATGTTTCTCAAAAACGATTGAAGATATTAGAAATACGCTCTCACTGGCTTTTTTCTAGGAAATTTAGTTCTCTACAGTTTATCTTCTATACATTTTTTGTATCTATTATGGTTTGTCCCAGTTGTTTTGGAATAAATGTGAGAGAACGTGTATTTGTGGAAGTGATTGTACATTGAACCGAGTTAATTTTGATTTGTTTTATCTTTACCATTGTGCCTGTATAAATATATAATGTGGTAAATAATGGTTCATGATACCTTGAACACATTTTTGTGATGTTCAATGATTTACTTACGGCCTGGGTTTCTTCTTTCCTTGTAGGTAAAAGTAGATGTTGATGTGTCGTCCAACAATAATGTTCTAATCTTTGATGTAGTAATCTAATTTTTTTTTTCTCTCTAGGTTGTGCCGATTGCCATTGGTGTCGGAGTTGTTATAACATCGATTGTTATATACAGGCTCTATTTTTCCAATGGAAAGAGTTCCAAAGAAAAGGAATCGAAAAGTATTTGTTCAAAAACCTCAGGTCACAATAGTAACAAATGTTTTGTAGAGCAAAGTAATGAATTGGTCACATTGCAAGATCCCCAGGTGAAATATGCACTACCTCTAGTAGAAAAAGAGGAGATTAGTCACGATACTAGGAGATTTCGGTTTAAACTGCCCAGTAAAGGTCATATTCTTGGTATGTTAGAGGATATTGTAGCGATTTATTAATAACACTTTTTGTCGGTAGGCCTCCCTGTCGGCCAACACATCCATTTATCAGCAAAAATTGGAGATGACTTAATCATTCGCTCGTACACGCCAGTATCGTCCAATGAAGATCGCGGTTACGTTGATTTAGTTATAAAGGTTTACTTCAAGAATGTTCATCCCAAGTTTCCCGAAGGTGGGAAAATGTCTCAACATTTGGAAAGTTTAAAGATTGGCGACACAATAGACATCCGTGGCCCTTCTGGACGACTAAATTATCTAGGAAATGGTAAATTCTCGGTGAAAAAGCTTCGCAAAGACCCACCACAAACGATTACCGTATCGAAAGTTGGAATGATAGCAGGTGGCACCGGAATCACTCCAATGCTGCAGTTGATTCGTCACATCGTTAAAGATCCGCAAGATACAACCAAGTTATCTTTGTTATTTGCTAACCAATCAGAAAAGGACATTTTAGTGAGAAAAGAACTGGAGGAAGTTGCAGAAAACCATCCAGATCAATTTAAGCTGTGGTATACTTTGGATACAACCCCTGAGGATTGGAAGTACAGCAAAGGATTTGTTAACGACAAAATGATTCAAGATCACCTCTTCCCACCTGCGTCTGATACTTTAATAGTAATGTGTGGCCCACCTCCTATGATTAATTTTGCCTGTACCCCTGCCTTAGATAGATTGGGATATGATAAAGATCTTTGCTTTGCATATTAAATATTGTCAGCAGCAAAATGGTTAGGTAGTATTATACGAGCGAGTATACGAGTGACTTCATATAATTCCATTCTGTTTACTGTTTTTTTTATGTTTATACTTTACAGTTTTATTAAGTTATGTAAATTGTTTTTGAATAAACGTTTTTATTGTAATTGTTGGCAGGAAAAAATGCTATAGCGAAATTAAGAAAATTCCTAATAGTTCTACTTTCTTTGGTCATAGAAAATCAAATGCAATACTCAGAACCGTCCTTAGCAAATATTAATAATAATTAATTCTATGGTACCTACATTAAACTCCCAGAAATTCGAAAATACCCATATTAAAAAAATCCCAGTTTATGATGTGAAAGGCCCCTATAGAAATGATGGAGCAATTTTTTTTAATACAGGGTGCGGCACACAGCTATCTAATCCGTAAATGGTCTCAAGACTTACCATTTAAAACCAAACAAAATCTTTTAGAGGGAACAAGGAAATTATATATTTTTAATATAACATGATCGGCTAACAGTCACCACCACTTTGCTGTTGGTCCGTAGTTGGGAACGAAAATTTGGAATACTTTCTCAACATACCAATTGTGACTGCTTCTATAGTCTTTTGCTCCTACACCTCCTAAATCACAAAAAGTTCATAAAAATATAATTTAATAAAAAATATATGTATAGTTAACAAATTTTAAGTACATTAAAGCATTATGTTATAAAAATACTATGTTTATGAGAATATTAAAAATTCTTCTAAACCATGTTATTCCGTGATAACCGATTTTTCTGGAACATATCCATATAAGAATATGGAGAATATTACAAATATGGCACCCAGAAAGAATTGAAATGTTAAAACAAAATTAAATAAATATATTGACGCAATACAACTAATTACTATGGCCAAAGATGTCGCAAATCCTTTTAAAATATTGTCCGCATATTTCACCACGACTGCAACTAACAAACCTCCACCTGCTTGTAAAAGTATGAGATATCGAATAAATCTATCATATCCGAAGAAAAATCCGCGCTCCCTAATAATAGCGCCATCACTTACAAAACAAGTTAATAAACCAAACGGTATTGAGCATAAACTTAATTGTACATTTCGCATCCACACAGTCACATCACTTCCTTTGAGCATCTTTTCAAAATAAACACCTGCAAAACCGGAAAGAACGCACGCCGCTAAGGCTGCCAAAAATCCCAGCACTCTGTTCTGATCTTTGACTACAGCTACAGGAGTATTAGAATCTGCAAGTTGTACTAAAACAATACCCACAATCAAGGTTATCAGTGAAAGCCATTGTGTTTTAAGCAAACGTTTATTCAGAAGGCCTACAGCGAATAATGCTGTGGTGAGAATTTTCAATTGATAGGTCACCTAAAATGTATTGCTAAGCAAATTAGTCGTACTGCATGCTATACGTACTTGGTATGTTGCCGCATCCAAGTGAGATGCCGATATATACAATAAATTATTTTGTAAAACATATACAAAGGACGGAACACAAACTTTCAATGTATCCAACGGCTGCTTTATTATGTTTTTGTGTACTTCTTGGAACAGTTGCAGTATCCCACCTGATTGCACATAAATTATCGAAAGACATGAGACCAATTTTACTAGCTCTGCCATTAATACCGCTAGAAACAAAATTGTTATTTAAACGCCATTCTAAGCTACTAAGTACAGAAAAAGTAGATGTGAGCGAATAATATATGAATGAGAAAAACCATTTTGTCCTAATTTTGGATTGGTGATTTTCGTGTTTCAAATTTGAGCATTGGGACGGTGATTTGACATCAGTGCTATACCACCCTAGTAGACGTCCAATTGCGTTACGTCATTGATTAATTTACTTAATACTAAGTGCAATGGCTTTAGACATTATGGCAGGGCGAATTTTTAAAGATAAGAAATTATTTTGCTACCTTAAAAGGAGAAACCTTTTCAACTTTGATTCTGCAAATTTTCCAGTTAATCGAATAGGGTTAAACAAATTGTAAAAAATTGTTGAAAGGATTTGGAATAGATCTATACGCGGATCTATAGTATGGGTATTTCTGGAAAAATTCACTCACATTTCACAAATATATATTGATATTACTGATGCTTTTTTTTCCTATGAAAATCATGATTAAAACCAATAATGACTTTGAACATTCTCATGTAACAGTTCTCATCAGTTTCTCTTACACAATGACCCACGAATTTTAGAAAATTATTTTTTTAAATTACGTACTAGGTATAGAGACATGTCGTAGAAAATAAACTAGAGATCTTTTAATGAATCATTTGGAAAAAACAAAATTTTAAAAGTCGAAAAAAAGGTGTTTCTTGTAAATCAAGTATTTAATTTAAAAAAAAAACAATTTCAAAATTGTTAATATTAATTAAATGGGGCAAAATAACCTGGGAAACATACCATCAGGTTATTATGTTTTCTTAAGCCTACTACCACAAGTAAATGTTAGCGTTTTGTAGGTCTCACGATGAATGCCAGGCTATACTCGAAAAAGAGACCTTGGAATATTTTTAAAATTTAACTATATACTAATGTCCGTAAGAAGAATCCATCTAAAAAATGTTTCAATTATACTGAAAATTTCAAAATATTGGCTATTTAATATTTTTCTATTGTAAAAATGTTTTAAAAGTTGACCATGGCTCAGTGAAAAAAAACAATTGAACACTGAAGAATGAGTCATGGCCAACTAACAAAAATGGGACAATCTGTACACATACATTATGAGCAACCAATAGTATTTAAATTATCAACCGTCAGAAATTTTAATTGGACAGGTATGAATGGCCCAAACCATCACTGCAACTAATTGGTTTATATGGTGTGGTTTCACCATAGAAAAAATAGGAATTACAAAACAATCTAACTTTGTTATCGTTCCTTGGTGTAGCAAGGCATGTATTAAATAAAAACATGGAAATAAATTAGAATACTTATGGAGTATTTGTGTATATGTGGTACCACTACACCAGGACACACCTTGGTTACACCTCTTATGTTTTTACAACTCCAAATTTTGTAATTAATCAAACATTATTTGAATGTTGCATAATATTTAAAACATTAAAAATATATTACTTAAAACAACAATTTAAGATTAGGCACACTTCACAAACAAGAACACGATAACATTTGTCCTTTACCTATGTTTAACTATATAAAAATTTTATTACCTCTAAATGTGTATTAACCAAAATGTACCATAAAGTTATACTATTACTTAGAAAATGTAATAGGTAAACCACTTATGCCTGTTTGCACCGACAAATTTAAGTAGAGCTTAGCTTAAAATCCATGGGAACCATTGTCTCAATAATCGTTGCCATGGATTTTAAGCTACGCTTAAGCTAAGCTCCACTTAAATTTGTCAGTGCAAATGGCCATAACTTTCTTGAAAACAAAATTTTTATTTTAAAGCCATCTGCATAAAACTATATAGAATGTTCCGCCTACTCTAATGACCTGACAGATAAACTTAAGCTGAGCTTAGCTTAAAATCCATGACAACCATTGTCGCTATAATCGTTGCCATAGATTTTAAGCTAA
This sequence comes from Photinus pyralis, assembly GCF_008802855.1. NCBI lineage: Eukaryota > Metazoa > Arthropoda > Insecta > Coleoptera > Lampyridae > Photinus > Photinus pyralis. The sequence continues at coordinate 44,794,041 of NW_022170403.1, forward strand.
GATCATCTTAAATTTGTCTGTGCAAATGGCTATAAATCGTTTAAAATAATTACTCACATAAGGTATAAATTGTGATGTGTTATTACATCTTCCTAAATATACTACAGTAAGCATAGCATACCCGCAGTATTGAGGAAATATTTTTTATTATACAAAACTTGTCAGTAAAATGACACCACTTGACTCAGAAAATAAAGTTCAATATGAGTAACATGTGATTTTCCTTACTCTTATATAAATAAGTGAGCATTAATAAAAATACATTTACCTGTGGAAGATAAGAACATGTCACCATTTCTGGTGCGAGCATGTCGCATGCTAAGACCAAGAAGAGCATTCTGTACTGTTAATGTCACAAGACTTACATATTTTAAAGTTTGTGCATGGTTCGATTCTAAACCTAAAAAAAGATATTAAGTTAATTGTCATCATCATAAACAAATAATACAACAAACCTGCTTTTTTCATTTTATTGAAAGTGGGACTGTATATGTGCGTTACCTACAAATACCTTGACTATTGAATACTTTCTAAAAAGTGAAAAACCAAGTAGATAATCAGTTAAAAAATATATATGTACCTGCTAAGCTTCAGGGTAAAGCTTTATACGTATAAACTAAGTAATAACTTAAAATAGTAGATTCAAAATAATTTCTAATTTTTAAAAAATCACTGCAAACCAATGATTCTTCGGTTGTAGACGTTGCACACCTTCCCGGTTGTCATTTTTTTAAAATTTGACATATGCAAACATCGCAATGTCATACAGGAAATAATTACGCTGTTGCCAAGATTAGCCACAAAAGTTTTGTACAAGGTGTTTCGAAATTAATGAGATCAAGATGTTACAGTTGCGACTGCTGTAAATTCCAATGCAAAATGAAAGAGTGATATAATCATTCTTACATTTGTAGTATTTCACTGAGCAAACATATGAACGATAGTAACAGGCTTCATCTCTAGCTTGAGGCTCAACCAGAACAAATAGCAAAAGGAAGTAGAATTGTTACCACGACTAATTGATTTGAGCAAATACAAGCGATGTCCCAACCTTTATTATAGGATTAAACGAATTACACCTAGAGCTGACGATAAAAATCAAACACCTCTTTGAGCCACCATAGAAATGTGGAGTGGGACATTTTCTACAACGTTCGGCAAATTTAATTCTTAAAACGTTATTTTTTTGTTATTTGCAACATTTTCAATTAACTACATGCGAAATTAGATCACTCACCAGTAGGCGAGGGACACTTTGTAACCCGAAAGCTCAATCTTCAAATGAGTATAACATTTGTTTGAAAGGGATTAAAAAAAAACTGTTCTACAATGTTGTTCCTTAACTAATCAAGTATGTACAGTGTATACAACAAAAGTCGTGGAATTCTCTCCATTTTCGTTGTCCGGCCAAGAATTGCAGTGAAACTTTTTTTTCGAATTTTTTAAAAAACTAATTCCAGATTCGTCATTTTCATGTTCAGAAACCCCTAGATACCAAATTTCGAAATCAGAATTTTTTTCGCACCCCCAAGCAGGGGTGCGCCCTTTCGTGGTCGGAATTTTGAAAAAAAATTTCAAAATCGGAGAGGGCATACCCGAAAACCTATTCAAAGACGTGCACCCATCTTTGTAACTCTTGTGGCTGCTGAGAACAAAATTAAAGAAGAAGTCCATATTTCACCACTTCTTTGGGGATGGCCCCCAAACGAAACACGTTTATTTGGAAAATATGCTTGTCTTGATCCCCTCGATCAGATCAGTCAATTTTTTTTTTTACATACGGACCATCTGACCATGTGCAAACAGAAATTATTCAACTAACACCACCAGTAGGTACTGGTCTTTCAGTAAAAAATTAAAATAAGTTAATATTAATCTGAGTATTTTAATTATTACTGCGCATACGTTCTTGACTGTGTGCCATCTGCCATCTACTAATTAAAATCTCGACACCCTGTGGTGATTTGGTGGAGTAAGTAGATTCGAGATTACGGAACACCCTATACATTTTATTACCATTTGATCTTCATCATAACCTCTTTTTTATTGTAAATTGCAGCATTCAAACTGTAGAGGTTAAAAACATAAACTAAAATTTATTTATGTGGGTTCAAACAAATAAAAAAAAATGCACTTGTACGACGCCAAGGTAGCTGATATCCTAAGATGTGCACAAAGAGATGACTCCTTTGTAAAAAGTTGCGAAGAAGATGTTCTTTCAATTTTCAAATTACTTGGTTTCAAAAACTATAATCATCTCAAAAATACTGTACCTGCAATTACTAACATCTGGTATTACTATTTCACTTCGTTGAACAAATTACAAACCTTAGGTGAAGAGTACACTGGAGTTATAAGATTTACGGATAAAAATAACATTCCATCAAAATTTGTGAGTGATTTGTGCTGTTTTTATCATTAGCGTTGCTTTTTAAGGTACAAGTTCTTTGGATACTGTTTTATATAGGTGGCGAATCATTATATAACCGATTTCTAGATAAACTAAAAACAAATATAAATAATTCTGAAACCCTAACTAACCATGCACGACTTAAGTTGATACGTGTAATAACATTTTTCAAAGAGAATAAATTGTTATTGTTACGATTACACTATTCCCTATTTTATATATATGGCAAGTACTACAATCTTTCAAATCGAATTTGGGGAATCAAATATGTAAGTTTTCTGTTGTATAGAAGCAAAAGTAATGTTAAAATTGCAGATTTTGTTACGACAGTGGCTACAAGACGATTCTTCTACCCTCAGTTTTAATATACTAGGAAAAGTGTCTCTAGCATATTTAGTGTATGCTTTGATACGTGGAATGTATTTGTCTAAAGATGAGGTGGAAGAGACTGCGATAAGCAACTACAGTAGCAGCAGCACACTATGCAGCTTATGTACAGAACCCCGGAAAGATACGTGTGCTACATCCTGTGGTCACTTATTTTGTTGGAAGTGTATTTATGAAAGCTTAAATTACCAACAATTTTGTCCTATTTGTAGAGAAATTATCCATCCTAGTAGGATTATATTTTTGCAAAATTGTGAGTAGGTAGACAACATGTTAAATGTTAGTTTACATAACTGTTATGCAATAAAATGTTCAGTGTTCATTTTGTAATTACTAATGGAGTTTAGCTAGATTGAGTTCTTAAAAAATTATGGAAAGTTTCATTGATTAGTATTGAAACTGTCCCGCATGAGGACCTATTGTTACCTGTCTCAGGGGCGAAACTCTGATGATAACAAAAAACGCTTCGAATTAGAATCTATTTGTGATATGAGTTGCGATGCGCTAATTTTCATAAGTTCAGTACTTTTAAATGTTGAATTCGCCCTCCAGGGCCACGTAAAATTTTCCATGTTGGTGCTTTTAGCAAAGGGATTTTATTCTACGAGCAAAAAAAACTTTTATTGCACCAAAAATGAGTATGCGCGAAGAATTGCATACGGGACACGGCTCAGGCATAGAGGGCTCAGCTCAGTCAGCCTCCTACGGGTGTGAACCCAGTACACTTAAAAAATAAGATTTTCTCTATGATAGTCGTTTTTCGATGGATGTAATCCGAAGAACCTTATAAATCTAAGGAATTTGAAGAGCTTAAAAAGACTAAAAATGGGGAAAAGTATTCGGTAGAATTTGTAAGATCCAAAGCAACGGAAGAATCGCAGGAATCGGCAAAAGCCCCTGAGAATCTGAAACTTCAGAACAATGAGAAGAATCCCAAAAATTAAATCTAAGTCCTCAGAAACGGTAAAATTTGAGGAATCGGAAGGAACTGAGGAATTAGAAAAATGTATAAATAATATACAAAATTACAAACATGTAAGAATCCTAATTCCCCCATGTTTGTACCTGCCTTGGTAGAAGCCATAGGACCAAGGAGCGCCATTTGAGGGGTGCTGGAAAGGGCCGTGCCCCCCGTGATCCTAAAGTATTCCAAAAAATAATCAAAACACTCGGGTACCTGTAGTAAAAGAATTGCGGTTTTCGCGACCCTGTGCCACTTTTTTGTGAAACTTAATACTAGCTATATAAACAGAACCAATGCTTGTTTCTGAGATACACAGGGTAAAAACAAAAACTTTGACTATTTGGGATGTTATATCATCTTACTATACCCATGTAATAGAAAAAAAGCAACAACTGTTTGTGTTAGATATTTTTATGCAGAATTCAGTGCCTTTGACGACAATGTTTTATATTCGTTTTCCTGATTACATTGATGTATCACTATACCTATATTTTTGTGTACCTACACATAATTATATATCTTATTATATTTTTCAATATTTTGAAATGGCATGTTGCTACAACCTGCCGTTTTTATTGATTGGCATCGGCTTCCATGGATACAATAAACAAAACAAAATCTCCATAAATCCATAGCCTACCATTTAAACACTGCAAAAACTAAAATAAACATTTTTTACCCCCTTTTTCTATCTTACATGGGTGGTAAAATATGATAACATCCCCAAAAATTCAAACTTTCCGTTTTCACCCTGTATCTCAGAATGATTCTGTTTGTGGTATTAAAAGTTTTATAAAAAAGTGGCACAGGGTGGCGAAAACCACAAGTCTATCATTAAAAATAGCTGGCAGTCTCAACCGAAATAGGACATACGGTACATACACTAGTAGTCAAAACTTTCATGTAATCGCATCGCTTAGCCCCCCTCCCCCCCTAATGTTAAGGTGAAATGACGCCCCTGGGTTGAACTCGCTGCGGCGCTCAGTGCCAGCCTAACAGCCAATGCGCCATGGAAATGCTGTAATTGGTGATTTGGGACCCTAAAGGCGCCCTGCTTACCAAGTTTATTCCTAGAAGGACCACCATTAAATTGGAACGTCATTACAAGACCTAGAGAGAAACTTAGACGAGCCATCAAAAAACTCCGAAGAGGTAGACTGACCATCAAAGGTATAAGGTTGACTATGCGCGCTTGAACGGCTCTCGCCGAAACACGGATTTTATGGCCAAATTTGGCTGGGATCTCCTGTAAGTTGCAACAGCCGCTGATCTCACACGAGTAATATCCACGTTCCCAGAACAATTAAAGCTTGGGTAGCCAACGCTTCGCTTCATCAATGAACTGGCGGCGGACTTTTTTGAAGCGGGTTCGAGCGGGCGAGTTGCCTTTGGAAGTTCAAGTTAAATATTCCCATACCTATAAACAAAAATTCCAAAGGCGACTCGACAGTCGATACCAACACTTTTGATCGTATAGTATTATCGTCACATCATCAAAAATTATTTTCTGAAACTACTTTAGAAACAATTACTTTCGTCTTTAAAAAGGGCGAAGAAAATGCGATTTTCCTCTCTAGTGAGGAAAGCAAAAAGCAATTTGTATTTGAGTTGAACAATGTATTTAGAAACCTGTGCTTTCTCTAATATTTGGAGATGATTGGTGTAAAAAAGTAACATAAAAATGTATGAAGTTGGCAAATCATACACCTACCTAATCATTAAAAATATTCTAAGTATAAGGCCGATTTGTAATTTTCCCTTGAAATGAATGGCATTACAAATGAGAGTGGCTCGTTTCTATCGGGCGGAAAGGCGCATCAAAGGCCCCAGGCAAGTGTAGTAAAAGTTTGATGGTGCTTTTATGGCTCATATATTCCCAGAATATCGCATTAAAGTCGCAGACGACAGATTTTGATTAGGAGAACAGAAAATGCGAGAGATGAACTTCAGCGATTATCGTTTCCTATTTTTTTACGTTTGCGCGTTCAGTTGTCAGATGGCGACTACGTAGATGTTTGAATTTTTTCCCGGGTGTGAAGGAGATAGGTGAGGTAGAAAACTGGCTTTGGGAGTGCTTACCATGCGCGCTTCGGGTGCGCGGTAGTTGTTGCGTTGTCTAGATTCTTTGTACCATTCCTAGCATACCAATAACAGACCAACTCCTCATATTTACGTACGAAAATCCGCTCTAATTATCTGCAAACTTGCCGACAAGGCGTGAATCTTCATTTTGGGTAAGTACGAACTTGTTTCGGAACAGTTTTCATACAGTTTATCTAGTGTTTTAGGCTAAATATCCGTTAGAATGCCAACAATGTGTCCACAATTCCTCCAATACTTTACATACTTGTCATGCTTGCTACTACGAAGCTCTGACGACTTACGACGACGGCGCGTTTCGGTTGATGATGAATTTTGAATGGGAAAAAATAATAAATATGAATTATTGTTTTAAGAAATTTACGTTACGAACTGATGCTATTGATCCAAGTTATAAAGTGAACAGTGAAACAGTAGTGGACGTTAGACCGGACTGCACAGTGGACGATCAGAGCCGGACGCCGCCGCGTATTTTTGTTGCCATTATGTTTAAACCGCAGTTTGTTTACAACAATTGACGCGACGCCGACGGCCGTGTTGTGTGTTCACTTTTGTTTGTGATTGTTGTTGTTTTTGGTGCCGATGAGGATTGTTCTTGTGCGGTGTTGTTAAAAAGTAATTGACTAAATGCCGTCGGAATAAGGAATTTAAGGGCTTCGTAAGCAGCAAGTGGATTATTATGTATCTAGGTATACCGATTTCGCTACTACACTTCCCATTCTTTCCCAAATTTCCCATAGTAAACCCCAATTAACATTTTAAGGAACTTTTTAATCGATTTTAGTTTACGTTCAACAGGCGGGAAACAAAGCTCCGCACTGTATTTTTACACACGAGGTAACAATAACAATCTTTTTTACATGTGGTATTGTTACTATGACTCACTTTTATCTTTAATCATATCATTACTGATTATGCCAACGCGTTGTCAACAAATTTAAAAAGATTTCTGAGCAGGTTTCCCCATTGACTAAACCGATCAAGTGCGCCGCTTAAACATGCACAATTATTAATCTTTAATTTAAATTTAATAGCAGACCTCATAAACCATTAAATTTAAGTCAATGTGAATGGATAATTATATCGTAACGTTACATATTGCTTAATTTTGGGTAATTACTTATACCAATTTTATATTTGAAGTTTCGACAATTATGACAATAGGTGTTTTGCCTAAATGCCTGCAATTAAAATATATCGGTTCACGAGAATTTTGATGCTTGTGTAAAGATAATCCAAATACTCAATCGGTAGGTACATAAAGGCGAACATGAGTGTGTAAATTATTCTTCCGAATTAACTATTGGAATAACCTTTCCTATAATTGCCGAATCGAACACTTGCAATAATTGCTATGTACGGATTTTCCTTCCATTTAAGTATAGAACAATATTCACAGCCGAACCGACAGTGAGAGACGGACGGATAATAATCAGGACGGACAGGCAGACGTCGCAGTTCGAATAATTGGTTCCAATCTAAAGTTAGGAATGTACGCATGAGTGGAGAAATCAGGTTTTGTTGAAATAGTAGGTCATTTATAGTTTTGGTTACATTAAAATGCTATGCAGACAGACGGGTAGATCATTATAAGCGTCAGTAATGGGAAACCTAGAACCTATAAGTAGAAAAAAACCCGAGGAAAAAACTATAGTTATCTCTTTAAAAGCTGTAAAAAATTTCAAGTGTTTATTACTCGGTTTCTTAAAGTTCAGCCAGAGCCTTGTAATGAAGTAATTGATGGAAAGGAGAACAAGATACGAAGAATCGCATACGATTTTCAGTTTGAGAATTTTTTTGCCACTCTGCTCGCATTCGGATACCAGACTTTTAATCCGGCCCATATTCAATAGCACTGATCCTCGAACTCGTAGAAATCGATTTGCGAACGTTTGACATCGCCTGTCTCCTTTTGTTAGACGAGGAACAGACGGATAGACTGATATTTATTATTAGTAGGAGTTCCATTTTGTTTCCGTTTCAGTGTCATGGGGGTCCCGAGATGAGTCCATGACATACAATTTTGATTGAAGTGGAGAACGCAGTCGGTCTCATTAAGGCCGGATGTCCACCGCATCGGAACGACCAAGATCGGTGCGATTTGAATCGCCCGATCAAGATCGCGCGCGTGTGCTCCTATTGAAAGCCTGTCCACAGGCTCGATTTTTGTCGGGACCGATCGAAATCGCAACCGACTATTTTCGCCCGACCCGACGTTCTTGAACGATCATTTGTCGGCAGTCGTGTGTCATAATAATCAAAAGTGCTGGTAATCTTTTTTCTACCGTCACACATCTTCTGTAATTGGTTTTTTTTGGCAATTAATGGTCGAGCAATGTCAGCCAAAGGAAAAAACTACTCTTGGACATAACGATACATACATTTAAATTTGTGTTCATGCTTCGCAAGTTCATGGGCACAAATGAAAGTACCTCTGTTTCTTTTATTAGTTATGTACGGAAGAACCCAATAACTGTGGTGGTGAATTATCTTTTGCCTGTGGTGCAAAAGCATGACAACTGCTTCACTTGACATTTTATTTAATGTCAACTGTCAACCCGATAAAAATCGTTCGAAAGGCGATCTTCCTATGGACATGAATTGCCAATTTTAGTCGGCCCGATCAATCTGGATACGACTACAGTTGAACCGATCTTCGTCGCCCCGATTCGGTGGACATCCGGCCTAAGGCAACTCAATTGAGTATGTGATTATCCCTTTTGACAACCCCCCTAAACAAATTCGAAAATTGTAATGTTATAAGCTTAAGTGTAGGCGAGAGTGTAGGTACCGAATGTAGTACTCCCTTCATTTTCATTCAGACATGTTGCTCTAGAATCGTTCCTTGAAAAGAATGTACAACGGATACCGAGCCCATTTCATAGTGGATTAAATTTGCGTGCATATCATGTATCAGAAATATGTCGACATGACATGATGAAATTGGTTGGTATAGCTCACAATGGGGTAGCTTGATCAGGAATTGTAAAACACTAAATCTCCCCACGCATCCAAAGTTCCAAAGTAAGACTTTGGATGCGTGGGGAGATTTAGTGTTTTACAATTCCTGAACATGTCGACATATTGAAAATATCGGAAAATATTTAAGCAATTTCAAAAATGTTTGGAAAATATGCAAAAAATATTTAAGAATCTTAGGAATATTTGAATAAACATACATTTAAGAAATTCTAGAAGTCTTGCTTAAAAATTTGGGAAAATGCTTCAAAAATTTGCCAGAAATGGAAATCGGTAAGAAATTTTTGTAAGCAGAATCATCTTCGGAATCATCTACTTAAACATTTTACGTTTAACTAAATAAAATGTTGGAAATGCGTAATTAATTTGGAAATGTTTGGAATGTGTCAATAATTTTGTGATAAATGATTAGAAATGTATAATAATATTTCAAATGGTGCATGTTGAAAATGTGTAGAAAATTTGGAAATGTTTTAGAAATTGCCGAGAAATTGCCGAAAATTTGCTGCATTTTTTTTTTAAATTTCGGATATATTTTTGTTCGAAATGTTGTCACAGATTATAGAAATGTGGGGAAAAGTGCAGGAAAATTTGAAAATGTTTCTTGAATTTTTGAAATGCTTCAGAAAATGTTTCGGAAATATTAATAACGAGATTAGTAACGTTTCATAAACATTTGAATGCGATTTTTGATGTTGTTTTATAAACGTGTAGACAATTTTATAAAGGTGTAAACGAGGGTGTAAAACATCGTGCAAAACCCATATTTTGGAATAGTTAAAAAAATTAAGAAATATTTTTGATTGAAATAATATGAATGATAGAATTGTTTCATACGGTGTTTCAATACTTTGTGTACACACTTATTTTTTCGTGGCAAGTGTTTCCAAAAAATTCCAAAAACTTTTGTTTAGTAATCGCTATGGATGCAAATTTAATCCAAGATCACAGGTGAAATGGAATATCCGAAACTGGATTTAAATGGCCTGTTTCGACGTTCTTTTCTTCGAATCAGCGTTTATTACGGGGGTCCGTTTTGGTTATACGCATAGCGGCGATGACGTCACGTTACCGGAAATGTTATTTTAGCCCCCCTTCCGAATAGAAGTATTGTTTCGCCGTCCTCGCCTGCTCTAAAATATCGAAGAGCTAAAAAATGCTAAATTTTAGGTAGTTCGTTTAATTTTACAATCAATCAATCAATCAATCAATACTTTATTATCAATAAACAGTAGAACTATATAAGATTCGACAAACAAAACAAATTAAAATATATTAAACCTGAATATCACAGATCAATGGACTGGGATTGAAGAAACTCGTTCACTGAATAGAAGGCATTTGCTTTTAGATAATTGCTAATAACATTTTTTAGCTGAGTTATTGGTAATGATCGATATTTTAAAGGTATTTTGTTGTAAAATTTACTTCCATAGTAATTAATGCAATTTAGTGAAGTAGTTAGACGAACTTGATTTGTGCGTAAATTACCGATACTTCTCGTTACATATCGATGAGTAAAATCACTAGACGAAATATTGTTAATAACATGTAAAATGCAATTTAAAATATAAATACATGGCAAAGTTAAGATACCGAGATCAATGAATTTGTACCTACAGCAAGCTCTATAATTAAGGTTAGATATTATTCGGATGTCACGTCTTTGAATTGAAAATATTCTTTTCATTCCTGCCGAATGCCCCCACGTTATAACGAATAACTCATAATAGAATGAAAGCATCCATAATATGCACTGATCTACATCAGTAGATACTGTAGATTTCAAACAACGTAGCAAATAACATGCTTTTGATAGCTTGATTGATAAGTGGTTACAGTTACAATGGGCAAGCCAATTCAATTAAGGATCAATCAACACTCCTAAAAATTTAACTTGTGTGGGATTATTTTACTCCCTCCGTGCGTCTTAATGTAAAAATACATTTTTCACATTTGCTTTGGTTAATTTTTAATCTATTATTTACTATCCATTCTTCGACATCCCCCAAGATGCGTGTTTCATGATTCAGATCCTGACATCTTCTCAATAAAGTGGTGTCATCAGCATAAAGAATTATATCATTGGGATGAGTTAAAAAAGCTAAATCATTTATATATATTAAAAATAAAATCGGACCAAGTACCGACCCCTGTGGTACACCAGCAGTGATACTTTGATAATTTGATTGTGATTGATTGAAATATACATATTGAGTTCGAGCACTCAGATATGATTTCAATAGTGAAAGGCTATTACCAGAAAAGTTATATTTAGCTAGTTTGTTAATTAAAATGGAGTGATTAACACAATCAAATGCTTTAGTGAGGTCCAAGAAATTTGCAATACAGAAATCATTGGCCTCAAAACAGGTTAAAATATTATTTGTCAAATTTAATATGGCACTAGACGTAGATTTATTCGCACGAAATCCATATTGACTACAAGAAAGTAATTTGTTAGACTCAAAATAATGCATGATTTGAACTTTTAAAGCTTTTTCAAAAATTTTTGAGAAAACTGGTGGTATAGACAGTGGTCGGTAATTGGTCAGAAGATTTTCGTCACCACCTTTATGGAGTAGAACAACTTTAGAAACTTTTAACTGTTCAGGGTAAGTAGATTCACGATTTACGAAATGTAGATACAATTTTCATTATTCTACTTTCAAAAACCACTGTGAAATGTATTAAATATGGTGGAGGTGAGTAATAAAAATGAAATTCCGCTAAAAGTATTAAACGTTTCTCTGAAATAAGTACTTGATGGTTGTTAATTTTTGATTTTTCAAACCTCTTAATTTTAGTTTACCGGTTGAATGCGTTTTCCTGCCAAAATTATCATGATTTATTTTCCGCCGTATCACGGGAGTACGCCCATCAAGTCATCACTAATATTTAATATTTTCGAGAATAATCGTTTACGTATTTTCTTGATAGTGTTGCGGTATTCTAGATATTTCTAAATATTTTCAGGATTTTTAATGTTTTAAAACTATTTAACGGGTAGTCAGTGTACAGGGTGGTTTAAATTCGTGGCTCACCATCGGGATCTCCGTAAGGGTGCGAGATCCAGTATAGGTTAATTGGGGACAAAGTTGTCTTTTTTTGTGTCTAAAATCGCATCTGAAATTTTTGAAAATTTGAAATCAACTCGGATATCTCGGAAAAACTGAAAATGTCAAATTTCGTTTCCATTTTCTCTAGGTTAAACGGTCGGAAATGGACGGTTCCCGTTAGCAGCGTTTACGGGCTTTTTTTTCGGAGAGTCAGAATCTGTTATCAGAATTTCCCTCGGATTTTCCATAACACACTAGATGCTAGAAGCTACAGGCTACTACTAACTTACTATCTTACTTCTTAAGTTCTTACGGACGCCATATTGGAATTTTACGAAATGAGATAGAGGACAAAAAAAGAAATTCATTCCCTACAGTGGTCGCTGCATTTTTTGGGACACGAGTAGTCGATGCGGTCTCATGCTCCGCAGGAGTTATATATGATCCTACAGGGTTAATTGCGAGGGCAGACTTCGGCAATGCTGCAGGACTGAAATTCGCCCTTCATTTGAATGTTTTGGAATCAATCTTTCTTTCTTTTTTTGAATAATAGGTAATTATAATTATATATAAAAAAAATAATTATTAATACTATAAAAAAATTTACAAAAAATCGAGCAAAAAATATAGTAAGTAAACGCTTTTTACATTTTTTAACCCCAGTTTTAATGTTTATAATAATGTACATACCAAGAATAAATAAATTAACTCTTATAACAGTTTAAAATAACATAAAAAGTAAGTTTATTTTAATTTACCAAGAAGCACTTTGGATACCTTCAACACTTATGGAGCGGACAGTTAGGCACTGATTCTTCATAAGGGTATTGTCAGAAGGTAACAAGAGCATGAGAGTGGAGGGGGGGAGGGGGTCTAAATAGTCGTGTAATTACAAAAAATCAATGGTGGGGAGCTATGTTGAGCATTCAGTAAGATCTATAGTTAACCGTGTATGTTTTGTTGAGAAATGAATGTACCTAAATTTGATTTTGGAATTTTACTTGTAAATTTATGTAAAAGTATAGAGATCATTATTTTTCTTCATTTGTCCTCTATCTCATTCCTTAAAAATCCTATATGGCGCCCATAAGAAAGTAGTAGCCTGAAATAACGGGCGATCGAAAATCAGTGGCGGTCGAGTCGCCTTTGGAAGTTCAAGTTAAGTACCAAGGATGCTATATAATATATTATATAATATAATATTATATATATAATATAATATTATATATATAATATAATATTATATAATATATCATATAGCATCCTTGGTTAAGTACTATTTCCCAATGCAAACAAAAATTCCAAAGGAGTCTCGACTGCAACTCTTTTTTGATCCCATAATAAGAAATAATTCAGGCTCCATTAACCTAGCCCCCCCACAATCAAATTTTCAATTTTTTATTTTGCGAAAGTTTAGTGCTAATTATGTGCTGGTTTGTGCCGCAAAGAAAAAGTTTTGTGCTATTACCGTTTATGGGGTATTAATTTTTTAAGATAGGGGGGCTAGGTTAATGATAGCCCCCCCACATTACATATTAAAATATTTTTTTATGCAATAGGTTTGTGCTAGTTATGTGCTCGTTTGTGCCGTAAAAAAAAGTTTTGTGCTATTACCGTTAATGAGGTATTAATTTTTCAAGATAGGGGGGCTAGGTTAATGATAGCCTCCCCACATTAAATTTTCAATAATTTTTTTATGCAGTAGGTTTGTGCTAGTTATGTGCTGGTTTGTGCCGTAAAGAAAAAGTTTTGTGCTGTTACCATTAATGAGATATTAATTTTTTAAGATGAAGGAGCTAAGTTAATGATATCTACCCTCAAATTAATATTAATATTATAACGTATTTTTTAGTAACAAAAAGAAGCTTTACATTTCACAGTGCCTGGGTGGATGGCTGGGCGGATAGATAAACTCTTGATCTAGACGTCTTATTTTCAATCAACGCTACTAGTGATTTGTTATGCGAAACATCGATAAACTTATAAGAACTTTTAGATTTTACTACCGGATGCAAACTTCAAAATATGGTGCGAACATAAGCATTTTATTAAACACAAAAATATTTATAAAAAGGATTAACATATATACAAGATTATTGGGAAAATATAAGCATATGTACCCGTACAATTTTATTTTGCGAACAAGGCAACACTGTATTTAATAAGTCATTATACTGTTCCCAAAGGTGGTTGTGACGAAAACAGTATGATATAAAATGTCCAACACCATCACAATGAGCACTTTCCGGTCCTTCGAATCCGATCACTCCTCTTAAGTTTAATATTTTTCCACTAATGTTTAACACGGGTGAAATAGCAATAAGTGAACAGCTTAGTTCAGTTGTTTTTGTGCTTAGGTTTAATGGCTCTACAAACATAAATTTCGCACTATGATTGTATAAGTAATGCGTTTCGAGGTTCTCATTACACTTATTTAATTGACATTTTCTCTTTAAAGGGACTGTGGAAGTAAATCTGTCTGTCGTTAATTCTTGTAAGATTTGAATATTGTCTATTTCTATTGTTAGGAATGGATATTCTTTTCTTTCCAGCATTGTACAATTTGTATTACCACACTTAATTAATTGAGAGTAACAATTGACCGGCCATACTTTTTTAACTATGTTGCTTATGGAGTCTACGCAGTCAACTTTCACTAAGCCTTCTGTCATTTTCTGTAACGGGTAATAGCCTTTTATTATCTTTGCCCTTTTATTGTATGTGTGTATCTCATTAATGGTAACAGCACAAAACTTTTTCTTTACGGCACAAACCAGCACATAACTAGCACAAACCTACTGCATAAAAAAATTATTGAAAATTTAATGTGGGGAGGCTATCATTAACCTAGCCCCCCTATCTTAAAAAATTAATATCTCATTAACGGTAATAGCACAAAACCTTTTCTTTGCGGCACAAACGAGCACGTAAATAGCACAAACATATCGTATAAAAAAATATTTCAATATGTAATGTGGGGGGACTATCATTAACCTAGCCCCCCTATCTTGAAAAATTAATACCTCATTAACGGTAATAGCACAAAACTTTTTTTACGGCACAAACGAGCACATAACTAGCACAAACCTATTGCATAAAAAAATATTTTAATATGTAATGTGGGGGGGCTATCATTAACCTAGCCCCCTATCTTAAAAAATTAATACCCCATAAACGGTAATAGCACAAAACTTTTTCTTCGCGGCACAAACCAGCACATAATTAGCACTAAACTTTCGCAAAATAAAAAATTGAAAATTTGATTGTGGGGGGGCTAGGTTAATGGAGCCAATAATTCAGACTCTTCCTTGTATTTTGTCAGTTACAATCGTCGCCTCAAAGAGAATGATATATACAATAAATTGTATTACACAATGTGAATTATAATTTAATCCAGAAAAATGTTTACATTTGTTAATTAACTGAAGGCTGGGGACAAAGTTAAATACTGAAACACAATGGACCGGAGGCGGATTCAATATATGGAATGGTGTTCTATACTAGATGCCAATCAATTTTATTACGTTTTTAATGTCCATATCCTAACGTAGAATTTCAAAGAATAAAATAGATACTTTTACGCCAAATCGGTGGAGTGGTTTTTATATTTCTCAACTCGATGTTCATCATCATTGACTACAAACCTGATGGAGTGCTTAACTCATGCAGCATTTTGACCGGTAGGTATTGTACACTATAGTGTTTAACTGCGTACAATCTCATTCCGTTTACAATGCAATAAAACAGAATCACTAAAAAATACATTATTTATTAATTGTTTAACTTTTATTTAATTTAATTACAAATTCAAAAGTTCCCACACAATGTCATTTTATTAGTAAATTTTGTTTATATTTTCACTCATGTTGAAATTGTGTGTTTAGAGCAGGTTCAACATTCAAATTTAATGCGTCTAATTCTGAACCTCGTTCTGAACCAATTTTCACGTTTATTTGGAAAATTATCGTAGGTAATTGCACAAGTGCATCAAAATTACCGATAATTTTTTTGAAAGCATGTCTAAAAACTGCATGAGTTTATTTTCATATTTTGGCGAAAGAGCCCGACACCGAAGGAAATACTGCCTATGAATAGTTTATCACTCGGTTTATCACAAGGTGTTTTTGAGTGTTGAGGTGTTGCACTTTTTTACTTTAACGAACAAGCGTTCATTCTAGATTTGCGAGTCGATTCGTGAATTTGACACCTTTTTGTAGTAGGTACTTTGTTATAATAATTATTCATTTCTCACTTGTACAGTTTACGATCGACAACACGAAAGGGTAGTAATACAATCTTTCAAGTTACCTAAATTATGGAAAGTGAAACGGCGGAATTTTATGAATAAATTATTGAAATGTCGAATAGTACATTTAGAGAATTGGTTGTCTACGTGAATTGTTATATCCTGAATTAAAATGCATATCATAATTGTTTGCATATTTAACAGTGGTTTTGGTTTTTATCTCGGTTTTTATCGAGGTCCTATTGAAACAATGCTGCAAATTCATTAACGAACTTCTGGTGAAATCATCGATTTTATTAACTGAGTATGATCGATTATTATCATTATCGATGTTTCCCGTGTTTAAACATCGTGTTCCAATTCTGTAGCAATGTATTTATGTATTTTTATTAGATATTCTGGCATTATTTACAAATTCGGGCGCTACCAACATTGAGGGTTAATAATTCATTGGTAAGAATGTCAAGGGCTGCATTTTCTGCGCGTTTCACCGTCTGACATTCTCGGCGCAAGCGGTTTATTTTCTCAAACGCCGTCATGGGAACATTTAAGTGGAACTTTTAATTCTCAGTGCAACGTCTTCTTGCTAAACATATTAGATAAATAATATAAATAAAACACAAGTTGGGCTAATTTTGGACGAGACTCAAAATAAAGATGCACTGTCGTCTGAAACCCAGAATTTACTATAGATTTTAACAATTTATTGGAGAGAATATTTATATCGTATATTTCTTTCGCCATTCCGACTGGAAAGTTATTAATGGAGCAGTTTAAATACGAATTTGTGAAATCTTTTAGGAATATTATTTTTCATTGGTTGTCAACAGTTTTAATTACTTCTGTGAGCTTGATTTCAAATTAAATACTGTCGCGTATTCCTAAAATAGCTTGGGAGTTCTTTCCTTTTAGTTGGTTAATGTAGGCAATAAATAAAGACAACTTTCTCAATTTTTTTTATTGTGGCACTTATATTAAAACAAGAGATTTATTTGTGTTTTATTTTGCACTAAACGATTGATTAATGAAGTTTATAAATTCTTCCGGCCAAACTGAAGTCTTCCACCTTTTTACGCAACTTTCAAATGTGGTTATGATCACATGTAATTAAATACAGATATTTTGCGCTGTATAGAAATATGAAAACCATTTTTGGAATTGGACCGTCGCAT
The DNA here is from genome assembly GCF_008802855.1 of Photinus pyralis. Lineage (NCBI taxonomy): Eukaryota > Metazoa > Arthropoda > Insecta > Coleoptera > Lampyridae > Photinus > Photinus pyralis. The sequence continues at coordinate 44,811,358 of NW_022170403.1, forward strand.
TGACTTTTTTTGACTTCATTTGGAACGAAGACGATGATGTGTTAATCCTTAAGGTGGCTGGTTCGTCCATATAAGCAACCGGTTGCATGCAACAAGTTGCGTGAAACAGGTTCAGTTGTGTCATTTTACGTCTATTTGTGCAAACCCGGTGTAACGTATTTGGAATTTGAACGATGTCGTCGTCCGGTGAAGATTTTAAGGTGGGTGCCATGCATTTAAGGAGAAGAAAAAGCGGAAAGCGTTTTTTGGGTACATCCTGATTTCTTTTAATTGCGGGAGGGTAAAATTGACCGCAAAGTGGAGGGGGGTGCCCTTAAACGTCCTATGCACATACTTCCATCTCCAAATTCATTCCAGATATATCTATCACATTTCCAATTCGTTTCGTTTGCATTATTTAGGAGTTAAATACGAGTATAACTGCCCTTTGTTGCTGTTTATTATTATAAGTTTATACAAAATATGAAAACGAAATTTAACATTTGCAGTTTTTTGGTGATATCTCAGTTATTTTAAAGATTTTTCAAAAATTTCAAATGCGTTTTTATGGCCACAAAAATTTAACCTCCACTGCATTTCTCACCGTTATGGAGATCCTAGAGCCACGAATTTGAACCACCCTGACTCTTATACAAATAAAGCACATATGTAGTAATATGAATGGACACTAAAGGAGCTAAACTTGGGTAATTCTCGAGGTAATTCTTCCTTACAGCAGAAGTAGCTTGACCTTCTTGATCTATACACACTTCAGCCACTATAGGCACGCCTCGTGCAGACGTTGCATGTTCCTGTCATGACTCATGACTAGAGATCGTTCCAAAAGTAAAACATGATCGCGTAGAACCCAACTTGGGTATGAATGCAAATATACTATCTAACCCATACCCAATGTACATAAATCCACTCTTAAAGCAAATCTTAACATCTAACCGAGCATCTAACCAATGCTCTACCACTGAACCATAAAGGCATGTTAAGGATAATTTCTTTGAAGGAGTTTTAAAGGAATATCTAAATGAAATATGAAATATTTTATTGATCCCCAAAGTCCCATAATTTGCGTTACTTTTTAAACTGTCTCAACAAGCACAAGTCATAAAGAATTCGACTTACGACTTTATTTATAGTGGGATGTGCTTTTTACAAAAATTTTTGTAGAATTCCTACACTTAAAATGGCGCACGTCTAAACGGGGTGAAAATTGTTACTTTCTTATATGTTTCGTATATTAAAACTATTAATGTTGAAAGAAAAAATCGGAAAAAATCTTTTCGGTTTTTCGTTCATATGTAGTAGCCACTTCCCCCAAAAATAGCATAATTCCGCGGCAGAATAGACACATTTTTTCCCATTTAACCGACACTACTACACTGACAAGGATTCTTCATATTCCTAATGCTGTGCACTGCAAATAAATCGGCAACCTCCATACGCTCGCTGAAAATTCGCCCCCAACAGAGTTCAGAACAGGTTAATTAGCAAACGAGAACTCACTCTCAGAATATTCTTCCTTTATAGAAAACACACCCCGAGATTTCCATTACAAAAACGGTCATAAGAACATTTGGCTTGTATTTTTGAATTTGAAAAAACCACATACATTAAATCTTTCATTGAGTATAAAAATCTTTAGCTACAACTCATGTTTGAGAAACGTGAAGTGATGTTATTTAAATTTGGTAAAATAAAGGCCACTTTTGAATATATTAATTTGTCTAACATTGTTATTAGTGCACGGATTTCGTTGAACAAGGGCAAAAGTCAAAGGATATCAATATACGAATCTACCGTATTAACGTTTTTTGACCTTAAGAAAACTTTAAACTAATTTATTTATATTTATTTGAGCAATAAACAACAATCAACAGAAGTTTATCATTTATGTACATACTTAATTCGAGAATGCAATTTATTTTGATCGTAGAAAATGTTATTTTTTACTAGCGGAAAACATATCGCATGCTTGTTGCCTCGGATTTTAAATAGTTTGTAGTGATTTATCCTCGGATTTATCCTTCGAATTTTCTCGAGTAGGCATTTGCTTTCCGGATTGGCGCAACACGATGGCACCATTACATCGCTTTCGTGAATCGTTTTACAGTCATCGGAAAAGGATGCACTAGTTTTGTTGATACACTCAACCTTATTGCTAGGGCTGTTTGACCAAAATTCGTTGTCTAGAATTCTAAAACAATTATTAGTTCAAATACAGTGTGTCCAAGAGAATGAACAGCACGGGGAAATCGGAAACCATAAGAGATACCTCGAGAGATACACAGTCGGTTAAATTAGAAAAAAGTTGCATATTTTGTGTAGTTAGTACAATGATGTGTTAAAAATTCGGAATCATTTCCGAAGATATTTGAAAAAAAACCATACTCGTTTTTATTTTTTCTGACCCTGGTTGAAAAGATATCAAAAAATAAATAGCACTTCCTCATGCGAATTTTTTAAGCTCTAACAAGATGATACACACAGATTTCCACTGCAACGTTTGGTCTTAATATTTTTATATGGACCGGAAGGCAGTACATTTTGTATTGAGTAGCGGTTTCTATTACGAATACAAACATGTCTGAAAATATGATTCTTTATTAGGTAGGTCATTTAATAGAACCATCAATGAATTATTTTGATCAACACCTACTATATCAACATTCGGTTTTTTCGAATATCTTCGGAACTGATCGCAATTTCTGAATTTTTAAAACATGATTTTACCTGGCCCTAAAATACGCAACATTTTTCTAATTTAACCGACTGTGTATCATTTACGGTTTTCGATTTCCCCATGCTGTTCATTCTTATCTTGGACACACTGTATATAGTAATGAAATTTTGGTAATGGAATGCAGGTACAATTTGGCACTCAACCCTTTAGAATTTATAATTCTAAAAATTATTTAGAATATACTTAGAACATGTGAGAATAATTGCTCGCAAAACCTCACTGAAAATTCGAGTTTTTGAAAATTTCGAGTGATTTTTTAGGAAAAGTTTGCGAAGCTTCTTTTAAAACTATTGTGATTGCAAATTGAAGTAAATTGCGTTTTTATAAAAGATCGTGTGAAGTTGGCGCTTCAAGATTGTTTTGATTCTTTTTTATTCTTTGATTACGGAACGTAACATAAAGATGTCACTACGTCGCATAAAAACGGAAACAGAAGATGTGAAGTAGGTGCACTTATACGTGTCTGTCCATCTTTTAATATGATTCTCCTCATTCAAGGAGAAAAAGTTGATGGAACTTTCTAATATTTAAAATTAAGGAATACTCACTTTTCAGTACGTATGTATAGGCACAATAGTCAATTTGTTCCAGTAGATTGACTATTAGTGAAGATAAAGGACGATTTCTTTGAAGAAATACAGACGGGAGAGTATATTAGCATTAGGTGCTCTTCTTGGGAAACAATGTCATGGAAGGCGCGCGAAAGAATAAATTTATGAAACAATCGCGTGACATATGTAGCTGCACGCGATTGTGAACCATTTCTAACTGCCGAAGAACGGCCAGTTGCGTGATGATGCGTATGTCGGCCAGAACAATGTTGCGAGAGCATTTAGACTTTGATAAAAACGCCCTTAATTGACCATCCGCATCCCCCGAAACTGTCGGGTATTGAAGATTATACTGTGAAACATTTGGCATAAGCCGAAAATGTACTTCACTCGCATGTTTTGAGTAATTATACAAATACGTGTTGTGTTCCCAAATATATAGATCATTATCTCGAGTACGTGCAAATTATGAAAGCCGGATAATTTAGAAATGAAAGTAGAAATCAGGAAACTATACTAATGTTAATGAAATTATGTCCGTGAAACTGTAATTAAAACGTAATATTTAAATGAAATTAGACTTGTTACGTCATCTACAATCTCATTACGTTACAATTTATTTCAAATAAAATTCGGATGTTCAATTTCACCTTGATATTTCTTTAGAAAACATTTTGATCGTCACTGTTTGTACCGAAGAAGTACAAAAGACAACCGGCCGCTCCGTCACAACTCGACTTCTCTGATTTAATTATTATAACTCTCGCCAGGAAAGATTGCCGGTCACAGAACACTTGATCCCGGTTTGCAATCTATGTTTTTCTAAAGATGTGAGCGACTTCCGGGATCGTATCGTCAATGTTGAACAAACAGACTTTTCGTTCAACATTGGCACGATCCTATTCCGGGAATCGCTCGCATCTTAAGAAAAACATAGATTGAAGATCGACAGAAGGGGTGCTGTGATCGGCAATCTTTCCTGGCGAGAGTTATATATGAAACGATTCACTAAGTAGGTAATTTAAAATGTTTTTAATTCTACCGGTTTTTACAGTGACCGGAACGTAGAATTCTATCAAGAAATGCTCAAAGCAGTACCGAGGGTAGGGAGATCGGAGATCACAACACTATGCTTGGTGATAGTGATGTCACAAAATAACATTTGAGACACTTAGGCCAATAAGCAGGGTGTAACGAAACAGTATGGTGGAAAATTAATTGATTAGGAAAATAACACATTACTGGCGAGGAAATGTTGAAGTGCGAGGCAGAGTACTTTAATTTCCGAGTCAAGTAATGTCATTTTGCTAACGAGTTTTGCATTAAATTTTACCCGAAATCGTATTTTAATATAACATTTCAATTTGCATATAAAACTTTTGATTAATGTCAATCTGTCAGTGAGGAGTCATTATAGACATTAGAAATGTCACAAATGCAGCCGGTAAAGTGACGGTGCGGCCGGTAAAGTGACAGGTGCAGCCAGTAAAGTGACAAGCGGCAGGAAACGTAGTCTGCTCTACCTCTGTCATGGAAACTCAAATTTCCTGACAGAAAGTAGGCACGAAAATTAAGCTTTCAGGGCGATTTTGGGTAAAATTATTATATCGACGTTCTACTTTTTATATTAAACTAGTGCGAGTAGGGCAGTGCTAAATGAAATAACGGTATTACACCTCCCCCTGTGGTTTTTTCTTGGTAACGTCCCGGGTTTGTGACTTGGTATCGGCGAGGAAGGTGTTGGCTGAGGCCTGTTTCCTGAAGTCGCTGCCTACGACGGGGTTGAGGGTCATCATCATGTGTGGGGTCGAGCTGGACTCTGCTTCTCCACATGGCTTTTGGCATTGGAAGTCGAGTTGGAAGTGGTAGGTTGCGGCACACTGAGCGTCTTCTTGACACGTCCTCTTCTCCCTATGTTCCTAGATATTATGTAAATACCGAAGGGGCTTTTTTTCGGTGCGCCACTGGCAGTGTATGGTAGAACCACAACACCCTGTAAATAGGCAACGAAGCGTTTGCAGACCTACGTTTATAGTCATAAACTAAGCCAAAGAATGTGAAACTCCCTCCGTATTTACATCATTTAGGAACACCCTACACAGATTGTCTTAGATTGAGTAGGATAACATGGGTATCTTTGGTATTATTACACTTACAGATTGGGTTAAATTGGCAAAGTTGTGTAGTTGTTGATGCTGATGGATAGTCCGATGCGAAATTTTGAAAAAAATAATTCGTTTCGTAGATAATTGAAAAAAAGTGAAAATTGCCATTTTTAAAAAGTTCAAATATTTTAGTAACAAAGAGAGCGCTATCGAAAAAAGTTTAAAATAAAAGTTGCAAAAGTCGATGTGATAAATTCCGAGATAAATTCAATGGACGTAAACATTTTTTTTTTAAATTGCGGTTTTCGAGATATTGACAACTTCCTTATTTTAATTGGACGCCATATTGGATTTTTATGGCACTTGATAGATAAAAAAATTGCAAAACCAGTGATAAACACTTAGTATTTAGTTTGAGAATCCACCTTGTGTTTTTGTCTTGAAGTTTATAATGTATTTCTTATGGCAACAATTACATGGCCGATTGTGATTGAAACAAAATTCGTTCGTTTATTGTCTCGCATAGTCATCATCGACACGGCTATGGAATTATTGCCATCAGAAATACATTGTAAACATCGAGGCACAACTGCGAGGTTTTTGTAATTTTTTTCTCTATCGAGTGACTTAAAAATTCAATATGGCCTCCATTTAAAATAAGGAGTTGATGCCAATATCTCGAAAACCGCCATTTTGAAAATTGTATTTCTACACTCATTGAATGAATCCCATCGAATTTTGCAACTTTTATTTCAAACTCGTTTCAAACTATTTGCGATAGCTTTCTTTGTTACTAAAAACTTTTTGAAAACGACGATTTGATTTTCAAAGTTCGCACGACACTGAATGCACTTTTGTTTTCGTTTTGTTCATTCGTCGATTCGTAGCAGAGCTGGGAGAGGGAGCTGGGACGAATCCCCCCAAAAATAATTCGAATCACGAATCCGAATCATCAATAATGGATTCGAAACACGGATACTTTGATTCGGATCCTTTACCGCTTGCGACATGATTTGAATCCTAGTATTCGAATGTATGTGTAAATATTATTTGAGTTATTTAAGGGATGATTATGCGTACATTTAATATCAACTGCAATATTTTTTATAGTGTGGAAACACCCCCAAATGTATTTATTCATTCATATGCATATCTCCATCGTTATTGCCAACTTCACAGGAAAAACACGAAATCTATTGCTGACTGGTTATTGCTAACTTCACTCGGAACCCATAGTTTATGTTACATCACGATGAATGAAGCCAACAGTTTTATAAGCTAATCGAAGGTCAAGAAGCATATGAATAGCAGCTAGTAAATCAAAATCACATAAACTTCTTCCTCGCGTAAATTTAATTAAAAATCCACAAGAATCTCGGCGGCAATTCTTGAATAGTATTTTCGGATTTCTAAAAGCCGCCCATTCTCGGCCAGTAGCACCGACTCACGAATACTCGTATATCATACAAGTAGTAGACTGATTAAATTTAATTCCCGTGAAATACCTTGCTGCTGTATTTTTGCACGTGGCTTATGAACACTATTTCCATATTGATAAAAAAAACTGTTTAAATGTTTCATTGCGTAGGTACCTAGGTACTGTTTTTTAAAACACTTCTTAAATAAAGTGGAGTAAAACGGCAGAAAAATGGTAAAAAAGTGTAGACTTGTGTCCCGTTAAGCCACGCCTGACGCTGTGCTACTACCTGGGATCGCTGCCAGCACTATTTTCAGACGCTTGACGCACTTTAGCGTTAGTTGAAATCCTCGAAATCAAAATGAAATTGAGAAACATTATCGACAAAAACCACCAACCAGAGGCCTTGCGAGTGATCCATTGTTAAAATTTGAAATAAAAATTTATTCTGATAGAAATTCGATGCTTTCAACGGATGGTAATACGAACTTGAATATTGAATTTCGCCACACCAAGGATAATTAATAATACGTTCAAGTTTACTCATTAAATTTTATTTCATTAAAGAAATCTGACTCGTACCTCAAAGTTGTGCAAACAAAAACTGAGGATTGTATGGTTAACGTGTAACAATTTCCAACGATTTCGATAATCACATCACGTAAACGATGAAGCGAGTGCGGCGAACTTGAGTTGGTAAAATGTTCAGACCAAACGGTACGGAAGTAGTAGGCGCCTTGTATTAGAACTCATTTCGATAAGTTCTTTATCTGTTTCTTGGTCTCGTCAAGGACGACAGGTTGTTTTACATACGATTCACGGATGTGTGTAAAACTCAGAACTTAGAAGAACCTCGTACAGCTTTCAGATGTAGGAACAACTGACACATTTGCATTTCAAATGAAACTGCATTGGACAGGAAACAAAAAAGTAGAGCAGTCAAAATATAAAACAAATAAAATATACAATGGATATCAATATACGAATTAGTTAAGGATGTGAGATCATACGAATTTGAATAATTAATTCTGATATTGATTAGCTTCGGTTTTTGCACAATTTTATATTCACCTTTGTAACCTATTTCAGTGGGTTTTTCGAAACTGTTTCACCACTACAAGACTACAACAGAATGTTTAGTGATTTCCCCGCGATATTTGTTCATCAGGGATCTTGGTAGAAAAATTCATGTTCATCAAACGAAATTGTCCTCTTTGAAACTTATAACTTCTGGGTACTGGATCCTTTCTGTTCTGTTCTAGTTCTCTAGATCCCTATATACCTACCACCCAAAATTAATAGGATTTTTTTTGCATTTTGTGTAACTGACTGTTTAGATCAAGATATTAAAGTACTTACTTATTCCTCAAATCTGTAAGGAAAACGTTAAACGTATTGCATCGATGTTCAGAACTTCATGCGTTTAGTTGTCGACCTGCAATTTTTAGCATACGGAAGCATTACTTTGATCCAAACAGCAAAATTAATGCATTTCTGCCAATCGTTAGCATAAAAATGTCGTTGGGAAAACGTCAATGCATTATAATGATAAGCAATATGTTAATAAGACTGCTCCAATATAGACAACGAGCGACAAACTCACTTCCGGTTGATGAATATTGACCAAAATTTAATCAATTAGCCCCTGACCAACATACAAACAGAATTGGAAAATTCGAAACCGTTAATGAGTTATCGTGTCCACAGACGGACGGACGGACAGAAAGTCCAAACTCGTTTTTTGACGCTCGTTAATAAATCACTCTTGAATTTGTATTTTGATCAGGTCCAATTGTTTTTTTTTGCATTTAAAGGGATCAAAACGGCCAATTAATTTTTATTTTTGAAGGCAGCAGTTGTTCATTTGCTTCCAACTTGGGGTTAAACGTTAAAGGACCATAGAAACGGCAAGAGACATATTTGGTTAAATGGGAGAAAGCTTGCGCAATCAATGATCTAAGAAGATGATAGCATTTAGGAAATCCTAAAACGTTTTTGTGGTTTTTGAATTATTTTGTTTTCTATTTTTTGAACTATTTTTTCCTGGCGTTGATATTTGACCTACAGACACCAATGACACTTCTACTCAGCAACTTTCAAGGCTCTTTGAGGTGGAGTTGTTAATTTTTTAATACGACCTTTTTATTTTGAATTCGGTGATATATAGGACTTGTTTAATTTCGTTGTTTTTTGGGCTTAATTAAGAATATTCCTATTACGGACCTGTACAAAGATTGTTTTACCCTCGGTTTTACCTAGCATCATAAACCACTTATTTCATTAGTATTTAATAATAGCAATTCAATGAGTGAATTCAGACAACATTTAATAGTAAAAACAAATTAAATTAAATTAACGGAAGATATACGAATTAAAATACAACAAGAAATTAATTTGAATAAAAAGCTAAAGTTATCCATTACATAAATAGCATCTTCTGACAGTCAATTGTAATGTAATACCCTAGTCATAGACTGAGAGATAACGACCGATTTTCTGCGAATATTAGTAAACGTCTGTCACCGCAATTTTCTCTCTACATAGGTTAAACTTAAAACAGTTCAATATATTTTTATGCAATTTTTCAAAATTTTTTTGCTGACACTATTTGAAATAGGATCAAACTGTCAGACTAACAAAAGAACGTTTTTCTCAAAACTATAACACCCTGCATCTCAAAGACGTTTTGGACATACCTACGATTTTTTTCTTAAACTGGGCCCAAAAATCAACTCCTTAAATATTAGCGTGTTATTAAGAAATACCTCGAGAAATACCTTGCATACCTAGAACTAGTGTGAGTGCACTTAGAAATTAAATTTTGGGTTACTTTCTACGATCGAGATTTTCGGGTCCACTTTTCAAAACTATCGCGAACTGTGAAACTCTCGGTGAAACTATCATAGGTACAAATGGAACGAACAACAAAAATGGAACTTTTATAAAATGATATAATGAGATTCCGCGAGAAGTTGGCACCTAATTCCTTAGACTGTGACTTAAGTATAGAGTAAGAGAAGTAAATTAGGGCTTTTGTTACAATCGGTCTAGAACTGTAGACGGGTGCAAAGAGAATTATTACGAAATTTCGATAATGTGATGTGGTAAGTTTACAGACACAACATAATTAACCGTTGATTTAGTATCATCATTTATTTTTGGATTAACAAAACAGGCTCTTATAAAACTTTTTAATCTATTTTTTATTTAGAAACGCGAGCAACTAGTTTATCAAAACCGTTGAGAATCCTAATTTTGGGCTTTGGGTGTCAACATTCTTCCCTAAAGGAATTATTTGTGTTTTTTAGTAAATCCGCTTGTTTTATCGTATGCCTAGATTGTAAAAAAAACATTCTCGATCTTCTTTTTTCTACTCTGTTCGGAAGTACGTCGGAAAGTAACAATGCGCGATAATCTGCTTCTTCTTTTTATTATACCATGGCTTTCTTCCAAATGATTCATTCACTTGAAGAAAGAGACGACCTTGGTACTAAAGTTTGTCATAAATAGGCTTTGGTCCATCACCCTCAGGTTCAATTTGAACAAAGTTTTGGTGGATGGGTATACCAATTTTCCCCGGAAACAGTTTAAGGGTTGAAACTGTAAAATTTTCTAATGGATTAGGTTAGCGGTAATTGTGTCTATGATAATAGTGCTTATGGTCTCCGTAACTAAGAAGAGTAAAACAGTGATGATTTTCTGTGTTATCAATGTTATCATTTTATTTTGGTGACTAAAATGAAACGGTGGTAAACCTATCATTCCGCCTGCGCAGCCACGCTACAATAAATCGTATATTAATTCTCACTGTTAATTTCTGTATTACGATTTTATGTAATTGCTATTGTTACACAACTACTGAAAGCGCCGGCATCTAATTTAGAACAAGTTCCTGCAACTTGCGATTTCTCTTACCAACACGATCAACATGTGTTCCATCCTCGTCGGTTCCATCTTACTTGAGATAATTAGCAATTTATCTATTCAATTTACAACCTTTACCTTTTTTCCTTTCTGCTCGGAAACAATTCGAATTAATCAAATCAACGTGTACGCACTGAAGGAATGTAAACAATTATTATTGCGACATAGGTAGGCACTACCTTATTTGTGTAGTAGTTGTGACCTTTGCGAGACATAAAGAAACTGTTACATTAAAACATGTTACCAGTTACCATATATTACGGACTTTTTACAATTGCTCTTGATTTTGAAATGCGATAAGGAAGACCTGCGTGTAGTTTAATTTAGCACATTTTCAGTATTATATTTGTATCTGGAACCGATCTATTACCGCTAACGTAAACAGGCATCTTATTTATTTCGAATTTGTATCTATAGTGACTCATTTCGTAGAAATAGTTGGAAGGCGGCCAATCAACAAATAGTACATTTTTACATTTTACTCACAGTCAGTGGAAAATGCTAATGAAATCATTTAACGATCTCACACAAAATATTAATAGATGACAGAAATGTTCCAATAGCACGGATTTTGTTCTCATTTTACAGTCTTCTTTAGTGATTAGTTCTCATAACTCTTCATTTTTGTCTGTTTTTCTCATTTTTTTAAACGCTACAAGAAATATGCCTTAGTGTCATATTGTATATTGTATAGGTCGAGGTATAGGTATTATTTGTAATGTAATGTAAAATTATAAAGTAGTAGCCTATAGCTTCTTTTGATAACAGACTCTCCGAAAAAAGTGCCTATAGAAGATGCTAACGGGAACCGTCCATTGCCGACCTTTTAAGCTAGGAAAAATGAAAACGAAATTTGACATTAAGGGGTAACTTTGCCTTGCATTTAACCTTCATTGTATCTCTCACGAATTTGAACCACCGTTCTGAATGCTAAACAAAAGTTTTAATCCAACAAAAGGACTAGTATCGCTAAAATTAAATGCAATTTTCGAATCATTGAAAGAAAATATCGAAAATCCTTTGTTTGGATTCGATTCTTATTAAATAGCACAACACAATTCTGTTTAATGAATGTAATTTTCACGGGTCGATTCCTTCAGGAATATTAAAATTACTTCGAACAAAATTCCTGGTGCAAATTACTAAAAATAACCGACCACTACTTTATACAAATATTCTCTTCTGGTAACAAAATGATTCTATCTCCCCTTTAGAAATATGGAAACAGATCGCTTCGAGGATCCAGTTTGATTTTTTTGTACCACCCTGGTAACGTTATCTTCGAGATGAATGCAAAGTTTGACGGAAGAAAAGTTCGTATGTATCGCTCCTTCAATCGGCTTCAATTTCGCGAAAGTATTACTTGAGATCGTGATTATGCAAAGGAATAAAATGCCAATCTTCTGCTGTGTTGATATTAACTTTTCCCAATGTATTAACTACTTTTTGTTGAGGGTAAGTAAATGCACCGATTAATTTTGTTTAAATTCCCTGTCGTATGCCGTTGTATTATATATACAAAATTTTATTTATCATACAAGGCGCTGTCCAATGATATTACGTAGCTTCGGTCATTAGTGTTTGTATACAGGATGGCGCATCAAAAAGTTTCTAAAATACGGCTCAATATCAGGGATCCCAAAGTTATATAACAATAAATTCGTTTAGACAAATTTTGACCAAATTCAAGGAGCAAGGTCTTATTAGAAAGGGCAGCGAGAAGGGAAGTTAATACCTCGACTTCCCTTTCCATTTCAAATTTTTAAGGGTAACGCCACCCCGTTATAGAGGTATCTAAAACTAAAGTTTACATGCTAGAGAGGATTTTGATTTGGAGGTAAATAAACGTGGCTCGAAACTTTCACTCTATAAAGACGTCTACATAGTTTATGCGTCAAATGTACGCTTCAGCCACTTGCGCGATTGCTTGCCACGTTCAATGCAGATTTTTCAATTCCTACAATAAAAATTTTATCTTTGAACATAGTAACTGATATTAAAGACAAATTTGCTCAAAATCGCGGATCTAATTTTAGATGCACCCTTCAATTTTTACGTAACACGGGATTTCCAACCACCAGAGGTCGGGAACATGAAACAGTGATTGCTTTTAGATTGAATAATCGACGACTTCGAACCCCAAGCAATTGATTGTGAAAACCGTGTTAGCGAAATTTTATTACACGGAAAGCTACATTTTGAATGCACGCGCAGTTTTTTTTTGTTGATAAGAAATACAGCGTTTGTAAGTAGTAACTGTAGTTTAATGAAAACAAATCTTAAAAGAGCGCCTTATGAAGTTTGCTCATTAACCATAAAACTTTTTTAGTAGTATATAAAAATGGAATTTTACGACCGTGAAAATGAGAACACATGGCCGTTAATTCTTGTATCTTGCCGAATTTTATTTTAATGTACTTTTCCTATCTTTTGAAATTTTTTCCCGCTAATTGGATTTGGCTTATGAAAAAAAGGTTTCATGTGGCTTCATTAATACATAGTTAGAATAATCGACATTGCTCGTACATGAATTGATTAACACAAGCAGCTAAAATGGATATCTGAAGAAATCACACGGTATAGTTTAACGGTAGGTATTGATATCGTAGAGACGTAGACCGCATATATTACAGATTGCAATTAATTGCTCCAGATTTAGCATGCGTTTAACGCAATGAGTAACTGCAGGAGTGATTGCTTTTTTAATCGTGTACACTGGAAAACTTTATTAAAACCAGGATTAAAAGTGAATATGGAATAGTTTTTGAGGTTCACTGCACAAACCTAGGACAAAGAATCTGTACGAGTACATAAATCAACATTAATACCAAAATAAGACAAATCAAAAGTTTATTGAATATTTGTTCCCTAATAATATTTTTCAAATTGCTCCTTTCATCAGAAAAATAAAGGCAGTGAATTACGCTCCAAAAATAGTTTCGATGATGTCAGGAAAATGTATTATCTTATCAATACGAACTCCTGGAGACAAGTTTGTCTGATTAACCTAACCTTATCCCATGCGTATGACCATTATCTTATCATTTTAATCAATCAACACATGCAATGTCGAAATGTAGGTCGATTCAAATAAATTACAATTCAGAAAGGCTCACCACTTTATCATACCCTAAGTATTCTTTATTTTTCCGATTTTTGTTGAGACTGATCTGTCAGATCAATCCGCTATATACACTCATCTCACTGGCCCTATTACGTAAGCAACACAGCTTACAGTACCCCCTCTAACTCATTTTCTATTAGGTGTTTCAAAAATACATTTAATACAAAAATTGTTTGGCGTATACACAATTTTTCGAGCAATTTTTCCAGTATTAAACTAGTATTCTATACACTGTGTCTAATAAGGATGTCTATCATGGGTATTTCGAAAACCATAGAAGAATACGAAGATCGTCAATTTAGGGAAAATTTTCACACTTAGAGAGTTACCTACTGTAAAGAAAATTAGATAATTCCGAGTACTTCCGAAGATATGCTAGAAAAACCGAAATTTGAACAGATACAAAAAAATAAAAAAACACTTTCTTATTGCCACAAATTGAGAGATATTCAATACGTTTCGTTTCGGAGAAATAATTATCGATTTCATTTTTTTGTATGTCCCGTAAAAAGTACATATTTCATTGAGTAGCCTTTTTTATTATGAAACAACGATGTGCTCCACAAAAAAAATAATAGTTAGAGACTGTTGGTTTCAATAGGATGGTGCACCCGCGCCTAACGCCCTAATCGTTCGAGAATACTTATCTGACTGATTTCCTGGAAAATGAAAATGTTGTCCGATGGATATTCTTGCATAGTATGGGCATTTTGCGCGGGTTCACCATATTGTTGAAACCAACAGTTTCCAAGTCTTGTTTTTTTGTTCTATACATCGTTGTATTCGTAATAAAAACTGGCTACAGTATGTACTGACTAAACGTTGTATTGAACATTTCTCAACGCTATCTTGTAGAGCTTAAATAGTGGCAATGAGAAAATGTTTTTTTTTTAAATTTTTTTGTATCTGTACAAATATTTGTTTTTGCATGGCCAACTACATTTTTATAATTATAATCCACACTTTTTACGTCTTTCTTCTCAGACTGAAGCTATAAAAATATATACACAGCCTTTATCTCGAAAATAGCTCGGAAAATAGTAAAAATGTTATAGATCTATCTCCAATAGATTTGTCTTAAAATTGGCATACATTTATCATTATTTATGTATTATTAACTATTTGTTTTTGTTTTGATTATTCGAATATAAACCAAATAACTTTTAGAATCCTGTCATTTACAAAAGTCTCAATCATGCGCAGTTCGAGAGTTGTGGGTGAATCCTTTCACTGGAAATGCTTAGGTATGTTTTGTGTATGGGGATGAAGTTACTAGTTTCGTCAAGCAGAAAAGAAGACAGTGGTGACGCGTCGATTGTACCGTACTCGGCCGCAATCGGTAGATTAAAGAAAAGTCGCGGATACTATCGATACGGTATTTACTTAATAGTGCGCAATTATTTTGTTAAATCCAATCTGTACAAAAAAGTGTACGAGTTGAGCATGTGATCCTGGTGAATAAGGCTTATTTGTGTTTTACATATGACGTTATACGGTTATCATCTCCAATGTTTCCGATGGTTGCATGGATTACGAAATCTGTAATTTTTTTTAATTAAACAAGAAAATGGACATATTTGACGGATAGTTATCTAACACACTCTCACAGTCACAGGAGATGTTATGCGGCGTAAGACTTCAGTTTCGTAAAACTTACGTGATTTCAAAACTTAGGGGGAGGGGTATGCACCACTTAAGTTACCCATGTTTTGCAGTCCACTTTTACCCTTCTATTCAGTGCCGGATTAAGACACTTACGGGCCTGAGGCGCTACATCAGTTTGGGGCCCCCTCATATCATTAAAGAACGATACACAAATAAAACAACGGACGGTATTTCGCCACTACGCGGTCTACGCCTATGGGCCTATGGCTACTCTACCTAGACTTCACGTTATCACACATAACATAATGGTGAGCTGGCTCAATCGACGGGCCCCTAAACACGGCCGGGCCCTGAGGCGCACGCCATGGTTAATCCGGCACTGCTTCTATTAGCTAGGTTCCAAGATATTTTAAGCTTCATTCATACTTTTACAATTGTAAATTAAAATCGAATCCACCTTTTCAAAGACGAGTGTCTTTAAGATCGAATGTGAATTTATCTTGGGGCGCGTTCCTGTCAAAAGAGTATTCCAGCGGGACTAACCTAGAAGATAGCTCATAGCTGAAATTATAAACAGTGAATACTGTGATACTAACGTATAAATTAAAATTATAGCCTTCTGGTTGCATTTCTAGTTTTGTTCGTATCCCACAAAGGGGTATGTTCTGTGGGGTTTACCCTACAGTGAATAGAATACACTCCCATTCAATGAAAATCGTTTCCAAATGGGAGAGTTTCGTTTCACCATCTATATTAAGAATTGAAGGGATACCCTGATCGATTTTTCTAATACCCACTTGAGGATGGTTGTAAATGATTAATGGGATGGGATTATTTATACACATACATATTTAAAGGCCGCCTGGTCCTCCAAAATATTGCATTTTCTATTTGTACGTACCTTGTTTCGACACTCTATGTTAGACATTTTTATATTGTCATGTCAGTAGATATGTCTCTTTCAAACACCCCAATCGCCCTTTGAAGGGACCTTTCCCGACAGTCAGTACTGTACATATTTAGCCCTTTACATTTTTGCATAATCCGTGCATGGGTCTCGTCCAAATGTTCCACTCGATCTTTATGACTTATGACTCGTCCCACACGCCGTTTCCAGTTATTGGTACCTACTAAACGTTTTGACATCACCACAGTATACTATACATGTTTCTTCCACACGTTCCAGGGTACCCTCTTCCGATACTCGGCTCTTGAGATATGAGGAATTATAACCGACTAGCTGCCCGACTCGGCTTCGCACGGGTGTTTGTAATTTTCGCATTCTTGGTTACATCACAGATTTATAATTTAAATCTGTGGTTACATGTTGGGATGGATGTGCATGTGTATGATGTTGGTTACAGAAAAAATAATACCGCAAAATTTGGATTGAAATCCCTTTCCCGAATTATATTTGCACCAAAAAATGATGTCATTTGGAATACACATCAGTTAGAATGTTGAATATTCTGCAAGAAATGCTTCGATAGAGGGCTTTGCTCGGAAAGAAGTGATGAACTCAGTGGTTCAGGTGGCGTTGTAAGTTGCGGTAATTTGACGTATCTACTGGCATAATATAATCCTGCTAGTTCTAGTCAAAACCTCAAAGCGAAAGGAATTCTGTGGAGTATTGGACTCGATTATCAACTTTTTGGACGATAATTTGAAGACACTCGGGTTTACATTAGAACCTAGAACTACCGTTTCCATGTCCCCAAAAAATACTTTCTCATTGCCCCTTTTTGAGCACTGTTGGAAGATTCTTAATACAACGTTTTGTTTCGGAGAAATTATCACAAACTATACTTTTTTATATGGCCCGTGTAAAGAGTACACACTGTATTTAGTAGCACTTTTTATTACGAATCCAACTATGTACGTCACACAAATAAAAACAAAAGTTGGAAATTGTGGGTTTCAACAGGTTGGCGCACCCGGACACAACGTCTTAATCGTGCAAGCATACGAATCTAACATTTTCTAGGAATTTATCCGATAGGTATGCTCGCAAGTTGTGCGCGGGTACTGTCTCGTAGAGTTCAAAAAGTGGCAATGAAAAAGTGTTTTTTGTCTTTCTCGTTGTATCTGTTCAAATAACACCAGCAATTAGCAAAAAATAAACATAAAATCGGCAAGTTTTGGTTTTTCTGTCATATCTTCGGAAGTAATCGGAATTTTTTTGTTTTCTCTAAAGCACGATAATAATGGTTTAATTGCGCATCTTTTCTCTAATTTGACCATCGTCGTATCTTCTATGGTTTCGATCTCCATGATAGACATCCTTATCTTGGACACAGTTTATAGATTTTTTCCAATTAATTGGTCAATTATTTCCGAAGAGTTGGCCAAATAATGAAAAATCCTGCCCCCCCCCCCCGGGACGTCCCTGCGTTTATCCGACCCCGACTTTTACCCCAAGCGAGAGAAAGCCCGCACCATACTGTAGTTTATATAGTAAATCTTAAATTACTTAATTCTTAAAAATTTGGTAATTTTAATCCCTTTATGGCTTAATTGTATGTTGGGTCGTCCTCAGAATGTATTGTTAAAGTCACGGCAAACCTTGCCCTTTTTATAAATAGAATTTGCGGAAATGTTTTTAAAGTAGCCGCAGATGTAGAGTAGGTAGGTACGAATTTATATTGAATATGTCGAAGACGATTATTTTCATAAATGATATAGTAACCTTTGCATCCTTTGCGTGCATTTGTTTGCTTTCATTTTTAAGAAAAGAGAGCATTACCTACATGTTTCGATAACGCAAGCACAACAAAAAAAGAACTATCTAATTTGATGCAGTCGTTGATGCGCGTAATAATATATGTATAGATAGATAGACAATAGACATGGAAGATTGCGATTTGTACGACGAAAGAAAAAATAGTTCGAAACGGCGAAGAGAAAAGTCTTGTTTTTACCTCTTCCCGTACGATTTTTTTTATTTTCCCACCTTTTAAACCTTCCCTGAACTTCCACAAATAATTCAAAACCAAAATGAGTCAAATCGGTCCAGCCGTTCTGGAGTTATAGCGTCAGAAGGAAAACCCGACTTATTTTTATATTATAGATTACGATAAGGGGCCAAAGAAGAGGACTATGGTTGATAGAAATGAATGAATTCTTTTCGCTGAGACCTTTAATTGGAACACCATGAAAGATAAAACCAATCAATCCCATAACAAATGTGATGTCAGAGCGGTTTTTATTCTGATTTTTTGATACCAAAAGTATCACTATCAACCGAAAACTTTTTTTTTCTACAATCGATATCCAAAGTAGGCATTTGCGCTCGTATTTGACAACGCAAACGTCATCTTTTTCGAGGAATGTCACTTTGTCGCTTATAAGCGACAAAATAGAAAAAACGCTCGCTCTCCCAATTATTAACTATAAATCAAATATGCATTGCTCAGAGTATCCAATGACAACGAGTAAATGACATCTTTCATTTGGGCATAAGATTAAAATGATTTGAGTGAAAAATTTAAATTTTTGGAAACTGCTCGATTGTAGAAAAAACCTTGTGTGTAATTCGAGCGCAAAATGATTGTCGATTTCAAGAGATTGCCGCGCTCCTTCGTCGCGCGTCAACTGTCTCTTTCAATCGACAATATATCATTTTGCGCTCTTAATACACAAATAGCTATTTAATAGCTTACGCCCAGAGGACAGTATTCAATTATGAAATCGAAATCGTAAATTTGCGTAAATACCAATTCTTCTGAAAGGGAAGTCGAATTATATGTATATGAACCACTCCCTCTGTTAACCCATCAGCAAGTCAAAATTGTCACAATTAATCATAAATTTTAGTGTTAAATCATGTCATTCATCCACTATGGCCAAGATTAGCGTATGAATTTGGCCATCTCTTTGAAAGCTATTTATTTAGATATGATTAATTGTAGAACTGATAAGTATTAGAAATTATGATTCACTTTCTTTATTAGTGTGAAGTTTTGCCCACGGATTACAATGTAGGCTTTTCGATAGGGAGGGGAAATGGGCGATTGGGGAGATGTAGATGTCGCTCATAATAAATGCAAATGCCAAAAGTCTGCGTAAAGCGTAAACCAATTTTTTATATGTGAACAACCGCAATGTTCATGGAATTGGACTATAGAAAATCTAGGTCTTTTTATAAACAGAAAACTTAGTAGTGAAAGACATTTTTTTGTGGATTTTCAGGTTTCAATTTGCGGAATGTATATTCGTGATTCAAAATTTATTCGAACGCTTTAAAAAAACGGTATTTTTTCAGAAAAACGTACATTTTTGAAATTGTGCATATACTTAATGGAACCTTATATCTGAATTATTAAACTACCTAAGCAATTAATTATTCATAATTGCGCTTCTTTTATCACATAACAAGATGAAAATTAATAATTATTTATAATAAAACACGTTGCATTCTTTGTCAACATGCCCTCTTCTTTTTTTTAACCTCGGCATGAAATGATATCTGTAGAAGATAGAAAGTATCCTGAGCTGGGCAGGTGGGAGATATAAAGTATTGCTTCCTTGGCTGTTGTAGTCATTTATTTGAGTAACTCGTCTCCTTTTATCCTTGCCGACTCGTGGGAACGATGAACAAAAGGCTTTGACTATCTCGTACGGGTATAGGCGATATGTATATGGATTTTTCTAATTATAAGCGACGACTTTTACGTAATTTCTCAACTTTTATAGCGCAGTTGCAAAAATAAGTCTTTGTAATTAAAATCGTATTTCTTAATATAGAACTAATACACACAAAACTTGATTGGAAAACCTGTATTTTACCTTAGAAACTGGAATGTTACAAATTTCTTGTGTGCATGATTAATATTGAAACAGGCAGTATTACTTTACCTTTCCCGTGCGAGAATTATTCCGTTATTTAAATAAATTTTAAAACTGTTTATCCACGCTGTATCTTCGAACAATTAATCTATGCGAGCTATAAACGCCTTTGCATAATTTATTCAATAAAAGAATTGTACGCCCTCGTGAAATCATCATTCAAAATCAGCTTTATAATTTTACGACTGACTTCCTTAAATGCAAATGACCTACTCCATCACCGTTTAGAAGTCTCCATTCCCTGTACTGCGGTTAGTACTGCGGTTAAAATGCGTCCATTGTTTGAAAGGTACTTTTTCTTATTAGTTAATTGTGTATATGTCTGGGTCCTGGTCCACCACTGTTAGTTAATTATCTCGAGCAATTATGGTTATGATGTAAAACTTGATAGTCTGACTCATATCAACGCTTCCGCTTGGAAGGGTAGAAAAAATTCATTATGCTTTTTATGTAGTGGTTTGAGAGTTTATTAGATAAGTCACAAATGATCTGATCAGTGTGTTCCTACAGCAGGAAGTTGTGCTATAGTATAGCCACTTACACCTGAAATGAAATGTTGTCGAACTGTGGCTAGTCTACTTCCGCCAAGTCGTATCATTGCCACAATTAAGGTCAAAATATTATGTAAAACACAGGCATCAGAATTAGTTTTTTTGCTGTCTGTAAACGCCGAACAAGTTCTGGACAGAGGTTTTTTTTATATCCTCAATATTGAATAGATATGTGCTTTAGCGGAGAGCGATCGTTGAAGCGGTGCTTGATAATAGTAAAGTAATAACCCATGCTTGGAAGCTTTCTGTACAAATTCTTTTAGTAATGTAGAAGGTGGTTCACTATACGGTCATCTTTCAAAGGGTGTAATAGACGTGAAAAGAGAGATGAGAAGTGTGATATGCAAATCTGTGTTTGTGTTCACACAAAACAAATATGAACAGTATGGGACGTAGTGCAGAGAGGACTGCAATTGAAAATACAGTCGATAATTGTGAGAAGAAGACAGAATTAATAAAATCGCTCACCACCGAAAAAAAGACCAAGAGACAGACTCCCTTCAGAAAATGCAGAGATTGCATCTACAATAGTGGGGAGTTGGCGGGCTTTCCTCGCCGTCTAGAGTCTAGAGCTAGCCCATACTGCCGCTAGCTATTGATATCAGAGGGGACATAATGGAGTATAGTACCAAGTTTAAATCTAGGTGTCTTTTTGTGTCATATAAAGGTGTAGTATCTAAAACCCCTTGGATCATCATTCATTTACCATAAAAGATACCGAAAAAAGTCTTGGAGCAAAATTGTAAACAGTTATCGTCGTCATGGTTCTTAAATATTGATCACCAGGGCCATTCCAGTGGCGTATCAAACTTGCTTTTTTTATGTAACAGCTTCTATTTTATTACAGATTTGGAAAGTACTTGAAAAGTATTAATTTTTTATATAGTATCAGTGTATCATGTTAATCTTAACTTTAACGATTTCGCTGATATAACTTTTTTCCCTCAAAAATTGACAATTTTTCGAATTTTTTTTCAGAGAAATTAATCACACCGGCAGCTATGTTTGAATTCAGGCTATGGATAGCCACAACAACAAAATTTTCACTGATACAAACAAAACCACACATTCCATAAGAAAATTTCAGAAAAAAAGTCGAAACGCCTATTGGTAAAAAAACGTTTTTTTTCGAACCCAAGCCTGCCATGATGAAACTAAAGATGTTCAGTTTTCACAATTAACAACAAAGTGTCGACAGTGCATCATTATTTTTAGCGTATTTTTTCAAGTTATTCGTCCTGACGACTGTAGGAATTATGATCCGAGGGATCTTACATGCTACACCCTGTATACCTTCTAGTCAGTTGTAACGGCCTTTGAGCGATGCAGGTTAATTTGAACCGTATCTATTTCTTTGTTACGTTGTTTTCGCTCTAATGTAAATTTAGTATTCTTACGCCATCTAGGTATTTACTTTGTAATCTACTAGTTCATAGATGTAAGTTGTTTCTGTAGTAAATTTTTTACAAGTGCTATAGATTTTTCGGAAAAGGGGGATCAACACGTAGTCAGAAAACAACGGATCTGTAATCGTTAAGTGAATATCAAGTAAATGTAATAATTACAATTAGATTGTATTGAACACCAGTATGCAATGAAACGCTATATCAAGGAGTCGTCGAAAAATAAAAGAACCTTTGAACTTCGGGTCGCAACCTTGTAAGCTTAAAAGGGCGCGTTCAGCCTTTTCCGTAACAAACAACAACACAACAAACAAATAAATGGGTAGTGAATAGCGCGGCACATAAAATATTGCGTAAGCAGTGACAACGTGCTAACACGGAGGCAATTGGATATGAAACTGTAATTAATATAAAATAAGAATCAATAATTCGAATGACTTTTTACACTATCAAAATAAAAATTTTAGGTTGCTTTTTGAAAAAAAAAAGAGTTCGATGTCGGTGCGGCACTCCAAACATTTTTTTTTCAAAAATTCGAACCGTTATTTTTCGTTTGCGTATGGCTCCTAATATACATATCCAAAATTTGTACCATATTTGTCGAAGCCGACAGATTTTATTATTTGCTTAAGATGATGTCGACATTTGGAAGAAGGGGATTAAAACTACTTACAAGAAAGAAAGAGACATCAAATTAATATCTAATCAAAGAAAAAATCTATACTAATTTATAACCAGCCATGGAAATAAATGGACCATGAGGTCAATATACAAAACAGCATAGTAGAAAAAGAGGGTCCATACCATGTACTATAAGGGATAAAAACAAAGAAATGATAAACGCATGACTGTCAAGAGCAAAATGTCTAATAAAAATTTAATAAAAGTCCATAATTTTGAAGATAGTACTGAACTACAAAACACTAAAAGAAAATTTTCGGAAACAAAAATGAAAGATAACGAATTTTGCACATGACATAGTGTGAAATTAATAGAAAAAGTGTGACAAAATTAATAATGAAATGAAATGAAAAAATTTAAAAAAACTTGCAGTTGAAGAAAAACTGGGGTAAATGAACATCTTGAAAACATTCTGAAAGAGCGTTTAATTGGGCCTGGAGAAAATAAGCAAACAAAATTAACAATAGAAATTTTGCATTGATCCGGGGCTTGGGGAAAAAAGTAAATAAATAAGAAAAAGAAATCCTCGAAGGGGAAGACGGCACCAACACATATAAGGGTGATATTAGGAATCAGATCCTTAAATTTAAAAATCAAACAAAAAATAGAAGATTATAATAAATGCACGGGTTTATTAAACACTAGGAAATGTAATAATATTAAAAGAAGAACATGCTCTTAAAAAAAGAAAGTATGGATTCGGGCATCCAGCTGAAGCATTAAAAATTGATAGAACACAATGAAGATTTTCAAAAAATTGAAAAAATATTAAATATTTGACAAAATTAGACAAAGGAAGAGAAATATTTAATAAAAGATATATAGAAGTGGGAAACATTAGTTGATCGGACCGATAGGATCCAAAAAAGCGGCAGAGTAATCCTACACGGTCATTGGATTTGACCCAATTTAAATAGCCTTGTTGCATGTGACATATACGTTTGGACCGCAACGGGCCAAACGTCGGACAGACGAACATCATCGACGCCCCTATAAAGCTTGCATCGCTTTGCTCTGCCGTATCATAAACAATAAAATGATGTGCCATCCTTAAAGAAAGGGGAAGGATTGCACTTCAAATACACTTTTAGCGTACATTTTCAATGAAATGGAGGAAATAATTGATTTTAATTTAACCGAATCTGTATTTACTACGAAAATTTATCCAATATTTACCTTTTGCTAATGATCAAAAAGAAGCTGTGTAAATATTTATGCCAGTCTCCAATGCATATCTTTATCTACTTAAATATTTATTTGAAATTTCAAACTAAAGCTTACACTATTCAAATAAATTCGACCTTTTTATCTTTGCATTATTTTATTTATTTAAAGAAAAACTTATCCCGACCTTTTTTGTATGCTTCATTGTATTTTGGGTGATAAACTAATTGGCTTTTATCAAACTCATTGCCAGAGCCTAAATAAATATTTCAGCGCCGTAATCTATAGATGTTTGGTTTATGACTACGTGTATTTATTTTATTTATGTTACACCTTTGTGTCCCAATAAGTCGGCGGGGTTATCACAATTACTCGGAACAATTTACAACCATTCTAATTTGGATATTATGCGACAATGCATTTGACGCTTCCATTTATCGTGTACCTATCGAATATTTAGCTTCAATATTATGTTTGTTTTTTTTTCTTTCAGGTACGTACTTCTTGTGATGGTCTCCTCTAACAATATATTTGTAAGTTTTTGAACTACTTATGTATTCTTAAATTATTTAAAGACAAAATGATTAAATGTGGATGAAGGTTAGTACCTTGGTAGTTATCGTGTCGTCTAGCTATCGTATACCGGGCGTCTCGTTTAAATTTTTTAATACTAATTCTGCATTATTGTATAAAACAAATCTTTTATGTTTCAGTTAAACTTACGTGATGGAAGTTAACTGTCAAATGTACTTAACGATAACATGAAAGATCATTTTTATTTTGTTCAAGTATACTTCCTTTGATAGTATTTCGTCCTGTTCCGAATGGATTGACCTATTAATCTATAAAATTGTGGATAGAAAGCAGTTGGATTTCAATCTAATCAATTATTATCGATAGAATCGTAATATTTGATTTGTGGTACTAATTCTTCCCACACAAGGTGGCGTTATCGATGCGTAGTAGGTGTTGCATTATTACTCATATTTTTGCGTTAATCTGACCTCATCCACAAAAATTATACAATTGCCGCTATTATTAGACAAGTTTCTGTAACCTATTCGTTTCTAAAAATAATCAAAGTTAATATTTTTTATTCATCAGATCAAAAGCCAACTAGACTAGTTGATACTGAAGTGCAATCATTTACGAACACAATGACATTTTAAAATGGCCTTCTAAATTTAACAACCAATTAGAGTCTTGTTTTCATTATTTCATTGATATTTAAAAAAATATATATAAATTTATTTTCTATCTTGCCAAGTATTAAGCAGTTGGCACAATTTAGTTCCAGTTTCCTCGTACTATAAATAATATCTATATTGGACATTTCGTTTTCCTTTTATTATTATTAGCGTTACATAGCGTGTAATTTTCTAAGTATCATCATCATTGTTTATTTCCTCCTTAAAATAGATCGCGTTCATATTTAAATTAGAATTGCATTAATAATTTGGTTAAAGTGTATTAACACCGCATGCTTAACCTTGAACCGATAATGATAAGTGTGTAATTAATTAATTAAAATATAAATCTTATGCAATGGATTTGAGGCATTTTGCCAGATGCTTGAACTTATGGTCATAAAGAGATGATTAAAGACAGGAAGCTGCAAATTTATAATCTTTGACATTAATAGATTATGTTGTATGTATACAAAGAAGTCATCACGCAATATTTTTATAGTTTGAACTAATAACTCTCATTATTATTATTAATTACGTTTGTGATGGAACAATTCAATTCACTTACAAGTACATCATTGATAACATTTACACATTGGAGTTGTTTTGAATGTAATAGATAGTTTCTTTGTTACATTTCGCTTTTCTGTTGATAATGTAGAAATTCCAACCAAGGGTTATTCATACAATAGTTATAATGATTTTCGGTATTTATTGGGTGTGTAAATTATTTGTGTCATATTAGATTATTACGAGTTAACTGTATGGCGTTATCAAATTTTTGATGTCTAGAAAATTCCTAGAACTAAAATAACCATAACTACATAACTCTTGATATCACATAAATAATAGTCCCTGTTGGTTTTGTTTTTTGATTTGAATTTTTTATTTTACCTTTTTTAAATTGTTTTTTATTGACTTTATCTGTATTAATTTGAAAGCCACAGATAACCCGCTTCTAGACTGAGAGGGGTGCTGGTAAATACTGAATCCGATGACTTCTTGTACGTTGATTAAGTAAGTACATACATAAATAACGAATCCAAAATAAGGTTTTGCAATTTCCGATAAAATCTAACTCTCAACATAATCAAAGTTACCGTGTATACGTTTATTTGTTTTTTTAACCTCGCCAATAATAAATTGAGAGGTTATTGAAATCACTCCAAATTTCGGAATACAGGCTGTTATAATAATATGCCAAGCATTAGCTGTGATCTTTCCATAAACCTTATAGTTCTCGGTCGCTGTGATGTTTGCGTTGAACTTTGAAGAGATAGGTCGGACCTGCCAACTCATTTTTCGCAAACCGCCAGCTAGTTTTTGCCATTGAACCAGATGTACAAGAATTGAAAAAGGATACCCAATTAGCATCGTTCTTGGTCCAGTAGTTGCTTACGATTTTGCAAGCAAATGCCTTTTTCGCAATCAAATCAAATTTTTTATTTATTTTATTTACTAACAAAACGGGACTTGCCCTTTTACATTGTCAGCAGTCAACGGTTTTGGCTTTAACAACTTAAACAAATAAAAGTAACAAAACAACAATACTAAAAAAAAAAACAAATACCATATATGCAATATCAAAGATGTAACAAGACATTACGGACACTCGTTCAAGTTTCCTGGCTCGTGACCTATTAGATTTTATCATAATAATATGCAATAACTCCTTTTTTAAATAATGTTAAGTTTACATTAAATATATTAGAATTGGTCTGGTGAATATATGCATTGGTGGTTATGGCTACCCTTATCATTGGCGATTTTAAGTTGTGACCGGTTCGACACGTAGGCACATAAAATATACTTTTTGGTCTGGTTTTATGAGCTGGAACATACAGATTCACAAGTGATAGCAAATTAGGACAGTCAATTCTATTATTTATCAATTTGTATGTACATGAAACAAATATCAGCAACTTCTCTCCTATATTTTAACGGCATGATATGATTTTCCTCTCTAACTTCCCGATATTGATCATATTGGGGGTAAGTACCTCTTAAAATGTAGATATTTTAAGAATTTATTTTGAACTGTCTCTATTTTTTTTATGGATTTGTAGACCGGAATTCCAAACTCTACTGCCGTACTCTAATTTAGATCGTACCAGGGAGTTGTAGAGAATTTTTATGGAAACGATATTTTGAAATTCGGAGGTATTACGTATTAGAAACCCTAAATTTTTTAGTGCTGAATTAACAACGTTATTTATATGCTCGTCTCATTTTAAGGTAATTGTAAATTCTACTCCTAAATCCCTAATTACTTTTACAGTTTGCAGTTTTTGTTGGTGCATAGAGTAATCTGCTTCGGTATACCCCTTCTTCGCTGTAGTGTACGTCATGCTTTTGCATTTATTGATATTAAAGTAAAGTTTGTTTCTATTACTCCAAGCCACGACACTGTCAACATCAGTTTGAAGTAGTTGCACATCATCAACATTCTTAATTTCTTTAAATATCTTTAAATCATCTGCAAACATTAAACAGCGTGAGTATTTGATATTTAAAGGAAGGTCATTAATGAAAAGTAGAAACAGTAGCGGGCCCAAATTGCTTCCTTGGGGTACTCCTGATACAGCACGAAACGGATCAGACACCTTAGCATGTATACATACATATTGTAGTCTATTTTGCAGATATGACTTAAAGAATGTAAGTAAATTGAATGAAAATCCGAAATGTTCTAATTTTTTAATTAAAATTCCATGGTGAACTTTATCAAATGCTTTAACAAAGTCGGTATATATGACATCTACTTGTATACCTTTGTCTAAAGCATTTGCTACGTAATCCAGAAATGTTCCCAAATTAGTTTCGGTTGACCTATTTTCGGTGAATCCGTGTTGTTGTATACAGATAGAATTTTTAACCTTATTAAAAATGTGTTGATATACAATTTTTTCAAATATTTTAGCCGGTACTGAAAGGATTGATATTGGTCTATAGTTTTCAATTTGTTCTTTATTGCCGGACTTGTGAATAGGAGTTATTTTCGATAACTTCCACTGGTCAGGAAAGGTGTTTGTTCTTAATGCCATATTGTATAATACGGTAAGAGGATATTTAAAAAAATCACAACATGCTTTAAAGATGTATGGTGGTATCTGATCCGGCCCCGCTGATTTTTTTGGTTTTAGTTTGCGGAGTATTTCCTCAACTTGTTCCATTTCAATTTCATGGAGTGCTATTATGTTGACCGTATCCTGGCCCATGCCAGAAACACTCACATCCATATCGTATTGCGATTCATTTGTATATGTTAGGCGCAAAGAACGAAAACGGCAATTGAGCGAAAAAAACGGCCACAACGCGTTTTGGGTGATTTCACTTAATTGTAACAGTTTCCAGACCCACATCCAAATCTACCGATGTACATTTAAATTTACCTTTAACTGCTATAATGACACCTCCTCCTCTTGTTTTATGCGAAGATTTTTTATTCCTATCACAACGATATACTACGTACCGTGAGTCGAACAGCTCACTATCAAATATATCTGCACTAAGCCAGGTTTCTGTCAAAATAATGCAATCGTAATCACCAGCCAGTAGATTATTCAAAAATGTACTTGTTTTTGTTCTGAGTCCTCTCACGTTTTGATAATAAATAGTAAGTTCTTTTATCTTCATAACAATGACCTGATAACTAATTTAAAGTCTAGTGCTTATTATTCAACACCACCCGGAAACTTGCTTCATCATTAAGACAGAATATAATCAGTAAAGTAAAATGTATTTGTTTTTTTAAGGTAATATATGACACACGTAGAGAGAAAAAAAAAAGAAAGTTCTGAAACTTAAACAAATTAAAGCAATACCAAACAGCCAAAACTCAATAAATTGTATTTTATATATATAAGCAATTAAGCTATGTAATTAACTAACAGTACAATAAAAACAGAACAAAAAAAAAATACCGTAACAAGTGGAAAAATAAATCCCATTCACGCCAATGGCCAATAACTAAATATGTACCTACTTCTTTCTAAACTAAACAGTTAATCGCAAGGTTTTTCGCACTTTTACAACTTAAGTATCTACAAAAACACAATGTCTTTTCATTTAGAAGAGCTATGTTGTATTTTACTATAGTCTTTGATAACGCATTCAAGTTAGTCTGTGTTGTGCAGAATTTTCTTTTTGCCATCTGGCAAAATAACCCATATATTGCCATCTCGAGTCCAGGTGTATCTATTTCCAATTCCTTTTCGCGCTTCCTTGTATAATTCGGATCGAATCTTGGTCAGTGATTCAGAAATTAAGAAACGAGATCCTTTCAATTTCTTCTTGTTGATCCAAACCGTATTCCTCTGGAGGTACGTTTAAAATTTGACGATCACTGGTCTAGGTTTATTTGAGTTCTGCAATGGACCTAATCTGTGGCAATTGTCAAAATCAGATAGATATAGGTTATCAAGTCCCAGCTGATTCTTGAAAAAACTAAGCGTAACGTTACATACATCTTCACCTTTCTTTTCCTCTACACCGTGAATCACTAAACAATTTTTCCGTGAGTACGCTTCTTGAGCATCCACTCGGCGTTCCATTTCTAGTAAATCGCGCTTTAGGTCTGATAAACCGAGACACATATCAATTTTGAATTTTTTAAATTCATCAAGCAATTTATTGAGTTCTGATGCCGCCGGAGCTTGGGAACCGTTACCCAATGCGTCTCCTAACCGACTTTCATAATTCTCCATTGCATTTTTAAACATATCCTCCAATGATTGCATCTTATTTTTTAACTCACTCATTAGAACGCAGGGTAGAGTAGGTACTTAAAGATCACAATTAATTTGTTGGATGTAGGTATAAATGAAGGATTAGAATTAATTCTAATAAATTCTAACGCGCGCGTTTGTAAATTAAGAACGTACGGATAATCAACAATAACACTGTTTATCTGAACATGCAGATTATCAAGAATGGAACTGACCTTTATGGTAGGTGACTTTACAATGCAGAAAACTTGAATTTAATTTATCTGGTTACTACATTACTTGCTTACTGGTAACTGCTCAGTAGATCAATAGTAATACACATTTGTACACTGCTTTGATATCTTTTACTAATTGATTGTCTGAATTAACTGTTTGAAACGTAAATTTTATGGTCACAGATTCGCGCGCGTGTTACTCGCTCAAGCTCATGCTCAAAAAAATGAAAAAAATTATGTATGGAACAGACCGATTGTACTCCAATTTTGTATCGATGTTCCCTTTAACGGTCCTGAAAGCTAAGAAGATTTTTAAAACCATTGAAAAATGGGAAATTTTCTTTTGCCTATGAAACTTATATTTATTTAATAAAGTATGAGCAACAAAATTTTGATTGAGAGAAGGCCGCGAAAAATTAATTAGTTTGACAACTCGGGTTAAGAAGTTATTACCCAGTGATTGTGATACTGATTGTGTGATTAAATACAGTTGTGAACAAAATAATAGCCGTGTAATACATTGATGCCATTTTTTTAAACTAAAATTTGAAATAGTTTTTGCTTAAAGCTTTAACCAAAAGTATTCATCGTCGGAATCACCTATAGCAATCTTGCATCCGGTGATTGAGTGTTTGCATAAGTTGTTTTCTGTTTTACATATCTTTAGTAGAGTTAATTTTAATACAATATTAGAATGGAATAATCTTCTTCTGAGATGTGCGCTGCGTCTTGTAAGGTACTCAAAAAGGGCTATTGGGAGGTCTGGAAGAAGTATACCCATTGGTGATGTCATAACTATAGGAGCGAATATCTCCAAACGATTTGTCGGAGGAGAGTACTCACAAAGGCAAAATGAATCGTCTGGACGAGACATATCTAATCGGTAAAGTCGAAACGAATATCTTTAAAACGGGGCGTCAGAAAAAGGGACTCGTGGACACTGGACAAACTTTTTACACGTATACTGCTGAAATTGGCATCACTTGGTGTACTCCCCCTGTCCTGCCAGTAACTCTGTGCACTACTGGGTACTAATAGGTACGGCTAAGTCCTGCGGATACTCTGTCCTGCATGGTACTACCAGGTCCTGTTTGAATACTGCCATGTGCCAAGAAACCAATACCCATATTATCAACATTTTTTTAATTAACACCAACAAAAAGGTTATAATGATCAATACTTTATTTACAACGCTAAAAAGTACTCGTACTATATAAATAAAGAAACATCTAATCACCTTGTACTTAGTTGTTATTTGTATGTTATATGTACACACGGGGTGTCAATTTTAAAACTTACAGTCGGCCATACTTTCCAAACTAAAGAAGATGTTGAAAATCGCGCAAAACCGTTTCGGGGGTATCAAAGGGGAAGTAGAATGACGTTATGAGTGACAACCCCCCACCTCCTCTTAACCTCCCAGCCTCCCTCTTCAAAAATCCTAAATGGCAACCCCATACCTTGTGACGCATCGTTGGAAAGCTACTGAAAAATGCTTTCCAGTGGTACCAATAAAGTCAATATTCATTAAGACAACATTCATTGCATAAGAACTTCTGTTTCCTAGCAATAAGACGAGAAAAACTGTCAACAATGCGTTATGTGGAGGGGATGGAGGCGATTGTTACATTTTTATTATTCAAAAAAGTTGCACTTTCGAAAATCATTCAATGGTAGTGACTAGCGCAATCAATTTTGGTTTGATGACTGCAAATTCTTTAAAAAAAACTCGTTATAGCAAATACGTATTTTAAGCATTGCGGATCTCACTTTGCTAGACAAAACTATTTCGAAAGTCCCTTTTAAAATTTCCGAAATAAACTAAATAAATAATATATCAATCGCTTGAAATTACCTAATCATCTTCAATGTTCACCAACATTTTTCATTGTTGTAATCGATATAACGGTGTACATGAAGACGTTACCGTAGAATAATGATTAAGTGGCCAATTTCTATGTGAGTCACTTTGAATATATTATTCAAATCCAATTTTATCAATCAACCAGGAAACATTTATTTCGGCAGATTTACCTTGAATTGATTGAAAATTCGTACCTATTATATAATTTTTAGTAAGCAATGAAACTTGAAAATGAAATTTGTTCGTGCTACATTCAATGCCTCCAAATAATTAATTTTGTGAATGAACGGTTAAATACATTTTCAGGTAACACGATTCGCACTTTCATGACGTATACAATTACAAAGTTTAAGTTACACATTAAGAAGTTCATTAACTTTAAATTACCATTTTCAAACAGTTAATTTGCGTACGAAATGTACTTGGCTGTGGCCTTTTTGCACTTTTCAGGCGTCTAAAACGAAACAATCTTTTTTAAATCGCAAAAATAAACATACTATTTAAACCAGCCCCCCCAAAAATCTAGACAATTTTATTTTATTGTATACTGTCAACCGCCAAGTCGTTAATAGAGAAATATCGACTTCGAAAATAAGTATTGACAATTAACAGAATTAGACTTCGCTGTGATTGGTGAATTACTTTGGTGCAAATCGCCGTGCTCCGAAAAAAAATTGTGCGAGTACAAATGTTATGATGGTCAGGAAAGCACTAAATTAATGGTAGAACATTTGTCATCTTTTATTTATAGCACCGGAGGTCAGCAAGCGCAATTTTGCGTTTATTTTGGTTAAATTGGTAGGTAAATAAAGTGTTGTCACATTTTAGACGACACCATTTTGTTTCATTTTATTTTCAGTGGGTACTTAACTTAATGTTTTAGTAGTCTGTTTTTATGGCTTCCAGGTATTCAACTTTTTCATGTTGCAGGGTCTAATACTTTTTTTTCACTACTAGCGTCTGATGACATGATTATTAACCTTTTTTCCACTTGTAAAGTAGGCTTTCTCGGCATTTGTTCAAAGTGGTTAATAATTTTTTATTATTAACTAGTAGTCAATAATGAGAACTGTCACGCTGTCACTTTTAGAAAACACAACCCGAAATTTCGCTCAATGAACGTTTAGACAAGTTCTCTAAAACGAATAATTGCCACCATTCGCAATTTCCAGAGAAATTACATACCTAAAATTATCACATTTTGAAAAAATTCGAACGAAATTACTCTTTGAAAAATCTCAATGACAGAACAAAATACGGCCTGTTTGACTTGTACGTACTTGATTGACATGTTAAATTAAGAAACAAACAATTCTGTCCAACCGTTAACTCTCTTATCAATATAATATGTTAATTTAGAGGATTTCAAGTGCTAGTAGTGAAAAAAATAGTATATATACCACGGTAGAGAAGTCTATTATTGCCTTCGCACCTTACACCCCTCGGCGCAAGCGCCTCGAGATGTAATCTTGGTGCTCAGGCAATAATAGTGGACTTCTCTACCTTGATATATAATGTACTATTACTTATATTATTTAAACATTTCTTGTAAGTAATCGATTCAAAAAACAAAATAGATATGTTGGTGCCTGTCAGGTGAAGGGTTATATATTATGTAGGATTAATACTGGGTGCGTCATCTAGACCTTCGCGAATAACTCCGCCATACTTCAGCCGATTTTGACAGATGAGCAAGATCCTGAAACGTCATTCAATGCCATTTTAGTCATGAATCAATTCACGCCGAAACAACGCGCTGTACATTGAAAACAATCGTTCAACTATGAAAACTGTGCGTGCTTATCGTAAGAAATATGATGGGAGACATTTCGTAATTTGGCCAAAAAGTTCTGTAGCTGTAGCTACTCGCCAGGGTCTCATTCGACAACGTCCGCAACGCTCCAATTAAATTGTTGAAGCGGTTAAAGAGAGTGTTGCCGAAAATCCAAGCGTATCGCCATCATTCTCATTAACAGAACGTGAGTGGAACCACTCGTAAGAAGAATTTTGAATGAAGATCTCCATCTTTTTCCATACAAAATGCAACTTACCCAAAGATTGTTGCAAACGGACAAGCCGCGTCGCCTTGAATATGGGAATTCTGTTCCAAGAATGATCGACGCCGAGCCTGATTTTTTGGGACAGAATGTTGATGACGGACGAAGCTTATTTTGCACTCTTTGAGGGGGCCATTAAACAAACCTGTAGAATTTGGAGAACAGAAAATCCGCACGTCATTCACGAAACACCATTGCACGACGAAAAAGTTACTGTTTGGGCCGGAATGTGCTCAAGAACGTGTGTAATTTTTGGACTGTAACTTTTTGGCCCATAGCCGAAAAAAATAGCGCCCTTTCTGATATCCTGAAAAACGTGTATCAATTTTCAAAGCGATCGGACGTTTCTACACATAGTTATCGTGCACACGGACAGACAGACAGCAATACAAAATTATAAAGGATCTCGAGGATTGTTAATAAAGGCGGTAATTTACCAAGAAAGGCATCTACTTAGATTTGATTTCCATTTTTTTTTTGTTCCAAAATTGGAATACGGTTGAAAATTTAGGAAGAACAGTTGTTTACTTTTAAATGGCGGCAGAAGTTGCATCAGACAAAAACCTTGGATGCAACGCCAATTTTTGCGCAGCGCAGCGTGCCTGTTAAATAAGCAAACCAATGTTACTGCGAGAAGTCAAAATGAGGTCAAATTGCAGTTCGAACTTTAATTAAATAGATCTGTGTATGTTGTTAGGGGATTGGAAGTGCGCTATTAAAACTATTTGTGGCTTCATCTAGCTACTCTACTAATAGTTCATATATAGAGGAACTGTGAAAAAACTTTCTCGAGAGCGGGTCTCGTTAAAATATAATTTTTTTTCGTTTGAACGTTAAGATGAAATTTTTCAATGTTAATAATCTAAGTAGGAAATGTTTGAAATGCTCAAAATAATTTCGAGCTTTTTACTTAAATTGGTTCATTCCGTAGGAGGTAATAATCGTGAGCGTAATAATTCCTTTCAATTTAAATAATTGTATGCAAAATAACCATTTAATTTAGATCTCTAATGTACAGCGAAGTGAACATCATTGATCTGAATTCCTCGTAAATTCCATTACCGTTCCGATTTCAAATGTTCATCATATTTCGAATTTCACATCAAAAACTAAATATGCCAGTGTATATATGAGATATTAATTCTCTTTACTGCCCCTGTTTGATTAAATTCTGTTTATATTTACCTTGTACGTCTGATGCCTGTTGAATGTATCGGATAATTTGTTCAGCATTTCGTTTCATTATTGCGCTACAAACGCATTCTTTTAATTTGGCTATATTCATTTCATAAATTTTTTAGTGAACCCAATCAATTGCGTTAATAAAACCCACACGAAGTTTTGCCAGCAGACTTTGGTGGAAAACTTGGGTTTTTGTATGTTTAGAATGTATTAATTATTGATTAAAAACTTTGGACTCGCCTTTCCCATTTTGTCCATTATAGATTTCGGTGCTGGTTTATACGTACAAAACAATTGTTTAATTGGTTATTGGATGTTTTTCTTAGGGGCTTTTTTGTTGAAATCTCTTACCGTTAAGGTTTCCATTTTTCAATGCTGTTATGATAATATAAGTCATGAGACGTGAAATTTGAATTTATATGATACCTATAATTGAAAGGATTTTACCACTTTTTATCACTACAATCCACAAAACGTACTTTCCATTGATTCACTCCATCTGTGTCGTATCTACTAAAAATAATTTCTATTGTTTAATGGATTATCATCGATTATGAACTAATTAATTTATACTTAATCAGGTTATGTTGATGGACTGTGAAAATTGCGGTGACAGACGTTTACTAATCATCGCACAAAATCTATCGTTATCTGTCGGTCTATTCTACCTGCTTTCAATGTGTGGGTAAGAGGAAAGTGAGAAAATGGACAACATCTCGGTTAAACTTCAAATTTATTTGGGTTTTGGTTTATGACAGAATATCATATGTTTCTAAATGGTTCTTTAAAAGGATGCCAACTAGTTCAAATAGTTGCAACAATCTTTTCTATAAAAACCACCCATTTTGAAGGTAAGGGTATATAACTACCCTCCTCTTTCAGTGTAGAATTCATTGTTGAACAGCAGAAAAGTGGTTCCCATATACCTACATGTGTAATTTTGGAGACACAACAGTTTCAAATAAAAGTTTTAGTACGTTATCTGTATCGACTAAAAATGTAGTAGATTGAATTCAATATACAGGGAGTGAAAAAAATACCTTTTTTAATATTTTTAAAGGGACACACGGTATATTTTTGTAGTTTTGAGTAGCTCTGTATTTTCTGATTACAAATATGTAATATTGAATATTACTTTATTCTTTAATGTGACTTTTTGCAGTATTAAGGGATAACACATACACTATTATATTAAAAATTTGAAGAGGAGTTATATGTGATGTGCATATATCCAAATGTATACAGTTGTTTTGAAATGCATGTGAATTAACCTTTGTTATCCTGCAAAAAGTCATTGCAGAATGAAACTAATATGCAATATTATATATTTGTAATCAGGAAATACAGGGCTACTCAAAACTATAAAAATATACAGAGTGTTTCATTAAATATATTAGTTAACGTCCGGTATAATCGCAAATCGTACCAAACTGAAAATATGTTTTTCAAAACGTACTTAGTGAACATCCACAAACAGTTAAAGCTCAAATTTGATGGCATGTAGCAGGTAGATTAAATGTCATCTCATCTCTTATATCGAAACAATATTTTGCTTGTGTCAATCACGCTCAAGGATGTTACAAGTTAGCACAACGCAAAAATAGATCATTAAGTATTGCGCAAGCATTTTCACAAAAAAAAAATGAAATTTGAAGAATCAAAATTATTTGAAAAAAAGGGAAGATTCCAGTCTTATTAATACGGGGAACTGAAAAATTTGTATAATCGAAAGGATATGACGAATTATTTGAAGAATCGATCACAGCGTTTACCTGTTGTCGTGTTCAGCGGCAGACAGAGAGACATCATCGAATCCCTTAAAAAGCTTGCAACGCTTTGCTCTTTCAGTTAATACCTTAAGCTTGAAGAATCTTGCGAATCAGAAAAATTCAAAAAATGTAGGCAAAAGTCTAAAAAATGTTAAATATCGAAGGATTTTGAAAAAATGAAGAGCGCGGAAAAGCCTTTAATCTGAAGAAACGGAAAAATAAGCGAAACTGAAGGGGCTGTGAAGCACAAAAAGTTATAAAAAGGAAAATCAGACAAACCTAAATAGTCGAAATAGTCCAGTCAGTAGTAATTTTTGCCAAACAAGAGGCGCTGTAGTAGTAATTTTTTAATATTTTGTTGGGGTTTGGGTCTTGAAACAAAAACAATGTTTTCGAGTTGCTGGAGGATGTCTCGGCCAACATAAATAAAAAACAAGAAATGGGTAGGAGGGCGAGGGGAGTGAAATTGAACTAAAAACATTAATAAGAAAACAAACAATTAAATCAGGATGGCCCTCTCTTAATCACAGGAGAATAGCTCTAGGGACTTCATTGATTACAAGGAAGGGAAAAGCTATTGAAAACCTTTCAGGATATGTACTTGTAGGACATGTATACAGGATATGTATAGCTTGGCATTGCGTATTATATTATATTGTTATAATATTATATTGAGGATACATTTATCTATATTGGTGAATCAAACACACATTCTGCATGCCACAGTTATTCTGCTCCAATCGAGAAAATAAATCCATCTCGCCGCTTTCTCCTTTTAGGTCGAGTAAGAAAGGTGATGGGCATCCGCTGGCGAGCCCTCGTCCTTACACAATTTCAATTGTTAATATTCATGGTAAAACATTTCCAGTGGCGTATCATACTGTGCGCCAAATCTATGGCACATTCGTTATCAGAGTACACATTTTAAGGTATTTCTTCTGCCTTACAAATTTCTTCGTACCTTTTCTTGGCAAGTGGTGGAGACTGACATATACTCAGTCTCAGTAGTTGATAGGGCAGCGGTTGCCTTACTTTTAGAACTCCATGAGATACTTCCATTTTGATAAATTAAACTGAAAATATCGTTGACATATATTACGTAAGTCCTTTCTTTTCCCTTTACGTAGAGCCGAAAAACGACTGCGCAACCCAAAACCAAAAATCTCCCACCAAAACTAAGTGCAACTCAAGGCACGTGATCGGCAACCACCGATCACAAGGAAGGGAAAAGAGCCACCGAAAACCTTCCTTCCACCCATGCAAAACAAGACCGCGGCAAAATACCATTGTCTTGTATAGTCATAACAAACTTCAAAGGAGGGCAACATGATAATCATACAAGCTTGTACACAAAAGAGTGGGAAAGTCCGAAATTTTACGCCCCCACTCACAACAAACAGAATCCGTCGCACAAACCAAAAACCAAATCCCAATCGAATTCGAAATCGCACTTCGGGATGTCAAATGTATAAAATGCTATAAGGCAACAACGTGGAAAAGTTCCACTCTACCTACCTAGTACCTAGCTACGTATCGAAACCTAACAACTATCCTAATTTGTATACATCCTGTATAATCTTATATAAAATATAACCTGCGTTTGTGGAAATGTCCCACCCTACCCACGTATCGAAATCTAAGAAATTCCCTAAAATAAATGTAACTAACACGGCATTCTCAATGTATGTGGGAAAGCGTTTGTATGGACCTTTTATAGCAACTAAATTAGGCTATCCCTAACTACGGCCCTTACTAAATGTTATCCGCAAACATTAAACATTGTGCAATGTATAAGGCCTTGTGTGAAAAGCATGACGCGTGCTCGCTCGCAACCTTCGTCCTTGCCGAGGTCCTTGCGCCATTCGAATTGGTAAAATGCGCGGGTAAAACATTTCCGAACCCATACGAACCATTGTCTGTTCGTAGATGTTGTTCTTGAACCATCATTATTAAATGCTAAACGAGGATTACCCAAAAAACATACAGTGCACTCAGAAATATTTAAAGTAGCATGATCGATTCTCTTAACAAGATGTTCAACCTTCTTGATATTGCTATGATAAGGATGGCTCAAACGCTTGTTCCAAAATTTCTTGATTTCCCCATTGATACTTATGATATTCCATTAAGGTCCTTGCACATGTACGACGTTGCGCTAAAATCAAAAATCTATTGTTTTTCTGGACATTGCAACGCCGATATTCAAAATATGTTCTTGCCGTGAGTTTTCTTCTTGTCAAGCTTCTTCTTAGGACAATTCGACTTGATATGTCCGAATTCATGACATCTATAACACCTCACCGTTTTCTTGAAGTCACCAGACCTCTAACCAGACCTTTATATCACACCAAATGCAGCTTCTTGATTTTCACTGGTACATCTTGAAGAAACACAAAAAGTTACAGTGTAACACTGCTTGGTGAAGTATATAGGGTGAATGAGCTAAGTAAGCCGTTAATTAGAAGGTACTAAAAGGGGTCGAAATATTTTTTACTAATAAGCCAGAACTTGAGAACTGATGGTATTGGTATGTGCCGTAAAAAGCAGGATACGTTAGCAAATAAGCATTTGAACGATTGTGTTTCCGAAGCTATGCGATACTATAATGATCAAAACTTGAAAAATATGATTTTGACGTTAACTCTATGTAATATCTATGCTTCTGCACGAATGGCAAAATAATATAATTTTAAGCAAATTTAAATTCCCATTTACAATAATTGAACTGAAATGAAAAGGCTAATTTTTACATCTCTGCTTTAAACAACCCATTCTATAACGTTATAATTATCCTTTGCATGTAATGGATCATTTTATGATCACTTTAGTGTGAAACTAATAATCGTAAATATTTTATGAAGTACTCGCATTATTGATTTTAGCAGTTAGAATCTACACGTAGCTTTTAATTTTAAAATATCTAATAACCCTTCTCTTGAGAGTGTGTAAAGCTCTCAGTATCGGTATCGTGCTTAATTAACTAGTAAGTGTTAAATGTCAAAATTAATGACATGTTTTAGTTTTGTGCCAACAAATAGATAACATCTTAACCTCATATATACATCCTTTATGCTCGGTTGTAACGTTGTTTCTTATGTTACATAAGTGACATGTTGCTGATACATCTTATCTTTTAAGTGTAAGTTCTGTGCTTTTCACGGAACGTACCATAAACTGAATAACAATAAAACACGTACTCGCAATGAAACACGCAACGCACATTTTGTAAATATTTTACTGCAATTACGTGTAATTTATACTGTGATTTTGCATTTTTTAAACCCAGATTAGTTCATAAAAAATGACTAAATTTGAATACTTTAATCAAAATTTTGCTACTTCCCTACCGCGTGATTACATTTAAGATTTTACTACTTCAAAATCCATCCGATAAATGATAGTCAACAACCAACAATAAATATTGAAATAGCTTTACTGAAACACAAGTTATTGTATTTTTTTTTGTACACCCTATACAGGGTGGTAACTTGAGCGAACCACTTTACATATGGCATCCAACTGTATGGTCGTATTCGTTGCATGACCAGCCAAATTCGAATTTTACTTGCAGCAAAATGTACGAAAATTTTCCGCAAGTAGTCAATAGAAAAAATCTGTAATTTGGGTAATTTATATAACTTCAATTAAAATTGATTTAGCACCGCCACTGCATTCGTCCAGATTCTTCCTTCCTTCCTTTTTCAACTTTTTTTAAACATTCTGTAAAGGTCTGGTATTTGTTATAAGAAGGGCAACAATGTACAAATTTTTTGACTTGTGTTGAGACGAATGCTTTGATTTGGGCAAGCGTGGTGCAAGGTATGTTTGCTGTTAAACCAATTGAGTAGATTGCAACCCATTTCCTGCAATCGATAAATTGGTTTATTACTTAACTGTATGTGGATAACTTTTTCCTTTTAATTTTGCTCTCTTATATTGTCAGCATAATTAAATATTCTTACGTTCGCCAGAAAATAAAAAAAATTAATTGCTTTAATGGTTCATTGTGTTGTGCTCAAGTATGCATGATATGCGATTCAAGTTCAGGTTTGTGCATTCTTTCAGCGTAATAAAAGGTAAAAGGTTTTTCGGTCGATATATTTATGGAGTTAATAATTCTGCTAGTTTTTCTGTATTAATGAGGCAGATTTATGTTTTGTGCTAACGACGTAAAAAATTTCAATTGTAATAAAAGTGGCGTACGTTGATAAAGGGATTATTC
This sequence comes from Photinus pyralis, assembly GCF_008802855.1. NCBI lineage: Eukaryota > Metazoa > Arthropoda > Insecta > Coleoptera > Lampyridae > Photinus > Photinus pyralis. Next base: position 44,852,685 of record NW_022170403.1, read on the forward strand.
GTCGATCTTTCAACACCACGGGCACCCAAAGTTTCCCAAGACTTCCAAACGTAAATTATTTACCACTTCTTTGCTTTATTTTGAGTGAACTTGTAAAGCCAGTAATTGCGAAAGTTACTGTTTAAATTTAAGCGTACGCCACCGTAAAGCTTAAGAAGTTATTTTATATGCAAAGTTTTAGTTGTACTTTTAATTCTCCAAACCATCTCTAATTAAAATTTTATATTATGCTTTACATGGCCGATGTTGCTCAAATTCATAACTCTTCTCGGTCGCTTCATATATTTTTGTGTAATTTCTTTTTTATATTATAATTTTGTGAGAGAAAGTCTATTAAATACCAGTTCTCATTCAAATTATTTCATTATTAAACGAATTTTTCTTTTTGTAATTAAACAGAAAATCGTCCAGAATTTTATAGTCATATAACTGCATCTTTCTTTTCATATTTCGTTCAGTTTCACGGTTCTTCTATCGAATTCTCTTCTGATGTTTACTCATGTTATTAATTGCTTTGCTCCCACTATATTGCCAGCCAACTTGAATGAAAATGCTGAAAGTTAACCGAGGACAGTGAGATATTTTCATTGTCAATTCACATGATCTTAGCAATTGATTTGAGACAATTTTCAATTAAATGATCTTTTAGTTAACAATTTCGTATAAAATTCACAAGAACGTGTTTCAAACGCCCACTTTGGTCCCCAAAAGGAGGTACGCCATAATATCCACCGGGTCAGTATCAAAATAGATCTTTTCGACCTTCTTTGAACAGTTCTTGGCGCTTACCGGTCGAACACAGTAAATGCACAGGATGCCGAAAAAACCGGCGTGCTCGAAAACGCCACTGGGAGTCCTTGGTTTGAATCTAGGTTTAGGTATGGATTGTGGTAAGTGTATACACTTGCCCAAGATAAGGATGTCTATCATGGGGATACCGAAAACCATAGAAGGTAGGAAGATGGTCGAATTAGGGAAAAGTTACGCAATTAAAGAGTTATGCTGTAAAGAAAATCAGAAAATTCCGATTACTTCCAAACATATGCCAAAAAATCCAAATTTCCCGATTTCGATAATATTAGTTTACGTTTTTCCGATGTATTCCTTTTCTTTCATTGGCGTAATGCGGTTGTCGGTTTCCTCAATGAAAATGGTAAAGAAATGAGGTGGAAATTCGAACTTGAATCTAAATTATTGTTGGAAATGCCGTGAGAAAGTGTAAAATGTAATGCACAATATTGAAGAACAATTTGGTCGCAAAAAGTATCATTTTATATACGAGTATACACAAGAACAAAAAAGAATACCAAAACGAATTTTTTTTTAAAACGAACAATGGGAAAGGAGGACAGTAACGAGAAGAAGAAGAAACAACACGCCAAACAATTCGTAATAAAAGCAAGATGCCGTTGGTACAAGCTACAGAAATCTGAAACGTTATCCATAAGCCAAAGGAAAGGTCAGAAGGTGATGAAAGCTAATACAGAAGAAAGCATTTGGGTAAATGCCAACAAAGTTCACGAAACTTCAAACTTCTCCATTTCGATAAGAGGTAAGAGAGAACGGCGGTAGTTGGTAGAGAACAGTTCCTGTTGGTGGTACCTTTCAATAATAAAACAAGTAAACCAAAACCACTACTACGTTGGTATTTCAAGCGCAACTCACTCACATATGCAGACGGACAGATTACCTATGAAGTCGATATGTTTATAGTCTGAGTGTTGATAGACTGGTGGACGGACGGAATAGTCCACTGTCCGTAATTGATACTTTGGGATATGCCTGGCGATACCGCCTCTCCCAGGATTTAGCCATCTGTCGTGAGGACTACAGATTGGACCCGCAAGAAGGTGGACAATTCTTTTAAGCGCCTACAAATGCCGTATCGTTATCACTAAAGATTCGATTCTGAAATTTTTTTTCCAATATTATGTTCGCCATAAATACACATAAATCACTTCTCGAGTTTGACCTTTTTCCCTAGAAAATTGGTGCATAAAGAACGATTTTGATATCTTTTGCGTAAACATATTTTGCTCACCATAAATACGCATGGATAATTTCTTGAACATCGAGCAATCGAATTTGATATTTTTCCAATGGAATATTGATGCATAAATAACGATTTTGGTTACAAAAAATGCATATGGATCCCTTCTTGGACATCATGCAATAGAGTTTAGTTTTTTTCCCAACAAAATTGGTGCATATATAACAATTTTGACCGATTTTGGGGAACAACTGATGGATGCCCATTGCCCCAGTTATTTTTTGATATTTGCACGTCGGGGCCCATAAGCTGTTAATCATTTGTTGGTTTTCCGAAATTTTGAAATCATTTTATGGTATCAGTCGATATAGGAGAAGTATAGAAGGATAAGATTACGACCAGCAAGTACTGCTACTTGATTCTAATGTCAGGGGGCTCACTCCTTCAAAAATGTCGTTTTTCGAAAGCGGTGCAATACTCAAAATAAAATGTGATTGTTTTTAGATAGGTACCTACTTATACAGAAAATCTTGTGTAGAAACACTAAATAGTGAATATATCTTCAAAATAACATTTTTTTAAAGAAGCTTTATGGCATCAAATTATGAAAAGTTCGCTACTAATCTACGTACTTTAAATTTAAATTTGTGGCGTAGGTACTACTTCTGCAAGGTCAAAGGCTCCATATTTTGATAGCGAATGGAAAAAAGATACGAAAGTATTTCATTGAGTGGTGTCATGGTGTGGAATTTTGTTGATTACGAGGGGATTTTCTGAATCCATGACACCGATTTTGAGGATTGCAAATAAATTTGTGACAGGATTGCACCCCTCGTGTGACATTCATCATACAACAATCCAGACGACTATTTTCATTCACAAAAAGAGAAATTTGGGGTAGGTGGGAATTTTGAGAGTTGAAGGCATTGACAATATTTTCCTATTGTTATATATTTTAAGCCTATACTTTCCGAATTCTATTCTGTGATTGGCTGTAGAGTACAAGAATTTTAAAGTTTTTTCGAATCCTGAGAGTGTGGCAGAGTGAAAAATGGTTTAGCTAAGAAAAACTTTGGCAAGACGTGATCGCATTGTCTGCAATTATTACGGAGGTACATTATTATTATGTCCATCTTGCATACAGTAGGGAAAGTGTTTTCAGTTCATGCTCTACTGATTATGTATTTAACTTTAGCCAGTGGGTTTATTACATTACTTTCTTAAGTCTATTACAAATCATAATCATATTACATTTCCAGTTTATGTAATAATGCATTAATTATCCTGGCGTTAATTGACTACATTTTTCTGCCGGGATTTTACAAAATATCAAATTGCGAATGTCACAATTATTGTTTAGTAAAGGCAGGCGTATAATATACACTGCACACGTTATCCTTGAGGGATAAGCCCGTAGTATTTACAACCCGGAAGATTGTAAAACCGTAAGTAAGCGGTATTGAAATTAACACATTAACATTGCAATTTTCCGTATAAAATTAACTAACATTGTATAATCTGCAATAATAGGTTTCCGTAAAAATGTTGAAATTATTGAAATAATAACATATATTAGATGCGCACACAGCGAATCCAAATTACGAAAACGATCTACTCTTCCCAATAAGTATACTGATTTTGAAATGAGATTATTTTTCAGCGGGTATTGTTATTACTTCATTAAAATAAAAATAAATATATAACAAATGGTCTTAGGAAACGTCTCTTTTGTCGATGTCACTTTCAACACTGTATCATTAATCTTAAATAAAAACCAAATGTTACCTCTAATTGGATTTTTAAAATAAGTCTAATTGATTTATGTTTATCCCAGGACAAACCAAGCGAAATGAACACGCAACAAAGATTCATGATACGTACCTACATAATTTTTTATCCTAAAATCTATTTAAAAAAACAGAATGTATGAAACGTAATGCGTGATATATAAAACAACTTTTGACCGCAATTTTGGATGTTTTTAGGATTGTTTGATCGGATCGGTTGGAACCCCTACTTCTTTGACTGACATTCACGTCAACCCGTTACTTTTTCTTTGGGTGTGGCCAATCCACCTCGAAGTCAATTGATCCTCATGTTACACCAATTTTGATCCGATTATAATTATTTCCAAATTTGACTAATACCCTACTTTTCTTCAATGGTTTGGCGGCTCTAGATCAATAGGGTTCTTTCTTTTATTATCATAAATTTTCAATTTGTAAAGTGGCGATCTGACGGACTGGGCCCAATCCTTGTGCGCTTATTACTACCCTCTTCCTCTCTAGTATGAGCGATTTGAAATGTATTCACAAATTCATGGCGCAGGGATACATACTAATCACTATGTAGCTTTCTTTCTCTAGAGGGTAAAAATTATACTATAAAATACCAAATCGAATGACAACAGAAATGGTATTAGTCTAAAAATAAAAAAATTCGGGAACAAAATTTCTATCTTCCCTATAAGGAAATAAAATCATATTGACGTAACTTCATGATTGCCATAGAACTAGAGGATTTCTTATAACAATCACATCTTTAGAAATAAAATGACTTTGGTTGAAAAAGACAATACATCGTCCGTTCAATCGCTTGTTTCAAAAGCAGAAGAAAAGTTTGTAGGTGCAAATCTAGTAAAGCCTATTATAAAAAAAATATGAAAAGTTGTTTTCGTGGATGAATAGGAAGTATTTCCCGAACAAAGTCTTAAATGCTTGGATAATGGTAGCATATAAGGCAACAACAATGCTTGAATAATTCTGGCATATAAGGAAATGTCAAAGGTATTTAAATCTTGTATCCTTTTGTGCATTCATTCAAAACTTCAACAATGCTGCGATTAAGAAAGTCACGTGTGGCGCAATTCAGTTGAAGCTGGACCGCGGTGCGGTCCCTGATTTGAGTCTGTGCTCGGGCATGGTAAATGTATAGTGCGTTTGGTTGGTAGAGCAGCCTTAGCTAAAACCCCGACCGTGTGTATTGTGCCCAAAAGACGTCAAAATCGTTCCTAAATTAAACGAACAAGATTAATACGTTACTGATATGGAGAAAACTTCAAATAGCAATATGTGGGAAACCGAGTGTGGGAAATAAAAATCGCGATTGGGATAGGTAGCATTTTGCGAGAATTTCGCATTAGTACCTACATATTGAGATATCCTCAAGTTTCGAGGGGTTTCAGAAGATCGGGGCTGAGAGTGTTCTTGGAACAGTTTCTAAAACTTCGCTTTTGTAAAAAAATGGAAAAAATCATTGTTAGTATATACTACCTACCTTTTAGTTTGGTTCATTAATCTCCAATAATTTTGGGTTTTGTGATATAAAGTACCGACCACGTAACAAAGGGAAAAAATGAATTAATTTTATTGTTCTGGAAATAGAGTGCAGATACCATACAAGAAAAATCAATGCAAAACGATCGTAAATCGCATTAGGTCAGTGAACAAACTTGTAAGATAGCGTAAATTATGTTGCACAGAAACTAAAAATACATTATTTTCCAGCAATGAATCATTAAATGAACACTTACAAGAAATTGGTTTTAGTCCCATAATAAAATGCGCTAATAATTAACTTTACAAGTATGGATTAAGATTCTTAAACTAAAATTATACAAGACCGACGAAGACACAGAATAAATTTTGACGATTTGAATAAAATGTATTCGGTATAATTAAGTGAAACGTTATTTTAACCCCAATTACTTAAACTACGAAAATAATGAGCCGTTTTTCTTGCAGAAAGAAAATATTTATCACTATGAAACAATCTCGAAAGAATTAAGTTTGTTATTTGTAACGAGCTTTCTGAATTCCTAGAATAGTGCAGGTGATTTTAATTGAAGACTCGAACCCTTTGATGTTCCGAGTGCTTTCAAGTTTATATGCCGGTTTTATCTTTAATTTTTCAGCGTTTTAAGACATTCGTAACACTCCGACGAGACTTGCTCGCGCAGAATATTTTGCAAGTTAGAATCGAGAAAGCTCAGCAATATTCGCTAATCGCAATCAGCCAGGAAAATGGACGCGTTTCTTTTCTCTTCCATCTTTTATAAATTACCTACAAGTTATGGTTTCTTAATTTAACTCCATCTTTATCACCAAGAATTTCGGTTCTTTCCTCGTTGTCTCAATTTATACATTTTTAATTATGAAATAATCATTCTGTGATAAGCCGTCTTTTAGTGAGGTGCCGTTTTTTGTGTAATAAGCACAATACATTTTCATCTATAAGTATTCATTAAAAATGTGTTTTGGATTATTTTACCCCAACTTTGACTAACGTAATTTACTTCCCAAAGTGTGCATTAATCGATTGAGAGCAAGCATTTATAGTTTTTCACCATAGTATTTATTCCCTTTCCAGTCAAGTTACAGGAACGGAAGGATGAATTTTATTGGAAGAAACGTCGTCCAGTAACGTCAGATTATTGCGGCAGCAAATGCGATATCCGAGTCATTTGAAGGCGTTCGTGGAAAGTTTATATTCGAGTTCGAAAAGCTAAAAAACAGAATTAGAAAAAAGAACACATCCACATATTTTTATTTACAAATATTGAATACAAAAAATCTATTATGGTGTGAACAAACTTTCGTTGAAAAATATATTCGAGGGATAGGGGCATTTTCAGGTATATGCTAAATCACATATGGACAATGGCCAAATGCTCATATTGATTTCCAAGGGTCTCTAAAGACGCTTCGGCCAATTTTGCATGAGACTGTGACGTCCTGTTCAATTCGCAAGCTAAAATGGAAATGCCCAAGACGTATCGATTCCTTTGTCACTTATCCTCGACTGGACAAAGAATACCGACCGACGATTTTTCATTCCTTATTTTCCCCTCGATAAAATGATAATCCTTTCGCTAGCGAACTGAAAGTGGAATATATGTTAATTTGAAAAGGCATTTTTCGACGTATGTTAAGTTGAAAACATGTGCATAGTTTGGGAGAACAAAATAAACATTCAAAGCCTTTTTATTTTGCGTGTTCTGTATAGCTGTCTTTTTTATATACATCCCCCTAAAGCAACCCCTCAATGGAATTTCTCTTTTATTGCGACTCCCACATTTAAACACTTTTGTGGAAAAATTATAACAAATGCACGCAAATGTATATTAAAAATGCGGTACATTGAACTTAACTGAAAACGTAGGTAGGCTCATTTAAGTTTTAACAATAAAAAAAGTAGCTCCACTTACTTCGCCGAGTCATAGAGTTTTCTACGCAAATATCAAATGATGGTGAAGATTCGAACAAATTCTCCACACATTATTTTTAGCGCATTTTTGCAAAAAATTTTTTTTGTAAAAAGTAGCTTTTAATCTCACTTTGGCTGGCTGGCTGGCTGGCTGGCTGGCAGCAAATGTGGGCGCGTAGAAGAACTCTTGTAGAAAGGCAACGGATGTACGTGTATCTACAGGGCCGTGAAATTTGTCAACCTTAGGGACATGGCTACATGATGTGGGGTTGGCGACATCTGGGCGTCATCCTCGAGCGTAGTATACTAACGTGAAGGTTTTTCAGTTTTTTCCTATCTTCTACTACAGTTTTGGTCCGATTCTTTTGAAATTGGTGTCGTCGGAAAGATGTTGTAAACGCGCACAACTCCTGCGTGGCGGAATTTTGTTTTTTGTCATAGGGGCGAAATTAACGACCTTTTGCGAGGCGCGCGCGCGCGTCTTCGAGAAGTAGTCAGGCGCCTTTTACCTTCCGTTGCGAACTCACGCGGTTTAACGTTTCGTGAATCTCGAATCGCTGTCTCTCTTTCTCGTGTCGCCAATAGAAGTGAATTGCGAGTGAACGGGACGTCGGAAGTGGGTACCGTAAAAGAGAATGTGGTAGCCCGCGACACGATCTCACTGATGGTGGAGTCAAATCTTCAATCGCGAATTGCGGGTGAACGGGACGTCGGAAGGGGGTACCGTCAAAGGAAATGTGGTAGCCCCCGACACGATCTTCCTGATGGTGGAGGCAAATCTTCAAACGCGAATTGCGGGTGAACGGGACGTCGGAAGTGGGTACCGTAAAAGGGAATGTGGTAGCCCGCGACACGATCTCACTGATGGTGGAGTAAAATCTTCAATCGCGAATTGCGGGTGAACGGGACGTCGGAAGGGGGTACCGTCAAAGGAAATGTGGTAGCCCCCGACACGATCTTCCTGATGGTGGAGTCAAATCTTCAAACGCGAATTGCGAGTGAACGGGACGTCGGAAGTGGGTACCGTAAAAGAGAATGTGGTAGCCCGCGACACGATCTCGCTGATGGTGGAGTCAAATCTTCAAACGCGAATTGCGGGTAAACGGGACGTCGGAAGGGTGTACCGTCAAAGGGAATGTGGTAGCCCCGACACGATCTTCCTAATGGTGGAGTCAAATCTTCAAACGCGAATTGCGGGTGAACGGAACGTCGGAAGTGGGTACCGTCAAAGGGAATGTGGTAGCCCCCGACACGATCTTACTGCGATGGTGGAGTCAAATCTTCAAAAGCGAATTGCGGGTGCACGCGGAAAGTGGGAAGCGGTTAGTTAATGTAGTAGCCTTCGACAAGATCTGTTATTGATGGTTGAGTCGAAAGTGGCTAATAGAATACTGATCTGCCACACAAAAATGCGCTGAAGTCCCTTCGATCTCAAACGAGGACTTTGATAATTTTTTTTCCTAATTATGTATCCACTCAAAGTTATACGAGGATAAGGTGAAAAGTTCTCGGCCTTACCAAGAGATAGCAATCCAATCGAAGAAAGTTGTAGTTTCGTACCTGCGCCCGTATGTTATTAGTTCGTATGACAAGTTTCAACTTGTTCGCTCAAGTAGTGTGTGTAAACGAGTCTTTGATTTGTTAAAATGGATAAACTGGAATATCGCGCGGTCATAAAATTCTTCGTTTAGGATGGGTTAACCCCTACGCAAATTCATTCAAAGTTGACAAAAGTTTACAGGAACTCTGCTCCTTTAATGTCAACCGTAAAAAAGTGGGCAGCTGAATTTAAACATGGTCGCACGTCGCTCGAAGATGAACCACGGTGAAGGACGGCCAAAAACTGCAACCACACCGGAAAAAATAGAAAAGGTGGACAATATCGTGTTGGATGATAGGCGAGTAAAGGTGTGTGAAATAGCTGAGGCCGTGAGCATATCGGAAGAAAGAGTGCGGAATATCTTGCACCAAGAATTAGGAATACGAAAGCTCTGTGCAAGGTGGGTGCCGCATTTGCTGAATGCGGATCAAAAGCAGTTGCGCAACCGACATTCGCAGCAATGTTTTAGCGATTTAAAAAGAATCTGACCGCAAATCACTATAAAATGGGACCTTCAAAGCCGCTCTCACTCTCCTCCCGCCTTTAGCACAACCGGTAGTCGGGGGGACTTTACTTTATGTTGATTAGGGAAACGTCCCTTACACAATTCTGAAGGAACTGGTAATATATGAATTAGTTCCTCTATTTTTCCTATTCTGACTGGGCTAATACTCCAGCCTTAGAAAACATTTTTTCCATAGCAACACATTTTTTTTGCTATAAATGGGTTCTACTCACTTTATTAATACATAGGTACAGCGCTTTTCAAAAAATCAAAAAAAATTATTAGGTACTTAATTGATTTAAGAGGCAATTTCTCATCGCTAACAGCGAGAGCACAGATAAGGGTATTTTATCTGTAAGCGAGAGGCTGGAAGACGTACCATGCAACAAAACTGTTTATTCTGAGTTCTAACACCATACACCATGTTCTGACGTCAGTAGCGCGCTATGTGTGGTGTCGCACTATGCGGTTTTACCGCTCCTGCTAAAGCGGATACGGTTTGACAGGACGACTACTTGCGTTTTAGCAGAAGCAGTGCAAACGCATAGTGTGACACCACACTTACGGATACATGATAATATGATCATCACCGCTAATAAAAAAATGAAAATTCAATTTTTTTACATTAGTTATTACAGGACGTTACCACTACAGTGACTTTATAGAGACAGTGGCGACAACAGGGTATCTCGTTTTTGATTGGTCGTTGGTTCCGGTCGCCATATTGGAGCTAAATTCCAAACTGGCCAATAGAAAACCTTCAAAACGACGCGGTGGACTCCGTGCTATAATTATTAATTATACTGTTTTGACAGTGTCACCTGTAATTGTCACGGCTTCATGTTACTAGTTTACACTTTGCTTCTTGTATTTGCTTTATTTTACGTTTTCCGTCTCCAGTTTTATATAAACTCGATTTTTAAAGACGCATACATATAGTTTGGATTTATTACGATATTATAAGGTATGTAATTCGCTTAGTGTTTTTAGATGTAAAACTGTGCCTAACCTTACGACTGGTAATTGATGTAAAATTTTTTCAGAAGCCCTAAATACCTAATGAGTTTAGATAGAAAACTGGTTAGAGAAGCAGCTTATCCGAAATTTAGCAGCAAATTCAATTGTGATCGTAAATACGTTTGAATTGGTTTCATGTTTGCTGGAGCACATGGAATATTGATCTCTTGTACTCCGTGGACTAGATCAACGTGTTTTGTCTTCCATTTAAGAGACTAAAGAAATACTTTTAAGTCCGGAAGGAGCAACACGCGACAGGGGACAAGAAGTGACAGAAGACACTGAAATGTCAAACACAATTTAATGATTATTTATATGTACATTTTGGATATTGCACCATATTTCATACTTATTATACTGTTTTCCATATACCCATACCTTTTTGAATTTGGGAGGCATTTGTTTTCCCATAGGTTGTTCTGCAAAGCTTTAAACGATCATTTCTGCGCCGTTCGTTTTGAACAAGAATCTTTACTTAAATGAAACTGACATTTATTATTCTACGCTCACAATTTGACATGACAAGGTATATTGATCTTACAATCAATTTTTTAGCTCCAATATGGCGGATTATGATAAGTTGTCGCCACTGTCCTTATAAAGTCACTGTAGTTACCACCACTCACCAAAACGGGAACTTTCCAACTTGTTTTCTAAGTCTGTCTAAAGCTGTAAGTATCGAAAGATATTTTGCAAAAAACATTAATTGATGTAAAACTGTTATCGTTACACCATTTCTATCATATTTATAAATACAATGCCTGTATGTATATATTAACAAATAGGTTATAGAATTAATTCTTGTTACTTTCTTAAACATGGTTTATTACATATAAAAATTTACATTTCACGAAGTGTTTTTCCAATAATATTAACAGCATCTTCCACTTGTTCTTGAGTAATAACAAGTGGAGGTGAAAATCTTATAATATCTCCATGAGTGTATTTTGCAAGTAATCCGTTATTCAATAACCTTAAGCAAACATCCTCAGCTTTCACCTCTAAAATGTAGAGAATGATTGTCTACCTAACAGCTAGTGTTACTTCAAACGTACCTTTGTTTATAACGATTGCATTTAAAAGACCTCTTCCTCTTACTTTTGTTATTAGTTGTGAATTCAACTTTTCTACACCTTTTCTAAAATGCTCTCCCATTTTAAAAGAGTTTTCAATAACACCTTCAGTTTCTAGTACCTCAAGTGCGGTAATAGCCACTTTCGATCCCAGAGGGTTTCCTCCAAACGTGGAACCATGTGTGCCTGTAAGTACATAGTAGTGTTACAGTGCGCTTAGTCGATCATGCAATTAGATTGAAGTTTATTAACAAAGTGACGGGAGACGTACCAGGTTCCATAACCAACATGATGTCATCGTTAGCTAAACATGCAGAAACGGGATACACGCCGCCTCCAAGTGCTTTTCCAAGGACTAATATATCAGGTTTAACATTTTCGTAATCAGCTGCTAACCTTTTGCCCGTTCGTCCCAAGCCCGTTTGAATTTCATCAGAAATCCATATAACATTATATTTAGTACATAATTCTCTAACGCCCTTTAGGTATCCGTCTGATGGTACAACGACACCTGCCTCACCTTGGATAGGCTCAACCATAAACGCACATACATTGGGATCTTTGAACGCCGTCTGGAAGTATCATCGTAACACGTGCTGTATGTCACAATAATGGTTAAGTACCTCTAGAGACTTTAAATCATCATATGGAACAATTTCAAAACCTGGCATGTAAGGACCATAACCCTCATAACTTTCTGGATCAGTTGATGCAGATATCGCCGATAACGATCGACCCCAGAAGTTACCACTGGCGAAGATCATTTTCGCCTTATTCTTTGGTATATTCTTTTTGTAATAGCCCCATTTTCGTGACAACTTGCATGCGGTTTCATCTGCCTCGACCCCTAGAGGAAAAAATGAAAATGCGCGCTTTGGTAGGTTTTAACACACCTGTATTCATCGGTAAAACTTTATCGTAACCAAACAGTTTAGTTACAATTTTGGCGTATTCTCCGAACGCGTCGGAATAAAACGCTCTGGATGTATGATGAAGGACACCGGCTTGTTTCTTTAACGCTTCCACAATTTTGGGATGGCAATGACCAAAATTGTTGGCGGAGTATCCACTTAAAAAGTCGTAGTACCTTTTCCCTTCGACATCCCAAACGAAAACTCCTGAATTGGTTTTGTTTTTATTAAATTTGGAAACCCACCTAACTCACCTTCTCCTTTTGTTAAGGCAGCGGGTAATGGATGATAGTTATGGGCGGAATATTTAGCTTCTCTCTCGAGGACTTCTTTTGTCGTTAACTTTCTTATTTGGTTAATACTGACCCTTTGAGTAACTGCACGAAGTTTGGACATCATTGTAGGAATCTGAAAATGGATATCTGTGTTGAAAACACGTGTTTTATCCGCAGTGACAGATGGGTATCTACCTACATGAAAAGTGCGATTTTAAAAAGCTCTATCCTGAAGGTTTCTACTTTTTATTAATGTTTACGTGCGATTTATAGGTACCTACCTGTGTATTGCAAATGCTTTAACATCCAGTTGTACCTATATTTCATGCCACATGCCAGTTACAATAAGTGTTGAAGTGGTTTTTGGTCTCTCCTTCGTTGTACTACTTAGTTAATTCAGTCGGAATACACTCCAATTTAATTATAGGATTTAACATTGTAATTCCACGAGTGTCTTTTCAATCTAACGCCGCGCATTCAACCCTTCCTCTTACGTGGTCTATATTTGGACCATATGAAATTGCCAAATTGCTGATATAAATAAGTGAATTATACCTAAATTAACTATTCGGAATTGTAGTAAATATAACGTCCAATAATTAACAAGTAATTTATACTCTTTAAAGTTTGACATGCCCGAAATATAGCTGGTAATGCTAACTTTTACTTTTCAGTAAAAGTCGCCGGAGATATGGACAAATGGAAACGGGCAGAATATTGTGACGTTCACATGAGCCAAACCCCCTTTTATATCAAAATTTCCAGGCTCCAGTGAAATGTGGAATGTACCTATCTGTATAAATTTATTAGACAAATGAATTCTTTAACTAAAAGTGAATTAATTTACTCTTACTGTCCCTACCTACCGTATATTCTTACCCGTGGAATAGAAATTCCCCTAATAGTACAAGATCCCACATAAGGTCAGCCTTCGCTCATCTGTTTACCGAGCGAATACATTTTTTAGCAATCTTCATATGTAAACAAACACATTGCAAATGGGTTGCCTAAACAAATTGAATCAAGACTACCCTTCATTAAAATTAATGTAAGTCATATTTGTCTGCTTTTATCACATGGAGAGACGAGCACTCTCTTACATCGTTGCGTACGCCACGTTCAGCTGTTACGTTGCGCCCTGCGGAACAATTTAGACATGTTTCTCTCTGGCGTGGTACTTAAATTGCGACAACCGTACTTTTCCGTGCGAAAGACAAGGACACAGCGTAACAGCCGCTAATGAATCCAAAAACCATTGAATAACTTCCCAAGGAACAAAAATATATATTTGAAGAGCCCTCTAAGAATCACTGAAGAATTATTGGGTATCCATTTGTTTGACCGAGGCTATTGGCCCCGAACCCGAATTTGACTTAGGATCCAGTTGGAAATAGCAGAGCGTCGAACCCATTAGACAGACCGAAACCATGTAACGGAAGCCCGCTAAAGCGTTTAAATTTGTTTAATTTTTATTTGGGTTATAATACCACCGAGGAAAATTTCGTATGTATCGGTTCATGCGAATAGAAATCTCGAGTAAAAGCGACAGTCGGACGGATTTGGGTAGCGTTTTTTTTTAATTCCGCAAGGAATACGCTAAAAATCGGCATTGCATACATAAAAAAGTGATACCCCTAATTCCAGGTGATAATAAACGTGTAAACAAATATAGTAAACGAGCTTCTGGGTATGGCTATAACATGTGCAAAACTAAATTTTGAAACTGGCGTTAAGTTTGCTTTTATTCCAAGTGGCTATGTAACAAATTTCATTTAAATACCTTCATAAATAAGAAAGTTTGCAATTCGGTCTGTAAATGGTCGAGATACGAAGAGGGCACTGTGAATGTTGATCGATTAGGCTAAAGCTATGCGCGTATTGAATTTCATGCAATTCGGTTCATAACTAACGGAGATGTCAAAAGGAAAGGACCTTCTTTATTTTTTAGCCTACATTGTCAATTCACGAACTCCGATCTACAAATTTGATAAAGAATCCACCTGCAAAATTTCATCGTAATCGGTCCATTCGTTTATGAGATATGGTGCTAACGGGCGGACGGACGTTAGGGTAGCCAGGTGTTAGGCAGTGGTTCTATTAGATAGTGGGTCTTGTTACTCTAAATTTATATTAAATTGATAATAATAGGTAAGTTGAAAGACTGGATTCGTCATGGGAAAATCAAAATCACTAGCGACTGTCTGGGACTAGATACGGTAAAATTGGCTCAGGGTAGGGCGGAGTTAGGTCGAAGATAGAAAATTATTAAATGCGCTTTGAACCGTCGTAGAGCTACGTCAAAGTTTTTCAAGAGAGCGGAAAATTAAACGTAGAGATTACACCAAAATAGCAGTAGTTTGTTGTAAATTAGCGATGGAGTTTTTGTGTGTTCTCGTGCATGAACTCGGTTAAAAGAAGGTTTCCATTTTAAGTTGAATAATAACTACCGAATATCTTCTAACTACATTTATCTGTATATGTACTAGTAGATTGCCTTTGGGAAATCTCGTTTTCTGGGTTGGGAGATACGGTCGTTTTCGAAGACTACGCCGCGTCACCTCACTTCGCGTCAACATCCCGCTCCTGGATGGAATAGAAACACAGTGTTGGCGGCTGGGTTACCTTACCTCACCCAAATGTTCCGCCCCCCGATGGCGCATAAACTCGGGTTCGGCGATTGCGCCGCCTCACCTCACCCAATATGTTTACACGCGATATGAAATATGCTCTACGATCTATCCTAATACCGCGCGCTCGGATGGGACAAAAACTCGGTTTCGGCGGCTGCAACGCCTCACCTCGCCCAATCGTATGAAATATACTTTACGACCAATTCTCATTATATCTGCCATTACCAAATATAAAAGAATCCATAAACATCGGTCAAGCCGATTCGGAGGCGTGCGACCACAAACACCGTGACACGAGATTTTTATACACTGTCCAAGATAAGGTTGTCTATCATGGGGCTCTCCGAAACCATAGAAAATACGACGATGGTCAAATTAGGGAAAAGTTGCGCAATTAAACAGTTATTATCATGCTTTAAATAAAAACCAGGAAATTCCGATTACTTCCGAAGATATGCCAGAAAAACCGAAATTTGCCGATTTGGTTTTTCTTTTTCCCTGAGGTTATTTGAACAGATACTAAAAATAGGAAAAAATTTTTGAGCTCTACGAGACACCGTTGAAACCATGTTTCGTTAAATCATCATCCACTTCATTTTTTTATATGGCCCGTAAAAAGTACATTCTGTATTGTGAGTAGCATTTTTTATTACGAATCCAGCGATAGGTATACGTACGTCACCCACAAAAAACCAAAAGTTGGAAAGTGCTAAAAATATTGTGGAAGAATTAATTCCTCTTATTGGCATTAGCACAGATTAAACTATTTTGTCTGTGTTGTCGTTCTCGAACAATAAATAGTTTTAGTCGGATTATCCAATTAGGTCACCGTGAAAATTGAGCAATTCGTGGACTACCAGAATTCTTATAGAGAAACCCAAACAGTGTTTTGTCGATGATCTCCCCAGTTCAAAATTAGAAATTGACAACTTATTGTAATAGGGGACGTTTTGTCCATTTAATGTAATATCCTTTTTATTCCTAATGCAGAGGATTGTTTTTGCATTACCTATACAAATTCATTGCACTGTTAACAAAGGTATTTTTAGAATGGTATGTAAGATAAGGTGTGTAGTACGCGAAATATAGCTTAAAATTGGTGCGTAGAAACGATTCGTCACCCACCTTGCAAAGTTTGAGCACGTTGTTTGATAATTTAGCCGGTTAAATTTTGTTATTTAAAGCGATTTACCAAAGGCACTTATTAATATCTAGATAGACTTTTAATATTGCTAGTGTAATTGAGACCCCTATTCTTGAACCGCTCGGGAAAAATCGATGAGTGTGTGAGTTTCTCATCGGTCCAGGACCAGGACCATTCCTAGAACTAGTTCGAAACGGCACAGAAGTGGGTCCGGACGGACAAAACAACAAAAATTCTTAAAAAATGCGCTAAAAACTCTAACCTAATAAGAAAGAAATCTTGTAATCAACTGAAGTTCTTCGTATCAGGTGTAAAAAGTATCTCCACTCTTTAATTTTCTAAAGCAAATTGAATTTTATAGCACTTGTTCCTCGATATTGAACTACTTACGAAATTTATATTTGTTTATGAAATTTAAGTTGGTTATCTTATTGAGTAAACATATTAGACATCTTCAACTTATATTTTGGATTATCAGTGAATGCAACCACACGAACCGGACGCAATGAAAGGCATTCTCAACGGATCCAGTTAATGGAAAATTTAATTTTTGCAAAATTCATTTGAACGGATATACCTATCTGCCTGCGTATATTAAGTATTATAAATTATACCATTGTTTAATATTTAAACAATTATACCTACAATTTCAAACACCAGCACTTCTTGAAATTTACATTGTTATCTGTGCATCTGACCAATCGTTGAGTTAGTGATACTCTGATGCTCGTGAAAAAAAGCATTACATAATTAGTGCCTAATTATTTAAGCAAGTGCAAAAACAATTATTACCTAGGCGTAGATGTATACATATAAATTACCTTTTTAAAAAATAAATGTAGTCACTTTAATAAACAAACTAGCTAACCATTAATGTAGATAGGAATATATGATCACTTCCACCACACTTAATTGAAAGGAATTTATTCGACAGATACATTGCGCTTAACAGAGAAAGAGAATCGCAATTCTTGATCAATGCAAAGGTCGTAGATAATTTTTATGGATTACACGGTTCGAATGTTGAAATTTCGTCAACTATGACAAATGGTTTCCCAATCGTTGAATTGAAAGTCAAGTTCAGGGGGTAACGCCTCGGTTTCTTTCGAAGTACATTCGGACAGGAGTAAAAATATATTAATGAAAGAGAACTTACCCACTAATTTTGATTTAGAAGTAGCTACGCAAGATCGCAATTCAATATAAATACTATGTGTAATGTTTATGTACCAACTCTACCGATACCAATAAATTAAATGGAACAATATTATATTATCGGATAGGTATTTCCATGGCACTCGCACACTTGAAGCGATAATTTGAAGGTTGACCCTATTATTTAAATAATTGATTGTGATAAGTATAGGATAAACTTTAGTTTCTCCATTTTTGTAATATATTTAAATCTGTGGTACTTGTAGTACATTAATCAATGTAGAGCGGCTTCACAATAATTATTATGGTTTTATAAATGCTCAGATTCAGGGGTGCCCTTTGAATTGCATAGGTACCTTATTTTTGTTCAGCTATACGTTTATTAAATGAATAACATTCAATGTGAATGTCTTTGTTTCCATAGTAATGAACTGTCCGATAAATTTAACGGCAAGAAACAAAATCGGCCTTTAGTTATCATTTCTGCCTTATTTTGCAAGGAAGAAAGAAAGGAAAGAACTACGTACTACATCTGACCAATAACAGATGCATTAGATCTTGTATTCGTATTCGTTCTTTAGACTGCAATGAACCCAGCGGAACGTGATATGAACTCTTTCAAGTAGGTACTAGAAAGATACGCACATTCATACACGCTTATCGTTAGCTGTTTGCTGATAAGCTTACCCGTCTGTAGCATGGTGACAGTGTTCAATTATTTATGTTTCGAGTTTCGATAAAATAAGTTGCTCGCTAGCTATATCGACCAGCAGAGGTATCTTTACGCACGGGCACAATGAGCTCGCGCCCAGGGGTGACTGAAAATTTAATCAATTCTTCCTTGGGTAATGATAAACATAATAGTACATCTTTGGTGCAATAAAGTCTTTTGTGAGAAACTGGATGGAAAATTACATGGCATTACAGGTCAAATCGAACTAACGACAAAATAGTGGAAATTATCGAATCGCAACTCATTTATCGCACATAGATTCTAAACCGAAGAGTTTTGATTAGCATAATCTCGCCCTCGAGATATGTAACTCGCCCCTCGTTCGGGGTTTCGAGCCTACAGTTGAATGTCGAAAACAATCACGGAATTAAGTCGTAACTTATCTGATTACAGTATTCGCCACTACCGTGACTGCTTCATGCACGGAGAAAGTGTTAGTTACGAACAACAATTCAGTACACGCACACACCACACATACAACTAACTCGGTAAGTAACTTCCCTGTCTCGTTTCACATATTAAAAGAATGATCAAAATTTATATGACTATTACTTCCCGTCAAGATCATGTAATCAACATCAATCAATTAAAATTTACACCAAACATGATGTGTATGTTATGGAATAGCAATTAAGCAAAACACAAAAGCATAATAAAATACGAACAAGAGGACACACAAAAGCAAAATAAACCCCTAAAGAGTATCTAAAAAAGCGGCAGAGCACCTCGTTGTGACCCTACGTGGTCATTGGATTTGACCCATTTTCAAAATACTAGAATATAGCTTCAAGCGTTTGGCAATAATCGTGTTCACGGACAGACGGACACTTCGACTCCCCTATAAAGCTTGCATCGCTTTGCTCTGCCGCTTAATAATAAAGCTTCTACATTGTTACTGCCTGCGAAAACGTGAATGAGAAACAAGGACAGAACCCAGTCTTCAATATAGTATCATAGAAGAATAAAAACTCTGAAGTAATTATTAATTGTAATTAGATTATCCAATTCATTATGCAATTTATTCAAATTTCTGGACTAAAGAACAATAATAGAAATCAAGTTGCACCTATCGACAAATTATTTTAGAGCTATGAGTATTGGTATGTATACCGATCTGACAAGTACAAATTTAATTCTCTTTTAAATTCCTGATATGAAGAGTACCGGGTGACCCAATAAGACTGTTCCTCGGCCATATCTCGGCTCGAGAACCGTTCGTCATATGACTTAGGGGTAAAAAAAATTATTGGGTAAATCGGTCATGAAGAATCGCTGGAAAATATTTTCAAGTTGTAAAAATGACCACCAGAGGGCGTAACTGCAATCTTAAATTTTAAAATTGCATTTTCTTTAAATTTCTCATAATAAACTAAAAAAATTATTTTAAAGAGAACCAGTTTATCTATCATTTTCGTAAAAACAAAAACTCAGAACAAAAACTAAGATGGTATGGGGCGTTCAATTGTTTTTGCAATAACCTGCTTTAACCTCTTAACCGTTTGACCGATTTTAACAAATTTGGTATGGTTGAAAAGAGCATTCCTTGGACAATGAGAATCGAATACAGTTAATTTAGTTGAATTCTTCTCCGCCAGGAGGCTAGTTTTGACCCAAAATCCTTCCTCCTTCCTAACCTCAAATATTGAGAAAATGAGATTAATTAATTAATTAATTAAAATGCTTAACTTGTATCTTAAATTTACTTTTTACGTATTTCCGGTACTTGTCGATGGCGCGAGAGAAAAGCACCCTACACTTTTAGGTAGGCCTTGGAAAATTAAACAAATGAAACACGATGCATTATGAAATAATAACAGCTGTAATTTGTAAATTATTATGCTGTGTTTACATTCAGAAAGTGCATTTTTTTGAATTTGTTATCTTTTCTAAAATGCCGATTTCTAACGAAGAAGCATATTTAATATGCTGGCGATATATTTGGAGTATTTTCAATACGCGACCATTAGCCCGCATCTTCTATTTGCGCTATCCGAATCGACCACAAGCCATCGCCGCCAGCATATTAAATGCATCTTGGTTAGAAATCGGCATTTTAGAAAAGATTACAAATTCAAAAAACTGCACTTTCTGAATGTAAACACAGCAGAATAATTTACAAATTGCGGCTGTTATTATTTTATAATGCATCGTGTTTCATTTGTTTAATTTTCCAAGGCCTATCTATAAGTGTAGGGTTCTTTTCCAAACAATCTTTCGCGCCATCGACAAATACCGGAAGTACTTCAAATAAGATACAATTTAAGCATTTTTATTAATTAATTAATCTCATTTTCCCAATATTTGAGGTCAGGAACGATATTTTGAAAAAACAGTTTGACTGACCTCTTTGGGTGATATTTGGCTACTTTTTCATAAAGAAAAAGTCGTATCATTCCATTTGATTTTTTTTATTTTTTTAGGATTTTGGATCATAGTGTCAAAACTAGCCCCCTGGCGGAGAAGGATTCAACAAAATTAACTATATTTGATTCTCGTTGCCCAAGGAATGCTCTTTTCAACGATACCAAATTTGTTAAAATCGGTCAAATGGTTAAGAAGTTAAAGCAGGTTTATGCAAAAACAATTGAACGCCACACGCCTACTTTGTTTTTGAAATAACTGAGTTTTTGTTTTTACGAAAATGATAGATAGACTGGTTCTCTTTAAAAATGTGAAAAAAATTTTTTAGTTTATAATGCGAAATTTAAAGAAAATGCCATTTTTAAATTTAAGATGGCAGTTACGCCCTCTGGTGGTCATTTTTAGAACTTGAAAATATTTTCCAGCGATTCTTCATAACCGATTTACCCAATAATTTTTTTACCCCTAAGTCATACGACGAACGGTTCCCGAGATATGGCCGAGGAACAGTCTTATTGGGT
Source organism: Photinus pyralis (assembly GCF_008802855.1). NCBI lineage: Eukaryota > Metazoa > Arthropoda > Insecta > Coleoptera > Lampyridae > Photinus > Photinus pyralis. The sequence goes on from NW_022170403.1 coordinate 44,873,805, forward strand.
CACCCAATACATTGAAGATAGTTCAATCACATTACTACATGTATGTGCAATTGGCCTGCGAATTCCACCCTGTAACTGATTAAAAGATACCGTAATTGCATCAGGAAGATGGACAGATGCAGTTACAAACATTAGAAACTTGTCTAGGAGTACCTACATACTGCTCTAAGTAATAAAAAACCCTGCACTAATTATTGGTCAAGTCTTCTGGTTGTGTAAGACAGCTACTGACACGAACCAGAGTGACCAAAGGCATGAGAACTGCTGAATCAATGATTTTCGGTAATCGAGGTTTGGGCCAATTACTTTTCGAGAGTTGGGGTTGGTGAAAAGAGTTGATAAAGATAGCTGAAACAACTGCTAGGTGCAATTTTAGGTGTACTTTTTTTAAGTTTAAGAGAGTAGGGACCAGGGCCGCCCAGACAATTTCAGGGACCTGGGACAAAGTAAATTTTGGGGCCCTGTTTTGGAATAGAAAAAATTTCAAAGAAAATGTTATTTTAGAAATTTACTGGCATCATCGGCCGTACAAATGAAAATGTGGCAACGGGAACTCTATTGCTGTTTCATTCTTCCTCACAGATCCACGGCCAACACGGGGGCCCTTTGAAATCGGGGGCCTGGGGCAAATCGTCGCAGTTGCCCCCCCCCCTCTGGGCGGCCCTGGTAGGGACACGTCCAGAGGAGATGCCCGTAGGGCATTATGCGGGTAACCGCGAAGTATTACCATGGATTTTAGGCGATAGATCGCGAGAGCGTCGCGTGCATTAAAAAAGATTAAATGTGGTTGTTAATTTGGATTGAACACAAATTCAATCATGCTATTTGAATTTGAAGTCCACGTTGATTTGTATTATAATTATTAGTTGCCTAATTTTGTTTAAATAGTTGCCTTATTTTTTGTTTGATTTATTGTGCAGTTAGATCTGAATTTCATAGTGCAACCAGGTATAATGCTTATAAAGATATTGTTACAAGCAGTATCTAAACTAAATCACTTACCTAGGTGCCGCAAATTAAATTGACATATACATACATAAACGTTTATTATCGATTAAATTAATCAACTAATATAGGTAGGCACATAATTATTTACTACGAACTCGTACTGGTAAACGCCTTCACATATATATTGTACAACATTCATCGGTGCAGCATCTGCATCCATACCTGACGATAGGAGCTATTTTCACCCCCATTCATAGAGGGTGTAGGGAGGGCGTATTTAGTTACAAAAAGGAACAAATTGTATTTGTGATTATTTTCGTACATTCTCTTAACTGTGCTTCAGTAATCACTAGGGGTGGTGCGAGGCGGATTATGTCACTGTGGGTTTGCTTTGCCAACAGTCCATTATCTCTCAGTCTAAGGCAGATTTCTGTTGCGGTGAAGCCGATGTCTGAAATAATTTGAACATAAGTTACACCTGACAATGGAAGGGTTTATCATTATTCATTAAAAAATTACCTCGATTTATGACAATTGCGCACATTAGTCCTTTGCCGCGAACTTCTTTTACAATACTTGTAGGCAGTTGTTTAAGTTCACTTTTTAGTAAACAACCTAAGTGCATAGCATTTTCGGTAAGACGCTCTTCGATGGTAACGTTTAAAGCCGCAATTGCCACTTTACACGCGAGTGGATTTCCTCCATAGGTTGATCCGTGCTCTCCGGGTTTCATGCAAAGTATGATGGGGTCGTCTGCCAAAACTGCGGATATCTGAAACCACTAAAATCAAAATCTATACGCTTTCCTTAGTGATTACCGCCATCATTCCTCCGGACAACGCCTTTCCCAAACAGACGATGTCGGGTCGAACATCCTCGTGCTCTACTGCCAAAAGTTTTCCCGTCCTCCCCATTCCCGTTTGCACTTCGTCATCAATCCACAATACGTTGTATTTAGTGCATAATTCACGTACACCTTTCAAGTAACCCGGCGATGGTATCACAATTCCTGCTTCTCCTTGAATGGGTTCAACCATAAAGGCACAAATATTAGGATCGTCTTTCAATGTCGTCTATATAAGGTATAAATATAAGTTTAAAAAAACCAAAAAGTAAAAAATAAGACAGGTACCTACCTCTAAAGCTTCCAAATCATTGTAGGGGACGATTAAAAATCCCGGCATAAATGGACCATAATGCTCCCTGCAAGACGGATCTGTCGACGACGAAATTGCGGCTAAGGTTCGTCCCCAATAATTGCCTTCCGCGAATACTATTTTTGCTTCATTATCAGGAATTTTTTTCTTAAGGTATCCCCATTTTCGTGCAATTTTACAGGCAGTCTCTCCGGCTTCCACTCCGCTGTTGATGGGTAAAACCTTATCGTAACCAAATACACTGGTTATGTATTGAGCATATTCACCCAATGCATCGGTGTAAAATGCTCTCGAAGTTAGCGTTAATATTTCGGCTTGCTTTTGAAGAGCTGCGACGATTCTGGGATGACAGTGTCCTTGGTTTACAGCTGAATAAGCACTTAGGAAGTCGAAATATTTTTTTCCTTCCACATCCCAAACATAAACCCCTGTCAACAGAATACATGTAGTAAGTGGGTATACCTACTGAAATCTAGTGTTTCAAGATTTACCTTGTCCTCTAGTAATTGCAACAGGAATTGGTTCATAGTTGTGCGCGCCGTACTTGGCTTCGCGAGCGAAGACGGATTTTGATGTCTTCGTATCGCGTTTTGCATCTTTTGCTCCACTAGGAACAAGTTCGTTGATGTGATTTTGGACACTCTGCATAGTTCCTGGCATGGTGCGAACGTGTTAACTGTATTTGCAACTGGCCGATAAGCAGAAGTATGTTGCTATATATACCAAACTGGATCATGCTTCGAGACCCTGAGGTTACTTCGCTTCGCATCACGCAATTCAGAAAAAAATATGCGATCAATGAGTTGTTTATCATATCTTGTTTTGTACCGCTTTGACGCCTACAGACGTTTGCAGAATTGTTTCACATATTTCATGAAAAAAGGTCCTAATGAACGTTTCAAGAGTGAAAAAGATGCTGCTATCTAAGGGTTGTCATAGATTGTTTTCCTTATTTTAGTTTTATTTTAAGTGTCATATCGCTATAACAAACCAATCAATTTAAAATCACGTTGAAATATTCACAAAGTTGTTATACAATCTGTGATTTTCTGCGTAGTACGTAGTCGCCGTTTTATCTACATACTTTTCCTTTTGCGAAACAAACAAAACAGAACATCTATTTTCAAATGGAAAGAAACAAACATTTAGCTCAACTCTTGACCTAATAACATACTATTCATCTAATTATAAATATTGTCATAAATCGTATTATATGTAGCACGTTAACATTACAACAATCATGAGCTTAATTTAGTCAGTTTAGATTATTAGATAGGTATACCATAGTGTAAGATATACGTAGGCACAGGTAGAGTAGGTATCTAGGTGTTCTACTAGTATTCTGAAGATGAAATCTCATTGTAGCAACGTAGGTATAGGTATAACCATTGCGCTCTCACAAAGGAAAATTAACAAATTTTGTCTTGTCCGTAATTATAATTAAAACCTTCCCCAGAATGAGTATCATGCATGCAGTTTAGAAATGCAAAAGTTATGGGAGTACAACTCCATATAACCCTTAATTTTGACTTCGTTATTCAATTATATAACTTTATCTGCGCCTGTAGGATAACTCTCACTTATCCCGGTCATTTTAAGTGGGATAAGAACTTAATTACCACACTCAGTGGGATAAGAACTTCATTACCACACTCAGTGGGATAATCCCTTGTCAAAACAATGTATGATCAAAAATCAACTATCAAGATTATTTATTGTAAACATTAACGTCTGATGGAATAGTTCCAGACTCACTCATGACATACGCAAAGAAATCAGAAGCAAAATTTTTGACGTACAAATTTTCTTGACGTTAGGATTTTCTTGTTTCTATGGCGTCGAAAACTGCTAACTATGCTACTTCGATTGAAATTTAAAAAAAATGCATCAAATTTATTTTTCGTTTTTAGCAGTAGAAGAACAGTCGCAGATAAAAAGTTGTATTTAATACTTGGGCTAACGGCCATTAACATACTCATGCTCTTACAATAGCTCGGGCTAACGCCCTCGTATGCGCAATTGTCGCATTCGTAAGTTAATGAGGCCGTTATCCCACTGATTAAATAAATAACTAATAAACAATCCGATACAACTGAATACCGAACCATCCTCGAGATCTTCGCACATACATCATGCTACGGGGGTTCCTTCTGGACTTGAAGATTACCATCGGTTCCGCCCGGCAAGGCAAACCGTCTTCTTCTTAGGCTGTTCAAACGATAAAAATAAATGCTCCGGCTAACTCAAATCGGTGGGCTAAACTCTTTTGTAAACTGTGTAACCAACCTTAACCTGCCGCCTACCAGTCTCCTGCCTCAAATCCTACTTCTCCCTTTCCTTCCCCTCGTTCTTTGTTAAAGACAGGCACTTTGAAACCAAATAGATAATATATTGAAATGAAATTAGCGATACAAACAATTTACAGGGATCTAGCAGTTCTTCTCTTCTCCTTATAAAAACACTAGCTTAACAATGACAACTAAAAAATCCTAACAGGTGAAATTAATTTACTCAAGGGGTGGCCATCCTCTACAGTTTGAAAAAATGCAACAACAGGCAATCAGTTTTTAATCCAGCGTGGGCTGGGACTTATTTAAATAAACACAAAAATTTATCCTACTCTTTGGTAATCGTTCATTGGACTTTAATAAACAATCAAATCAAATTTTTTTACTATAGCTTAATTACCAAAAAGTGGAATTTTACAGAATGTTACAAATTTAATTAGACTAACCTTTACAACATTTGTACAGCCGATCTTGTGAACTGCTCTTTCCTCTGGTACAGGTTGGATGTGATCTGACACTTAGGTCTCTGTGACTTTGTGAGGGGTGGCTTGAATTTAACACACGGAAACAAAAATCCACGGTGCCTATCCTTCCTCGGAACGAAAGCAAAGTTTAGTGTTTGAAACGGAAACTTAGTCCCGGAAATCCTTCGCGTGGCGAGTGGGAGACGGCTAGTTGCCAAAGTTTCTACACAGCACAGTGTATTTAATTTTATTTTATCAGTTTATTAGCTTTAATCGCTGGCGGGAAACGGATTTTTTGAGTTAGCGGTACGGCAGAACACAAACTTTTATGATCACTATCCGACGGTAAACCGCGATGGTTCAAAGTATTATTTCACCAGCTCTTCTTGGGGCAAATATCTCTCCGAAACGCAGCGCTCCTTCGACAAATGACCTTACGGCACTAGTAGGAAATTCCACCTGGGGCGGGTCCCGAAATTCTGCGCCTTGAGGACTAGGGCAGCACTTTGAATTATATATCCTCGAGAAATCACAACGTATCCTAACGCGATTCACTGCATCCAAAGTAAACTGGGGTGGCGCTCAAGGGTTCGCCAAAATATCATCTGATTTGAACCGGGTCTTCTTCGCCAAAAAAATCAACACGAAAAGAAAATAACACTTCGGAACGGGTGCAAAAAGCACGCAACTGGGAGCAACCGAAATAAGCCGGTGGCTCAAACCGCCAAGTGTACCAAAACTTTCGCTCAAGGTACGTGTTGACCGCTTGAAGTACTAACCGCGAGTCTCCTCTAAAACGCGATCACTCAAGGTACGTGTTGACCCCTCGACGTACTAACCGCGAGTCTCTCCAAAAACGCGATCACTCAAGGTACGTGTCGACCCCTCGACGTACTAGCCGCGAGTCTCCCCAAAAACGATCCCCTTCTTCAGAATTGAAATGAAAAAATCACACCCAAATTACCATAAAACAAAAATGGCTCCCGCTAGAAATTCTCCCATTGGTTTAGATAAAGAAAACTTAACCCACTCCAACTTCGTCATTAACCTCCAAGAACTGCTGACCAAACTGATCTCACGGTTTTCTGTTGACGACGTGGAAAGGGCCCTTATCTCTGATAGCTCGGTGTTACATCCGCTCCTTTTCTCGGCCCAGACGGCGCCAAAGTTGATAAATTAACGACAAACAACTCGCATTACTCATGATGACGTCAATCAGCTTTGCACTCTTCCCACGACGAAATTAAATCTGAGCGAAATTAAATCTATCGGACCATAGTCTTGAGCAAACCGAAATGCCCAAACACAAAATTTCTAACCGGAACAAATAATGAAATATACAGGGTGACCTGCACTATCATGACAAGAAATTCGAAATTTTTAATGAAATTTGGCGCGAAATAAAACCACTCGTTACAATCATTTTTACAACACACCTTAAGGGATTGATTCTGTCCCACCAGATCAGCATAGCTTGTAATTTCATACTGACCGGTAGATGTTCGATTACACTATCATTTTGAGTCCGGTAGGTGAGTTATTACAGCATCAGAGCCGGTAAGTGTCGCTAAGCAACACTTACCGGACTGTTATTTGTATACATCAAATTTGACATCTTCACACAATTAATTAAAAACCCCAACATAAATTTGGCTGTAATTCTTTATTTCAAATATTAACATTGATTTTGATTGTAATGAAACAATTTGTATTGCCCGCAACACTACGCCTGGGTTATTACTGTATGTCGAGTTAGTAATGTTTGATTCCTTCTGCTGTAGAACTTCAATGAAATTTTCGCCGCCTTGTATCAATTGTATCATACGGGCAATCTTAACTTTTCCTTCTACCGAGCCTTCGATGTATTTTTCTGCCGTCGATGAGCTTTTCCATGCTCCATGACGCTTTAACACCGAAACCCAGGCAAAAAAATCTCAATTCAAAAACTTACTGCGTCCAAAAAGTATGCCAACATGACTTTTTCCTCTACTTGTTCCTCAATTGGCAAAACACTTAGTACTCTTTTTCATACCTTGCGGCCGACTTCTTAGGAACCAACTTTTCGGTTGCTTCATGAGATTTCGACAGGATTGTATCGGGAACAGTGGAACATCCCACAACGTTTATAACGTCAATTTTTCAGTGAAAAAAATTCAATTGTCAACAAACTACAAACTATAGCAACGGCCGTTGCCACAGAAAAAAAGGTAATGCGATTTTTACAATATGATGAAATTTTGTAATCTTTGAAATGAAATAATGATACAAAACAGACTTACAGTATGAAATAAAATACGTTACGATATACGTCCGGTAGTACTTGTAACAGTACTCGTTTAAGACATTCTTGACTCGGCTCCTGACGTCGCCTCGTCCATAATGTCTAACTCGTACTGTTACAAGTAACCTACCGGACTTATAACGTAAATAACTATTTTGAATTGGCATTAGTTTTACTTTTATTCGAGGTGCATACATATAAAATTCATGTAATTCGATTCATAACTAACGGGGATGTTAAAAAATCGGATTGCGCATGGCAAAAACAAATTTTTTGATCGGCATCAGCTTTACTTTTATTTGAGGTGCCAGTACAAAATTTTATTTAAATATCTTAACAAATAAAAAAATTGGGATTGCGCAAATACAACAGTTTGGTTGCGCATGCGCAATTTTTTTAATCTGCATAGTTACCTGAGATTTAAGGAATATTACTAATACAGAAAACCGGACATTCATATGTTCCTTGTAACAAGAATTACTAAAAAACCCTTTGGGGGTTTGGACTGTAACTTTTTGGTCCGTTAGTCTACGTAGCCGAAACACAATAGAGACCTTTCTTATATCCTGAAGAACATGTGGGTCAATTTTAAAAGCGATCGGACGTCTCTACACAAAGTTATCGTGCACACGAACAGACAGACGGACAGACAGCAATACAAAACTTTACGCAATACTTTATGCAATAAATAGGTGTAGAAAAAAGTGTTATTATACTTATACCTATTTATTACTCTTTGTTATATAACTTATTTTTTTAAAAAAAGACAAAACCCAATTTCTCAATTACCAAGACATCTAATAATAGTCTAATATTTTGTTTGTTAAATTGTGGATTGTATTCTGTATACTACACTTATATCATTCATGTTCTACTTAATCATTAACATAAAATCAATTTCCTATTCGTATGTGACTTTTCAACCTTCAGAAATATCAGTACCAAAATAGACATGAAAATTTTCCATACTATATTTCAAAAAATACCCGATATAAATATATTATTGAATATCGATACTTATGAAACAACAACTTTTGTACTATGCGATTACCGAAAGTAGTGTAGGTCAACAAAAATCACAAGTGGACGACGAAGCCTGATATGATAAGAATTCCTCTATATCTATTGATACATTTAAATGCAGTTAATAATGTTAATAACTTCTCCATTTTCATTTTGATAAGTACGCTATGGCGTCACATCTGCTTTGATACACATACATTTTTTTAATAAAATAGATACCTACTGCACTACATCATGGTATTAGGTTAGCAAACCACATATACTGACATAGGTACAATTTATTTGCACATGTGAAGTGAGGTTCTAATTTATAAATTTTTGCAATTGTAATTGAAATTCGGCCCCCCATAAAGTTCTCGACCTATTAAAAACCGTTATAAAGAGTAACTTGTATTAGGCGCCTGATGCGGAAGACCGGAACTATGACCAACAAGTTAAAAAGTAATCGTAAACGATTCACAAAAAGCGCACTTCCACTTGCATTCATTTCTTATTTGTAAGATGCAACTTCTGTTAAAATCGTAAAAATCCGGCCACAAATATGAAAGATAGCGTTGCACATGTGCAATCCATTTTTAACGTGCTTGTTCAATTTCATTTTATAAGAAGAATTTCATTTGAAAGCGGGAACTGCGCATGCGCAAAATAAAATTTTGAAACTGGCGTTAGTTTTTTAGCGCATTTCCACAAAAATTTAAAAAAAAATGCGCTGTTGTGGCCACTTTGTCCGTCCGTCCGTCCGCTCGTTTTGCGACGCCACTAGTTCTTTATCTTAAGAGCTATTGTTCTACTTTTTTCGCTATTTGGTTCGTTATGGTGTCGAGGCTTGCACCAAGAAAGGCATTTTTTCTGTACCGCTTACAAAAAAGTTATTGTAAAAAAACCAAAAAACCGTTTTTTACATGTTCCATAATTTTACACTTTTGCCGTTTATTAACGATCCTAGAGATCGTTTATAATTTTGTATTGCTGTCTCTCGTCTGTCTGTTGGTCTGTCCGTCTGTTCCTTTGTCTGTCTGTCCCTGTATCTGTCCGTGTGAATGATAACTTTGTTTAGAAATGTCCGATCGCTTTTACATCTCCGTTAGTTATGAACTGTATTGCATGAAATTCAATATGGGCATAGCTTTAGCCATATAATACGCAATGCCCAAAGGTGAGTCGAATCGATTCAAAATTCACAGTGTCCTTTTCGCATCTCGACCATTTATAAAACGAATTGCAAACTTTTTTATTTATAAAAGTATTTGAATGAAATTTGATACATAGGCGCTTGGAACAAAGGAAAATCTAACGTTAGTTTCAAAATTCTTATTTAGAAAAGCATTTAAATGAAATTCTTCTTATAAACTGAAATTGAAGTAGCACGTCAAAAATAGATTGCACATTTGCAACGCTATCTTTCATATTTGTGGCCGGATTTTTACGAATTTAACAAAAGTTGCATCTTACAAATGGGAAATGAATGCAAGTGGAAATGCGTTTTTTGTAAATCCTTTACGATTACTTTTTAAGTTGTTGTTATATTTCGATTACATGGTCTTGGCCCAACTAATATTCATATAAATTTTGATCATTCTTTTAAACACGTGGGAATAATCGAATTGTTTGAAATTGGATGTATGTATGAACTTGTTTGTAAACTAACACTTTTCGCCTTGAAGAGATGGGGCACGGGGGTGGTAAATAACTGTAACCACATTTGTTACAACACCTAATGCCGGAACTGTCCTCGACTCTCAACTATAGGCTGAGAATTCCCGCATATGAGGGTCCATAATTTTTATCTGTCTCCGGAGTAACTCTGCTAACACAAACACTCTTCGGTTTAAAATGTATGGGTGGTCCGAGTTGCGATTCACTAATTTCCACATGTTCGGTAGTTTTAAACGTTGAAAATTTGCCCTGCAAAGTGCAAGGCCTTATAATTTTCCATGTTGCTTTTTTACAAAGGTACAATTACATCAAAGATGAGTCACATCTTGTGCATGCATTTCATCATTTCTTAGAAGCTACCTGCTTAAGTATCCTAAATTTGTTTTTAACTTTGACTGCAAGTGCAACCAACTTGGATTTATTAATCAAAGGTCAAGACCGTTGGTTCCTCGTGCGTATCCCATCCTTTCCCGACCCCCTTGCTGCATCAGCAAGAACACCAAGCCATGGATGAAGTCACGCCTTCCTCCAACATTCGTAGGTATTGCTTATGTAAGATGGGAAGGATTAAACGTAATAATCCTGCATTAGTGCATTACCATTAGAAGTATGACACAAAAATTCTTGTGTCTAGCACAGATGCCACCCGCACACCTGCGTATGCGCGTGATTTTCAGGTATTCCTTTTATGTCTAAAAATATGTACTTATACGAAATTTGGTTCCAATCGATTGAACCATTTAACCGGAAATGAGAGTACACGCAGACAGAACGACATAATAATTGAGATTTTGTTTGATTCAGATTCCTGGTGCTTCAAAACGTGTATTTCCTGAGATTCAGGTATTACAAAATATTTTATACTAAATGGTGTACTTACCTATTTTAACTGTAGGTATGTATATTTTTTTTATTGGAAACCGACAAAACTGGAACCAGAATTGAAAATTATTGAAGAACCCTTAAAAACTAATTCTACCTACACCGGAACCTATATATGGGTTCCCACCATTGGCGAGATAACTACCGGTGGTGCCCGGGCGGTCAACCAAATTTGCGCCCTCTTCCTCTACGAGTAAAAAATAAAAGGGGAGAACCTTGCATTAAAAGGGGACGAGACGGAAATGGACAAAAAGGAAGTTATAAGAGTGCGAGAAGAGTGGGGAGAAACGCGTCATTATTGGCAGTGGTGTAATAAAACAAAACTGACATCGTCTCTTCTGTTTTATCATAAGTCAAGTCGACATAACTGACCAGCGCAAAGGAAGTGATATGATGACGACTTCCGTCGCGTGTTATGCTATTTCCCACCACCGTTATATTCTCTCCTCTTATTTTTTACTCATAGCTCTTCCCCCATTTTGCAAAGTCACCGGAGCCATATGTACACAAGGCGCTAAAGAAAAGCAATTAAATGTCAAAAATTTTGAATAACTTGAAAACCTTTGATGCTAGGTATAGGGAAACCGGAAATGGGGTATCAAACGAAGTCACGTAGATTTCGAAAATGCAGTGTTATTTTAAATAGAGCACTTTCTTTAGAAAGTTGCCATCCATATCCGGTAAAACCGGAAATGAAACAATCATGATTATATTTTCTTTCGATAGATTATGAAAAAATATTTGGTCTGCAAATTTTCAGATATAAATAATTAATGGAAGTCAGTACAGCCTGTATACTTCATGAGAACTGTCGATTGCAGATTCCTATGGGATAGGCAACTGTATTCACATTTTCTTACGCCAGCATTATGCACATGCGTATAAAGAAGACATGGTAACTTAGATCATATATATTTAAGTAAAACCGTTACAACCGTTTTAATACAAATCAAATTTTATCTATATAAACTATCTACATAAAAACAAATACAATATGAACACAATGTATATCTCACACCATACCAATGATTATCGTTTCAAGCTAATGAGTGCGTAACACCGTGGAGAAATTATAGGATCAAATAACTGGGTCAAAAATGCATTTGCATGTCCATTCTCATGCAAAAATAGCAATCTATCCAAAAGTATAATAGCTTCAATTAATGGCGCTAGCATACAACGTAAAAGATAGAATACATATAATTGATTTTCATATGTTTCATACTCATGATACACTTTCATTAACTCATCATTTGAAAGATCAAGTTTAACATTTATATTTTTTAAACAGATGTGCACATATTCCACAAAGTTCTCGCATTTCTTTTTAACTTTTCCCACTTGACGCTTACTCTTACAAATATTATACTTTTCTAAAATGACTTCCAAGACTGATCTATAAAACAATATCTTACTAGGCAGCTCCTTTCTATTCAAAATGCGATCTACTGGCTGAGCCGACAGCATCAGAGCGATATGTCCTAATTTGAAACGTTTATTTCTAAGATGCGCACTCAAGGGAAAGCCAAAACTATGCGTTGATTTGGAATTAACACTTTCGAATTCCTCATTTAGTAAATTATAACAACATGAAACATTGCAAAGGGTTTTGAGATTATTATTTCTGTTGTACATTTTTATACAAGCAGCGGCCAAATCTCCGCATGTATGTAAACCTACTAATCCAAAATTTGTACTTCGCTGCAAAAATATGTCACTAATAAGCTGTTCAAAATCTGTGTCTTCTGTAACAAATTGTGTTACCTGTTTATACAAATGGTCAATTTTAGTTAAGTTGTCTTCCGTTTTAGATGGCAAAGATTTATAAGGATTATGCTGAAAACCTTTCCAAGCTTTTTCTAGTAAACGTGCTCTTTTAATAGCACCATCTGTGTGAAGTAGGGAGGAGTCAACGCCTAGCACAGGAATTTGATGATGTAAGGCCAATAACGAACTTAAGTAGCCCTTCCCGCAACCTACATCTATTATGTGTGTCGTTTTACTAATATTATAAATTGTGGCTACAACTTTTGTTAATAATTCAATTTCATGAGACTTCTTTTCTGTTACAAACACTTTTAGTTTTAAACTTTCTACATCACCGCCGCCCCATTCAAAAAACTTTCTATGTAAGTCTGATTGACTTAAACACACCATGCTCAAATTATACAGTTGGCAAGATTTAGCTCGATTTATGTAATCATTTAAATGAAAGGCACAAGGGTTAGGTGTCCCCTTTAAAAGAATATCAATTGCATTATCACAGCCAATGTTACAAATATCATTTTGTAAAGGCAATGGAACCGATGTTTTATACCTAGAATTTATAAAATAATCCACCATATGACTGTTAACAAGAGGAAGTAGTGGTTCTAATATTAAAATTAGGTTGTCGATCTCTTTCTTTATACAATTTAGGGAGGGTAACATGTCTCATTCAAAATGTGACTTTGCTAGATTCCGGATAGCTTGCATTAACCTTCAGTAAGGAACACACTTTTCTAAATTGTGACCTAATATCATCTAATAATTTTAAAATATCTACAGTCTCAGAATTATGTTTTGGATATGTCTCAATTAAATGTTGCAAGGCTATTAAATGTTTAAATTTCTTATCGTTCGCCTGCTTGTTTTTAATACTCTTCAAATGGTTCTCAACCACACCGAGGTAGTAACCCAATTCCGCTCCGATTTCTGCTCCTCTATGATATCCTAAATGGTAGCCTTCAATATTTCCATTCAATGTACCAATTCCGTATCCCTCCTCATAGCCTTTCTTATTTAACAGTTCTTCGCTTAACAGTATATCGCTAAATACATCGTTTATATCTTTATCCGTACTATCCGAAACTACAAATAAAATCTTGTAAAATCTGAAATAATGCAATGGAATTACCTGTATGTGGCATGCTCAGCTCAAAGTTGTGGTAGCAAAGCACAAATGAAAAAAAGGAGTCAAGTGTTTTACAGTTTTAGGTTATGTTACAATAATGAATTCGTTTATACAGGGCGTCGTAAAGAAAATAAAAACATTTTGTCCAAATAAAAGCAATACCCAAAATGTTTCGTTTGAGAACCCCGGAAGTTTCAAAGTTTGCGGTTCTTTTTTTTGTCTGTATGGATTAGATTAGGTAATAGTACAGCTCTATACCAAAATATACTGCATTTTGTGATACCAAGGGGACAGCTGTTCCTTAGAACCATGGTATAATCTTAGAACCATTTAGACGATTTGGCCCGAAGAACACGTGACATTTCCCGGTAGATTTTAGAGGGGGTGGGGGTGATTAATTGCAAAATTTTTGAATTTCGTGTAAGGTGTCTAGATTTATGTTTTTGGGGTCAGGAAATTCATTTATGATAACAAAAATAACCCACGGGCATCGGAAGTGCTTCATCTTACCATAATTTCTGATGACGTCACGCGCAGTGAAAACCAATATTTTCCAAAGGTTTAATACCTATATGAATTTATAATATTTTATTTAATTAAAAAAAATACACATTAACAAAACAAAAACAGAAGATACGTCGTTAATACATGTAGGTACAAAATGTAGGTACCTAAGGCTATGAAAGATCGATTACTTCGAAATAAAAATTGACTCGTTGTACTCGTATGTACACAGTCCATGTTTCCGGCGCTGTTACATTAAATGTTCAATACTTCCCAAGCCGAAGGAAGCCATTAGTGTTTTATCCTCGTCGCCAATGTTAAACATACCCGCTTTATTGTAAATAATTTATTACCTTTAAAACTAATTCTGGAAAATTCACGTTAGTTTGACAACTCACAACTGTTTTCTAATGTATCTATAGGATTCAACTACCCAATACACAACAGAAAGACAGTAATTACTACAATGTTGCTAAAATAAGACGACACATTTTATTTTTTATTTTAAGCAATTGTTGAATTTTAAAGTACCAGTCGCTGTAAAACTGCTCCTCTTCTTTCAATATTGAAAGTTTTGTTATTTAAAATCCAATATTGCCTCCAGGAATCATTCTCAAAGCTACCAAATTTCGTCAAAATCAGAAATTTTATTTATCCCCAATTAGGGCTGCGCCCTTTCTTGGTAGGGATTTTGAAAAAAATTTGCAAAATCGGAAAGGGTATACCCAACAAGACTGGTACACTAGTCAAAGTAGGTGTAGGTACATTTCGATCGAAGTACCTACCTACTCGAAGTACTATAGTCGAAGTACTCTAAGTACTTGAAGTAGTAGTTGAAGAAGTACCTTTCGAAGTAGTACGGAAGAAAGAATCGCGATGATGATTGGGTATGCGCATATCACATGACCTTTGTCTGCACTGGAGCAATAGAACGACAGCCAGAATGGAGTCAAAGTACCTTTCGAAGTAGTTGACAGGCCGTCTTTAGCAAATGCGAGGCCTGGAGCGAAACATTTAAGCGGGGCCTTTTTGAACAATGATTACTGGAGGAGTCCTCCCTCGAACATTTTTGCAAAATTACATACTTGCGAAGTCGTCATTTTAAGCACTTTGCATGACTGTCACGCGGCGAAAGGGAGGGGAGATCATGCAAGAATGACTCACTCACAGGCACGCGCGAGCACGAGCGCGAGGCTCGGGCTTCGTTACCCGTCACGGCCGTCACCCCACCAAACGATGTTTTGCATTTGCATTCTTTTGTTCGCGAGTAATGACTATCTCCAAAGACTATCCTCCTATCTCGTACAAATGAGAATCTCGTTCGTAGGTTTGTTAATTAATCAATAATAATTGAACGGGTAAGCAGAGAGATACTTTAGGCACGTATGTCTGTACATTATTATATTATTTTCATTCAACCAAAACGTTTGCTTATTTTTGGGCGAAAATAAAGCCTCGTGCTTACGAGGCCTTTTCAGCGCGGGGCCTAGAGCGGCCACTCCACTCGCTCCACCCTAAGGACGGCTCTGGTAGTTGAAGTAGTTCGGAAAAATGCTGTTCAACAGTGCCCGCGCATGCACACATTAGATGATTTTTTGTCCGGGTCGGTGCAATAGAACTGTGAGAACAGAGTCGAAGTACTTACTTCACAAGTACCTACTAAGAGTACTTTGAAGAAGTTGAAGTAGGTGTGCATATTTTGGTGAGGTGGACCAAAACCTTCAAAAACGCGCCACCAGTCTTTGTTGGTAAGAAAAAAATTAAAGAAGGTATGCAAATTTCATCACTTTTTTGAGGGTGGCTCCCAAACGATACACGTTGGACCCCGGTTTATTTGGAAAAAGTGCTTGCTTTGATCCTCTCTACCTACCAACTAATTTTTAGCTTCCTAGTGCTAGCTAGGTGGCTATTGCGATCACCGTTTTTTAGACATCATAAAATTTCATGAAATGTCGACGTTTTAGATCATTTTAAGCAACTTTTAAAAAATTTCATTTTTTTCCGTCTGTATGTATGTGCGTACGTCCGTACGTGTGTACGTTGGCAATTTTCTGAATTAACGGCTCGACGGATTTTGTTCAAATTTTGGATATTTGTATATTAGGCACACTGAAACGAAAAATAACAAGCCGGATTTTTGAAAAGATAGTTTTAACTTATTATTTTTTTAAGACACTCTTCTAAAAGCACTATTTTCAGGAAGCTCTTCTGTCAAGAATTTGGCAACTGGTTTTTTTATAGGTACTTATATGTATCACCTCACTGGCTGCTACTTATATAATGCTTCCTCACATTATAAATGATAGATCAATGAGAGAAGCGGTTTAGGTTAATAAACGTGATGCATAATTTTTATCAAAGAAATATATTGAGGGAAAAGAATTTTCCTTTATAGCTAGATCTTAAACTATTTTTTTATATTTCCGAAATCTTATCACTTATTTATAATTTAATAATTTGCACATAACAAATTGCAAATAATGAGTGACGATAGTATTTTTCTATTAAGTACCGATACAAAGTATATAAAATAAGAGATTAGAAATCTAGAACGAAGTAAGTACTATAAAGTGTGACGTACACATTAACAAAATTCTTAAAAATTCTAAACTATTTTGAAATACATATCAGGTTAAGAGTATTCCACCACGTAAGGAAAATATACACATTTGTGTATTGTCTACGCTACTGCAATAAAATTACCCACAAATTAAAATCTACAGTACCACAAAACGTTATCAATAGATAATTAAAATTTCTAAATATTTCTATAAAAACTTTGTATATACAGTAACCACTACTATGATGCATATAATTTTATCCTATTTATAGTTTTATACAAAAAAGTTTAATTCTCAGAATCAAAATATAGGTACTTTAGTTTTTTCACTAAAAAAGGCGCCCTAGCAGTTTAATAAATTAAAAATTGCATTATTTAAAATTACAAGAAAGGCAATATGTACAATAAAATAGTACATTATCTAAGAGTTATTCGTTTTAGACACCTTTGATAACAATCGTAGCTAGGCTTTTATGTGTGCCTAAAATGCAGTCTATAGGAACGCAAACTTATCTATAATATTTACACGGCTAAGTACGATCATTCTGTGTTCACCGCCGTTTTCGACAAGCCACCGCAGCTACAAGCGCGGCACCACGACCGCTGCCATCCTCGGATAACATTAAATCAAACTGAAATCGAACCGATTATACACAAAATTTGTTTCTCAAGTTAACTTACTGTGATGTTAGGATTAACTAATTCCGAAATTTTTTCCATCATAAGATTGTGGAAATGTGGATGGTACCTGTATACTGAACCATCAATTCCGACTGTGACACGTGGTTCATTCATTTTGTTTAAAAGTGTCGCAATACCACACGAAACTAGATGAGCAGCTCGTTTTGATATACATTCACATACATATCGTACATTGACAAAATCTTGTTCTGTGGCATGTTTAATGTCTACAATTGACTTACTTTAGTTTGAAATATGATGGGAGGCGATAAATACTTACGAAGTTCTTCTAAAATTTCCTTACAATTGGCATAGCTACCTGGTGGATCGGACTCTATTTCCGATACATATTTCGTATAGAACCGCCCTCTAGTGAATAGAAGTTCAGATCCTTTTCCTCCAAACAAAAGTCCCTCCTTAGTAAACCTCTCCAATGCTAAACGCACTAGTTCGCCCATATACATGCCGGAAATCATTTTTTCGTGTCTAGAAAATTAACCACTGAAGTACAACTACTTGAGACAAATTTTAATAACTTACAACTGCTTGCCTGGATTTATGGAGAATTTATCAACGGAACGATCGTACTCACTTCGAGCAAAATCTAATGCACCATCGTCACCAAATGCGCCCCACTCTGTATTGACAAGCACTTCTCCAGAGCCATTGTTCTGGTCATCAAAGAGTTCGCAATTTTTTTGTTTTTCAACATAGCATGCATTACTACCAGTTCCTGTAAAGAGTATTGCGTTTTTTAGAAGACATAGTGATCAAATATTAGTTTCAGGTTTAAATCTGCCAAAAGTAATTTTTCGTGTTTATTTTTTTATAAAAATTACGTTCGAGCGTTGATTCAGTTGACATGAACTTCAAGCATTGTTTAAAACAATGCTTCAAGCAATATTTTAGAATTATCAATTTTTAAAACTTACCAACAATAAGTCCAATTTTGCAGTTATGATTCTTCCATGCGCACGACATGAGGGTTCCAGTAGTATCGTTCAACACGGCGGTAATGTCTATCTTAATATCCTTTTAATAACAGAAATATAAATTAGTATTAGTCCGATTCTAATGCAAAAAGATACTCACCCCACGTCTGTTAATGGCATCTTCTAGCAACTTTACTACATCATTCCCCACCACGCCCGAGCAGTTAAATCCCTTTGTCCAACGTTCCAACCGTCCTTTTGTGAGTCCCAATTGAGTGAGTGGAAAACTGAATGTAAAACCTAATGGCAATGTTTCATCCATAACTTTCTCTTCCTTCATGAATTTGGCCATACAATCAGCTATGTGATCAAAAAGCTAAAACACGTAGCAATTAATTAAACAAAAATAGGATATATTTTCGGCTTACTTGCTCTCCAGATCCCAACATAATATGTTGCGGAATTGCGAAAATTTTGGAACGCATTTCGAAGTGGCTTTCACTTAATTCAATTAATAACACTCTAAAATTGGTTCCGCCCAAATCTAGTGCCAAAAATTTTCCTTTTTCTGTAATTGGAAATGTATTAAAACGCGCTTAGATTTTTCTAAAATAAACTTTACCTGTTCCATTTGGCAAATCTTGAACGTACGTGACGAAACACTTCACAATGGCACTGTTATGTGTTTGCGTCCCGAGACCTCTGTTCAAATTTTCCAATAGCTTCTGCATGATCTCCTTGCATTGGGCATCTGTGTAAACCAATTCTCTGCATTGCTCCCGAATCTGAAAATCGTTCATGTTAGTTTTCTGTAATTTTATTTTGCATTAGAATAACCGTTTGAGTGTTTTCGCACAATAGAATAAAGCAATTCAATTTTCCAAGAATCACTGCAAGTGAGGAAATTAAACGAGGCGCCAGACTAAAGTGGTGACAGTAAGTACAGTAACACAAAGTTAATATTGGTTGTTATTTTGTTGAATCGTATTTTGATGTGTGAAATGGACTTAATTAGTACCTGGCCTCAGTTTTGCAATTCTCACATTAACTAACGCCAAGCGTGTGCAACAGTGCAATTCCGGGAATATTGAATTATGCATATACTATTTAATGCATTTATAAATAAAGTCGTTACATGGAGAAAGGCGATAAGCAATAGAGCAGCGCATATTGTTATTTGATAAGTTCATTAAAATATTTTGCAAATTAGTAAATGAAGGTTATAGGTTCTAAAGATTTAATTAACGTGGTAATTTTATACACATTGATACTGTTGTCATGCAGATAATTCGATATTAAAAGTGGGCTTTGAACTCCAAAGTAAGGCACTGGGCACACACTGCTAGTGTTCAACATTATGTGTGAGCAGAAGACAGTCCTCTAGAGAATACTTTTATCTATGCTCCAAAAAAAGAACTAAGTACCTATTTGAAGTAAACCTATCTATAACTATTAATTAATTGTATTTATTGTTTATAAATACAATGCACCCTACTTCCATTCAAAATAAGTGGTGTGATCACACAAAAATGTCCTGCAACTCTGATAAGGAATATTCTGTATGAATACTCATACTCAGTCTCAGTAATACTTACTTATAATTTCGTTTCAATACCATCATGTAAGTCATGAATCATTTATATATACTTGTACAAGTACAACTCTGTATAGTAAAGCATGTTATGGAACACACACACCAACATTTAATTTAATGAATGTCAAGTCACCTAATAGGCTAATATTATACAAACCTGAAAGCCAAGACAACGACTTTAATAACAGCAGCGCTTAGCAATAATTGACTGCCCTAATTCATAATTTTATATACTTGGTATACAGGTTTTTCAAGTCCAAGTCTAAAGTGGTTAGGTTTTTCATATTGTGCGATGTCTACAAGTAGGTAATTGAAAATATTAGGCACCTTTTATACTTCAAACAACTACTTAGAAGACATAAGGTATCATACATAACGAAAACGCGAATTCAAACACAACAAAAATAAAGGTAGGTAATATTCAACTAGAACCGAGTAGAACTTAGAAGTAGACATAGAGATTTCTTATGTCTACTTTCAAATGATAAAGTCTTCTGAAGGACGCCTAATTTTATGCAACCAAAATAACTTCTTGAAACAAATAAAGATCGGGCTGTCATATTAGTTATAAATTTGAATATTTTTGTTTTTGCTTCACAGAAAATAAATCTTTTAAGCTCCTTTAACTGTTACCGGCACTATACCAATTGGAAATATCAACTTTTTCTTTAGTTGAATACATCGCACACGAAAGAAAATTAGAATACGGAAGTCAAAGCGATAATATTCAAATTAATTAATACGACAGGCAGATCTTCATTTGTTGTAGGTAGTTATTTTGGTTGCATAAAGTTAGGCGTCCTTCAAAAGACTTTTTACCATTTAAAAGTAGGCATAGGAAATTCCTATAGGAAATCCCTATGTCTACTTCTACATGAGTATCACTGTATAATATGTTTGTTTGGAATTTGAAATAGTACAGTACAAGTACAAGCCTCGGTACAAGGTATAAATACGTACAATCAGATTGTGTAAAACCTGATGAGTGTCAAAAATTCGGTAATTTGAGCAAAATCTTTGATATCGATATCATAAACCCTATCTTTGCACACTAATCGCTTAATGCAAGACTGCCAGTATGGATTAATGGTAGGTACATCTACATAATTCTAAACATTAAACTGTGTTGATTTTTGTCACTTTGTAAGAGATAAGAATAAACTACTCTCCTTTTCCAACATGCCGTTTACGTTATACAACATAATACATAGGAAGTCCGAGGGAAGTCCGAGAGGAAGTCGTTATAGACAATAGGTATAAGTATGTATAATCATTGTATATATCATACCGGGTGAATATTTCCAAACCGAACATAGGGAATTAACATGGGGATGGGAAAAAGGTTTTTTGTAGATAGTTGCTCCCCATGTTAACTTAGAGGGTTTATAATGATACCAATCGCAAGAAGATTTTTTCTTCGTCTAATGATATACGAATTAAGGTTCATTTTCAGGTGTATTTCTCATTCAAAAATTCGGGCAATAAATCCACTTACCAAAATCATGTTAAGCCAATTTAATTTAATTTAAGCAGATTCAAACGTCGAAATCAATATCAGTTTATGACAACTGCATTAATTTATTTGTAAAATGCCGTTCACTGAGGAAAACAACGTTTACAGCGGAAATATTTACTCTACTGCGCGGTATTTGTTTTCCGTGCATTGAGCGTCTCATTCTGTCTGTGTGAAAACATATTTCAATTCTTTAGGAAATTTCCATGGCTTAACATGATTTTGCCTCGGATTTTGCTAATTGGACTTATTGCCGAATTTTCGATAAAATAATGAGAAATACACCTGAGAATAAACTAATTCGTATATCATTAGATTAGAAAAAATTCTTCTTTTGATTGGTGTCATTACCTATAAGCCCTCTAAGTTAACATGGGCAGCAACGATCTGCAAAAAACGTTTTTCCCTAGGTTTTTCCCATGTTAATTGCCTATGTTCGGTTACACTCATTTAAGAATGACCATTTGGATCAACCTAGTGGATCCATCAGTATCTCGATCAGTATTTTGAACGACCAAAGAGGGGTCCTTCGCACTGCTGTACAATTAAGGTAACAATTTTCTTGTATTTAAGACAGTAATAAACCGATCTCTATAAGAGTTTGGAGATTTGAATTTTTATCAGTTAAATTAGTAAGGAAAAACTCCGGAAAGCTCTTAAAGATTTGAGTAATTCTCTTTAACCATGTAAATAACAATCAATTTGCTGCACAGAGTGGTCAAATTCGTGGCTCACCATTGAAATCTCCGTAACGGTGAAAGACGCATTAATTGTAGGTTAAATGGAGGCAAAGTTACCTGATGTCTTAGTTATTTTCAAATATTTTTAAAAAATTGCAAATGTTTTTTTTGCGCGATCGGTCATTTCTGACTATTTACCATGGGTGTTTCCATGACAGTAGGTAGAATTTACCAGTTGCTATGATTACGACGACGTCAAAATTACTTACCGATCTAAAAACAGAACAGTAATAGTACATTATATATCAAGGTAGAGAAGTCCACTATTATTGCCTGAGCACCAAGATTACATCTCGAGGCGCTTGCGCCGAGGGGTGAAAGGTGCGAAGGCAATAATAGACTTCTCTACCGTGGTATATATACTATTTTTTTCACTACTAGCACTTGAAATCCTCTAAATTAACATATTATATTGATAAGAGAGTTAACGGTTGGACAGAATTGTTTTTTTCTTAATTTAACATGTCAATCAAGTACGTGGAAGTACAAGTCAAACAGGCCGTATTTTGTTCTGTCATTGAGATTTTTCAAAGAGTAATTTCGTTCGAATTTTTCAAAATGTGATAATTTTAGGTATGTAATTTCTCTGGAAATTGCGAATGGTGGCAATTATTCGTTTTAGAGAACTTGTCTAAACGTTCATTGAGCGAAATTTCGGGTTGTGTTTTCTAAAAGTGACAGCTCATTATTGACTACTAGTTAATAATAAAAAATTATTAACCACTTTGAACAAATGCCGAGAAAGCCTACTTTACAAGTGGAAAAAAGGTTAATAATCATGTCATCAGACGCTAGTAGTGAAAATAGTACATTATATATCAAGGTAGAGAAGTACAGTATTATTGCCTGAGCACCAAGATTACATCTCGAGGCGCTTGCGCCGAGGGGTGTAAGGTGCGAAGGCAATAATAGACTTCTCTACCGTGGTATATATACTATTTTTTTCACTACTAGCACTTGAAGTCCTCTAAATTAACATAATATATTGATATGAAAGTGAACGGTTGGACAGAAATTTTTGTTTATTAATATAACACATGTCAATCAAGTGTGTGGAAGTACAAGTCAAACAAGCCGTATTTTGTTCTGTCATTGAGATATTTTCAAAGAGTAATTTCGTTCGAATTTTTTCAAAATGTGATAATTTTAGGGATGTAATTTTTCTGGAAATGGCGGATTGTGGCAATTATTCATTTTAGAGAACTTGGCCAAACGTTTATTGAGCGAAATTTCGGGTTGTGTTTTCTAAAAGTGACAGCGTGACAGTTCTCATTATTGACTACTAGTTAATAATGTCCATATTATTAACCACTTTGAACAAATGCCGAGAAAGCCTACTTTACAAGTGGAAAAAAGGTTAATAATCATGTCATCAGACGCTAGTAGTGAAAAAAAATACTTACCGACGCCTTTTTAAAAATCAACAGTCTTACATTACATTTAATCTTTAATTATTGTTAGGTACAATGATTAAACGTACAATTTGTGCTGTTGTTTCCTATAGCAAGACGCTCATAAAGTCATAAAGGAAGTTCAAAGCTAGTAAACTACATCAGACACATGCACATTTTTATGAAATTATTAACTTCAATTTTGACAAATTAACTGGTTACCTAGTGATATACACCATACCACTTCGATCATTTCGATTTATTCTGCTCGTTAATTTCTTAGTGCATATTTATATTGGTTGCATAAATTTAATTTCGATCGCGCAAAAAATTTTATAAGCACGTCGAACGTTAAGGGTTACCGTTCTCAGACAATAATTGGAGTCGTCGCTTCGCTCCTCCTCCAAACAATTGTCTTCGAACGGTAAAAATCCCTTACCGTTCTCCATACTTAATATACTATTAGTCACAAAAAAGGGCAACTTTATCCCCATTTAACCTACACTGCATCTCTCACCGTTACTGAGATCCCATTGGTGAGCCACGAATTTGAAGCACCCAGTACAACACCATAAAATATTCATATAGTTGATATACAATACAGGGTGATTCTTTAGAAGTGATGATCGTTTGAATTTCCCGCAAATCAAAAAATTGTTGATTATAATAATTGATTTAATTACAGTACATCAATGAGACATCATGCATACACCAAATTGTTTACTTATTTCCTTGGCGTGTTTGGTGAATTTTAGCCGTTCATCGTTGATCTTCCCGTGTAATAAAACAGTCACCGCGTATCCTGACAGCATACCGCATGCTAGATTTGATAATTTTCTAAATATTGAATTACGAATTTTTCCATGTTTCACCACCTGCACATTAGTACATGATCGGGTAAAAAATGCCTCCCCCTCCCCTTCTTTTACGGATATACACGTTTTGAAGCTCCAGGAATCCAAATCAATAAAATTTCGATTCTGTCTGTCTGTACTCTCATTTCCGGCTAAATGGCTGAACCGATTGGAACCAAATTTGGTACACATGTTCTTAGACATATAAGAAGAGCTGAATAGTTTTAAGGGAGAATCGCACATGCGCAAGTGTGTAAAACTATCAATTTTTGGCCAGCAGGATTAAAATTCTTGGTTCTGGAACTACCTGTTACCAGCTAGTTGGGAAATGAAAATAGTTTCTTTGTGATGAGTGGACCATTTCCCTACCAATCTGTGAGTTTTAACTAAAACAACTTTTTTATTTATTGATCGATATTGATTTGATGTAATCCAATGTAGCAGACCAAATGGGTTAATCTCTAACGACTCGCCATTACTGTTGTTCTACAAAAAATTAATTTGTATTGATTACTTCCATTTGGAAGACACGAATTTATAACAACAAATAAAGGGGGCACAAAATACGCCGCGGAGCATAGCAAGGCCACAATGTAAAAACACTACGTGATTAAATTAATATACTATTACTCGGAACTAAGAGTCTACCTACGCGTATGGTGCCTGTAACAAAAATAGATAAAACTCGTGTTTTACATTCAAAATTATTTACGTAAAGCTCTCCGTCTACTTAGTGCTCATAAATCTCATTAGAAAGGTACTTTATTCGGAGATTTATTGTATTGCTTGTAAACAATTGTCTGGTCCTCAAGCTCAATCAAACAATTGTTGTCACCTGTGAACTTGTTTTCCAGAAAGTCCTCACGGTCCTAATAGAAAATTTCCAAGTAAAAACAATGCTATTTTTACGCTCTGCAATTACTTATTAATTAGATTAGATATCATGGTCTAGTATAAACATTGTAATTGAAAATTTAATGATGCAATAAAAATGAAACTTGCACAAGTTGTTGAAAGAGAAAAATACAAGCTATTATTCATCTGAATTATTATTGATGTGCAATTCTAATAACACCTACACTACACTGACGTCATGACAAAAATCTAAAAAGTAGGCTGTAGGCATAGAAAATCAATGACTTGTGGTAGACGATCGTTGCGTCGGTCGGTGGCGAAAATGCGCAAAAGCATACCGATGGCGGTGAGCCTATTTCAAAAATTATTCCCATGTTTTTACCCATCCTTAAACGTGCGAAAGGCCTCCGAATTTTAAGAAATGTACATTTTCTGCCACAAAGATAAGATCAAGGTACGGCAAGTGTGGTGTGGTCCTACGTCACCAATCTTGCCGACGGGCGTCACGATGTATGGGAGGGGAAAACGATTGGCACCAGGTGCAAAAAATACTAAAAATCATCTTTTTACATTGGTGCACGCAAGATACATTTTTGCACAATTGCGTATTGTTTAAAATTAACCCAGTAACTATTACAAACGGAAGTTTAAATAATTCCCACATTACGAAACATCCAGAGCGAACATTCCCAAGGTCGTGTAATGGGAAAACCCTCAAAAAAGAATTCTAATTAATAATACATTAGCGAAGGAAGCGCATATCAAGTATGAAACTTCCGGTCGATAACTTTCTATTGATTTCCGTTTGGGAGGCCAACGCTACACACCCTAATAACCGACCAACCCCGGCCAAGCGATTAAAATAAGAATTAAATTGGTACGTACGGTAGACTGAGCTTGTAAATTCCTTTTTAATCCCATCTTTGAAGGTTTGTTGCACTTTTTAAGTTGGTATAAAGTGGTCACTCACTTATCAAGTAAAGCGAAATTCAAATGAGAACTAAACGGTTGGGAAATGTCGGACGCCTTTAATAAAGTTGCGCTCTTTACGTTGCGCGCTCGCGCCAATTCGTTTTATATTTGTGCGGGTGGTGGGAAGAGAGGGGAATTCAGACGAGCCTCTGCACTGCTTCCAACGATTGGTTGTCCTCGAAGGTGTGGTTGTTGGCCTTTGGTTATGTGAAATTCCAGCTACATCGAGTTTTGCATTTTAAATTTATCACCATTTCTAGTCACGTATCCATTCCCCTACCTACCTACTTATGTGGAAACATAAACAGTAGGTAATCGTTATATGCAAAATCGTTTACTTATCACGACAAATAACATTAAGCTTATCTACTGTTCATACATAAGGGTCTAGTACAGTATACGCAAAAATGTTGGGTACCTACAATGAGAAAGGAATCAAAACGGATAACTGTACTTGTCATTGACAATGAAGGATAATCTGTGATCGTACATTTACATGAACGCATTTTTGGCATTATGTATAAATTCACTTCCGAGTGGCCATCTACGTCAAAGTCAACCTACAAATGTACCTATTTAAAATAGAACTGTAAACAACGTAAAGTGCTTGCTTTCACATAGGTTTTCGACGTCAGGTCATTCCGCAGGCAGAGCGCTACTATTTATAGGTCCTATATATTGTCTAGTTAGAAGAAAAGGATCACATATGACTATTTTGCATCGCACAAAAACAAAAATTAGTCAACCGAAGTGAACGTAGTACATACGTACGCCAGAATAATTTCTCATAGAAGTGTCACCCAGTTGCGTAACTAAAATGTCTCAAAGGTACGCAATGAGGACGGGCCCCGACTTAAAAGGGTCCCCGGTACAAAAATTGTAATACGTTTATAAAAAATTCTGGAAAAAATTGAAAATTTCCCGAACTCCTTCAATGTTACGCTTGTGTGAATTATTTACATAAGTATTTTACGTTACTAATGGAAGAGATAAAAAGTTCGTAAAAAAAGCTATTTCGTGTATGTACCTATACTCTGTGCGACTTCATTAATGAACACGCATTTTATTCGATTTCACCATTAACAGGAACACTAGCAAACCGTAGTAGTAGCTAATACTCCTCGCACTCAACAATTGCCGGATTCCCTACGTTTTGGAAGAGCAAGTAGCGCTCACTCGTACCGTTGAGTGAAGGATCTTCACTCAACGCTCGTACCCAAACTACTATCGGCATAGTAATTATGCTACCGGGAAGGTAGAAACCAAATAACACACTTAGTGAATTCGAAAAGCAAAAGAGAGTTAAAAGTTAAAAACGTGGTCACTCGCAACCGACGAAAAGAAGTGCAAGTGACAAATCCATAAACTGTTGTCGCCTTTTGGAAAATGCACTAAAAAGTGCCTACAAGTTTAGACAGAATGCATTAAAAGCCGTGTTCCACTAAAATTCATCGGATAAAAGAACCGAGCAGAAGGAAATTCTGAATCATTGTTCACATTATTTCTACAATATACAAAAATTGACAATCAGAGGTAGTAACTCTTGAATTTTAATAATTGAAATCTGATCCTAATTTAATACGAAATTTGATATGCTCAAAAGTAACCAGCTCAAATAGATATAAAAGCAACTCCACTCGTTTCCCATTTGTCAAAAATAACATTCCGAAGTCTCTTACATAAAGTAGGTACATGAAATACTTTGTTAATTAGCGGGACCTTCTGCAGTCCAGAAGGTATCTGAAGGCCGGGGATACGGTAACCTTAAGGCCGCTTTACATACTGCAATTCTTCATGCAAGACCATGCAATACGCAATAAAACTTGCCCAGAAGCATGCGCGTTTGAGAAACAGCTGATTCATTTTGGCAATTCACTTGCAATTGCAGGTTAGCGGTCGCGCGCGATTTTTATTGCACTTGCACGTGATATTTTGGGGGAAAGTATTGACAACACCAGGTTCTAGAATTCCCAAACGTTGAAACTAGACTTTGTTATTATTGTTTTTCGGTTAATTGGAGGTTAAAAATGAGTTGCAAAGGGTAAGTTTTGTATTAATAACTACGGCCCTTTTAAAGCAAAGTACTCAATTTGTTTAAAAACAAACTAACTTTAAAAGTTGCCTTAAATGCTTTTTACTATAAAGTACTTAAATTAACCTTTTTAGTGGCGGTTTTGATTGGCCTAGGGAGGCAACCACGTTCCTTATTTCGTTGTACGAAAGTTATCCGTGCCTCTACTTGCCTACTCTACCAGAGTACCACAATCGCAATGTGAGGTTAAAAGCGTTGCAGGAAATTACAACCGAATTCAATGATAAAAAGTTAACGGCGCTGAAGACTGAGGATATAAAAAAGAAGATACATGGTATTAGAACACAATTTATGACTGAATTATCCAAAATTAAAAAAAGTGAGGTATCGGGAGCATCGGTAGATGATGTTTATATACCGAATCTGTGGTGTTTTGAGCAGCTGCACTTCTTGCAGCAAGGAACAGCTGTAATAGCCAAATGAGAGTCAAATATGTCTCAAAAAAGCACAGAGAACACGCAACAGGAACAAAATGTAAGTTTACTGCAAGTAGATATAGTCTAATCAACGGGGTTATTAGTTTTATTCTTGTAATGTTAAATTCATATGTGTATTTATCCTCTTTAACAAGTTCCCTCGTTAAATATATCATATGGCGTTACCGTAACATTTTTGGATGAATGCTTGTAAGTTGGGAGGCTTATCGTTTCATAGCGAACAATTAATTAATTAATTGCATGTTTTGTTCTTTTGTTTAGGAAGACGTCGAATGTGTGTATGATGGTGATGTTGCTGGTGTAAGCGAGTTAGACCTAGAAGTTTTCTCTCCAACATCGATTGAATCAACATCTAGGTCTAGAACTCCGTCCAGAGGAGAAAGCCGCACCCCCTTGACGATTGAAGGACGAATCGGAACAAAAAGAAAGAGACACAGAGAAACAGGAGACAAAGAGACGGATAATAAAGGTATAACGGAAACCAAAACCCTTCTCAACACTGCAGTTAATGCTATGCAGGAATTTGTTGGGCCTGGAGTGCAGGAGCTTCGGCAGTCAAAAAAACATACTGTTTTTGGAGAGTAAGTTACTTTGATGAAATTTTATTACTGTTGCTGCCATAAACATGAAACAAGTCAATTTCTATCTATCCATATCTTTAAATATACAAATCATTATAATTAATTTTTTTTACAGATTTATTGCGGATGAAATGGAAAGCCTTAAAGATCAGGACATAATAGATGACTTGAAGCAAAACATTTTGCACAGTATCTTTGCTGCAAAAAGGCAAGATCGGGCACAACTGCTATGATATATAATTTAGTTTATTATAATGAAAACTTTTCATGTATAGTTTTGGGAACATGAGACATTATATTTTTTTTTGCGCGATCGGTCATTTCTGACTATTTACCATGGGTGTTTCCATGACAGTACGTAGAATTTACCAGTTGCTATGATTACGACGACGCCAAAATTACTTACCGATCTAAAAACAGAACAGCAATAGTTATTTACATATGAGTATGGTAAATCAAGGTTTACGTTAACGAGTGAGATGTTTACTGCCGAAGCGTAGCTGAGGCAGGAATTTCGAAACGAGTAACGTTAACTGATTTAACATACAAATAATGTAAAACATTTTATTTCATACTGCTCTATTTCTATTAAAATACTATTTTGATTAGAATGTTGTAGGTACATATTAAAATAAAAGCAAAAGTCGATCACTTGATTTGTTTGATCTGACAGTAGTTTGACAAATATCAATGCATACGTTTAGATGGATGTCAGTTGCGGTTGCTAGGCAAAATTTCCAGTCTGGTAAAAATTTTCAGTCTGGTAAAATACGCTTTACCAGACTCAAATCAGTCTGGGAAAGCGGCGATTACTAGATAGTATGAAATAAAAATACTTACCGACGCCTTTTTAAAAATCAACAGTCTTACATTACATTTAATTTTTAATTATTGTTAGGTACATTAAACGTACAATTTGTGCTGTTGTTTCCTATAGCAAGACGCTCATAAAGTCATAAAGGAAGTGCAAAGCTAGTAAACTACATCAGACACATGCACATTTTTATGAAATTATTAATTTCAATTTTGACAAATGAACTGGTTACCTAGTGATGTCACCATACCACTTCGATCATTTCGATTTATTCTGCTCGTTAATTTCTTAGTGCATATTTATATTGGCTGTACAATTTTAATTTCGATCGCGCAAAAAATGTTATAAGCACGTCGAACGTTAAGGGTTACCGTTCTCAGACAATAATTGGAGTCGTCGCTTCGCTCCTCCTCCAAACAATTGTCTTCGAACGGTAAAAATCCCTTACCGTTCTCCATACTTAATATACTATTACAAAACAAACAGGTGATTGAATATTACATGTAGGCATTGAATTTATATAGTTATAAATTCAATGATGTAGGTAACTTTTTAAACCATTTCATTTTGCCAAGGTACTTGTCCACATCCATTAAAGTAGTCTTTGAACTCCTCTCTAATGGCCATTGCTTCATTTCTAGGTCTACCATAATTTTGTCGACTTAATCCATAAACAAACTTGTAATTTTTGTTAATTTCAATGTCTGGCTTGTTTCCTAAATATGAATTCCCTGATTCTTTATGTAGAAAATTATGAAGCGCACAGCATGCTTGAGTAACTAGTTTTGCTTTTTCAGACTGTAAAGGTATCGTATTTAACAATACTCGAAAGCGATTTGTTACAATTCCAAAAGCATTTTCAACCACACGTCGAGCCCTGCTCAACCTGTAGTTAAAAATTCGTTGCTCTCTGGTTAACTTACGAAAGGGGTAAGGTTTTAGAATATGGTTGGAGAGAGAAAACGCTGCATCTGCTACTATGACATGAGGTACAGGCTTTGTTCTTCCTGGCAGGGGTTTATTTTCAGGAAAATTAAGGCTGTTGTGTACAATGGCTTTAAAAAGATCGCTTTCTAAAAAAACTCCCCCATCAGAAAGTCTTCCATTCATCCCAACATTTATATATGTGAAATTATATTTCGCGTCCACAAGAGCCAATAACACTATACTGTGTTGCTTTTTGTAGTTGTAAAATGCTGAACCTTGGTTTTTGGGAGCTTTAATAACAATATGCTTTCCATCAAGAGCCCCAATAACATTTGGCGCATCCCATAAGGTTTCAAATTCTCTAGAAAGTTAAGCTCTAGCCATTCGGCGGCTGTTGATGGAACCTAAAGAGATAATAACAAATAATATGCACATAAACACTAAATAAAGTATACCTTCAAATATTCATTTTTCAGTACCTCATATATTGCTAGGCAAACTGTTGGAATAAATAACGAAATTGTACTTTCTGAGATGCGATAGTTGTACATTAAGCTGCGAAAACTTTCGCCCGTAGCCAGATAACGTAAGGTTATAATTAATTTATCTTCAGCGGATATTGTTTGTCGGCTTAGAGAGTGTTTAGATATTCTACCTTCAAGCATTTTTAGTAACTTTTTAAAGGTTTTTTGTTCCATTCGTAGATAATTTGAATATTTCTGCTCGTCTGATAATATCAGTTCTTCAGTTAAACGAATGTTTCCCCTTCGCTGGTCCAACCAGGGTCTAACCCACCATATTCTTTGCCTTCTTTCCCGATTCCCTCCAATATTAATTTCATTTTCCAGGAGAACAGCGGCCGCTATTACTACACAAATTGAAGCTGCGACTGCCTTTTTTCGATTAAAGTGTCTATTCATTTTTACTCAAAACGCATTCAGAATTATAACAACACCTGATGAATTTTGAATAGATAAAGCTTTTAGTTCAATTTTAAATGCGAATGTTGGTAACAAACTATTGCAAAAAGAAAATTGCCGCGTGTAAAACCAAAGTGCAATAATTATTGCATGTACAGTATTTTTGCAATTAAACTTGCTGCAACTGTATTGCACAAAGAATTGCAGTATGTAAAGCGGCCTTTAGACTGAAGTTTTATTTCGGGATGAATGTCGCTAAGTAATTTTAACACTCCAGTATTTACCTATCTGCATGGACGAAACAGTTAGCGACATTCAAAAAAGGCAGATTCATACAGAAAGAATCGCTAATCAAACTAAATGAGTTTAAATGCATCTCCAGCGGCGTCTGTAGATACGCCAATGGTACTTGTTTGAAATTTTGAAATCAGACAGCTCAGAATGAACGAAGATACCATAGTGGAACCTCCAAAAGAAAAGCACAAAAAAAACGCTGAACAGTGAAGAAATAAATTGACTAATATTGATCAATTCCGGAAGCCTTCACAAGCAATTCCTGCAGCTATCCCTAACCACCAAGTTTTTTTTAAAGCTCAAGAGTCGAGTAACGTCGGAAGATCGATATGAGGGTGCTATCTTTATTAATAAATCCTTATCTCTGGGATGTACTTCTAGTGAACTGTCATTTATATATTTTTAAGATGGTTGTCATTAGAAATCCAAGTGGTTAAATTAAGCGTAAGGCAAAGAGCCCCCAAATATTGTTTGAAGACGAGCCCTTAAAATGAATTTAGGCCACTGGTGTCACTGTCCACCGAACATACAGCATAAGACGTACTTACTTAGCATACACTGTGTCCAAGAATGTTTTGTCGAAACGGTAAGACAAATTTGATTAAATGGAAGAAAAGTTGCGCAATCAAAGGTCTAAGAAGATAGCGGTTAGAAATCCTTCAAAAATTGTTTGGTTTTTGAAATATTTTGAAAAAATCCGTTTTTTCGATTTTGCGAACAATCTGTTCTAGCATTAATATTTGACCTACAGCAAAACCAATGACACGTGCTCTTTATGGAGGACTTAATTTTTTTATCCGACGTTTCGTTTTTGGGGAACCATCATCAGCTACATTTTTTTAATACGACCCTGATATTCCGAATTCAATGGTTATTGTTGAATTGCGATTTTGTCTTTTTTCGGGCTTAATTAAAAAGGTTCCTAATTCATATTACAGAAGGGTTTCAGTTTGATGAATAATAAAATGAAACCTCCTAACATATGAAGCTGTTCTTAATTAGAAAACATGATTATGAATTATTATACAGTAATTACTGTCCACACCCCAATATCACCAAGAAAAAAGTATGCTTGAAAAACAAATGAATGTGGTATTGTGGTAACGTAATGTTTGATTTCAGTTCAGCCAATCGAAAATGTTCTGTTGCGGAGGGTATGTATTTGCAGAAGTATCCTGAAAGGAATAAAAGACGGATTGAACAAAAAGTTCGTACCTACACCAAAATCAACAACGTACAATTAGGTAGTACTACTTGTCAGTGTTTCATATACCTAGTTAGATTGAAAGTATCAACAAATACATTGTCAATAATTGTGAATAAGAAAGCTGGCAGTGCACTTGCGCAAAACCAAATTTTGAAACTGGTGTTCGATTTGCTTTTACTTCAAGTGCCTATGTATCAAAGTTCATTTAAATGCTTTTGATTATAAGAAAGTTAGAATTGAGTACCTATGCGCAAAACCAAATTGTCATCCTGGTGTTTGATTTGCTTTTATTCCAAGTGCTTATGTATCAAATTGCATGTAAATGCTTTTGTAAATAAGAAAGTTGACACTGCACATGCGCAAAACTATAATTTGAAAAGGTCTTTAGTTTCACTTATATTCGTAGTGTTTACATATAAAGTGTCATCTAAATATCTTCATAAATAAAAAAAGTATAAGTATTGCACATGCGTTAAACCAATTTTTTGACACTACGCATGCGCAAAACCAAAAATATCGGTACGCACAGAATCCTTGCTTCAAGTCCTTGCAAATGAGCCCTATATCGCCTAAATCGGTAAAGTCGTGTAGAAGTAGTACGTGTGATGGACGGACGAACGGGCGGGCGGACGACAAAGTGTAGCCAATAGCGATCACTTTGAGGAAAAGTCTCACAACGACATTCGAGATCAATTAAAGTCCCGTCTCGTCTCGCATAGAAATACATCACGAGTCTCGATTCTCATGAAAATCAGGAAAAACACAATGTTTTGTATACGTGCAGCAAACACTTTTCTTGCAACTTCCCGTATCTAATCGAGAACCGTTCAATAAGTATGAGTGATGTGATAACGTAATCTATTAAGGAAAAGTTAAGCCAATTTGCGCCTATCTTGATTGGCGGTAAAAAATCATTAATAACAATAATAATTATTATTGGCATGTTTTTGTACAATGCACTTACATTTGTCAAATGGGATGGGATACCTATTATGGTATGGGATGGGATAATTGATCGCTTCATCAATAGTGATAGGTAATGATGTGGTCGATAGTTATATAGGTACATATATAGAAAAGCATATAGGTAGGTACCTACATAGACTTTCATTTCAAGACATTCAAATCTTCCAAACAATACTTATACTTTTTAGACTAGTACTGTGGTGCGGACTTATACTATGTGTATCTAGAAATATGTATTTCACACGATATTTGAATACAGCGGCTTTTTGAACCAGATTGTGATGCAAATTCTCACTTAATTCACTATCTTAAATTTCCATCAACACCCGATCAAAAATCTTGTATGGAAGACCTTATTTATTATAAGAGCAGATTGCATGTCACAAGGAGCCACATTGGAAACAAAAATATTATTTCTTGGTAGGTAATTAGAACAAAATAGCTATATCCATGCAGAAAGCCATGGAATAATCGAAACTATATACCACGATCAAAAGCAAATATCGACGTATCAAAAACATAGCATTTCTTTGCTATGCAAAATATACGTACCGTCACCGTTTTGATCCGAACATGATAAATCAAGTGGCGTACTACAACTCGCGCCCGGATAATTCGCTCCCGGACAATTCGCGCCCGAGCAATTCAGCATTAGTTGGTTTTTCTAATTGCCAAACAAGTGGCTGGTGTTGAATGTTTTTAAATATTATGTATATTCGCCCGGAAGTCACTGCAGAAGTATTGTATGCATTAATTCCTTGTTATATTTTTGTATTTTATCTGGCGACTGGCTGCCTGACAAGAATCTTCTGTGCGCGTTTCGCCGGTGACAAGCGGATAGTCGACTTCTCTTGGTTTTGTGAAAAAATCTATTAGCTTAATTTATCAATATTTCATAAATATTGATCTCAACGTGCATTTTTCCGGAAGCGGTACGTCCTGGGAGCGAATTTTCCGGGAGCGCATTGTTCTGGGAGCGAATTGTGCTACAACCAAATCTAGTTATTGCCCCACGGCATTCCCAACAATAAATTTGATTGGCTTCAAGTAGAGTGTACAATCATCGATTTATTTCTGATACAAACAAATTGTTTTGGCCATCATAATTAGGTTCAATCACAATAATGATGACTCCTTTTGACCTTTTTTTTGACAAATACTAGTAATACGTTGAGGAATATCTTAATCCAAAGACCCAGTGGAACTGGAACAACTACTACCTTTTTAAGTGAACACTAAAAGGAAAAATAAACGAAATGATTGTCAAAAATCAAAATGATATCACTAGTACCATAAATGTCTAAACATAAAACCAAAATATGTACTCATACCAAAATTATGCATCGCTATTGCTACAAGACCAAATACAAGCAATTGTCTAAGTATTGTGTAGTAAGTAAGTCGGACGATAAATGTTTATGATGTCTCCTCTACCTATTGCCTGTACACACGTATGATTTGTTCTGTGGTATTACTATCCATATGCATATCACACATCCTGTTGACCCTCACATTTCATTAATTTAATTGATATCTGACAAACATGTTGCATGTGCATTACTGCGCCAAACTTTTTGCTTTTATTTCCCATCTCCAAGAATGCGTTTTGACGCATTTACTCGTTGCTTCCGAATGTCTAAATCTAACCGTATTGACTAGTATTTGATATGATGTTATTAAATGATCTAATAATAAGTAAGTAGCATGACTTCTCATTTAGATACATACGCAGTAGATAGAGGTACATACATGTCATACACTTTCTTTCGGAATGCTGTTGAGTATTCAAACCGCACCTTTGAATCAGAAATCATAGGGAATAGGAGTTCGAAATCATAAAAAAGTACATATAAGGTAAAATAATAAGTTTTGCGTTGCACGTCATTAATTTTCTGACGTCGTTCTTATGCAGCGGTGACAAACATTTAGTATACGATAGAACTATTTTCAAATCATTGTATCTACTGCTTGCACATTTGACCTACTAAGCATCAACAATTTTAGAATCGCTTTTACGTGCCTGAAATTACCTTTAAATTGCCGCCATAAAACCACACGTTTTTTATAGTACCCCACCAAGTACCTACTCATAATTAATATATCCTTACAATCTTCAAAACTTGAATCAAATAAACATTAACACAAGAAAATTATACAAAAATAAACCCACCAGACAACCTATATAGGTTACAAATCTTAACTCTATATTCAGTTGCCATGAAGTACAAGATATCTACGTGTACAGGAATGTAACGATTATCAATTGCTTACAGGCGATCGACTTTTAAATGTTGGAGCTTTATGTAAGGATTAACACTTTGAAGTACTATTTTTTTATTTATTTGCCTTTATTTTTGAGTGGGCGGGGTTTCAGCCAAGGCTGCTCTACCAACCCAAGTACATACTGGGAAGTTAAGAACCGACAGCAATTTCGATAAATTCTACATGGTTTAAAGGCTTCACAATTTACATGTCATACTTGACCATCAAAGCCAGGGGAGATAGTATTTTGCACTTGCAGTACCTATGTAATTATTTTATAATCTTACAATTAAATAAATACAAATTATTTAATTTGCAAATTAACAAGAATCTTCTGTGTCACTGTCACTATCTTCCCCTAAACTTATTATAATTGACAATTGACAGTATATCTTGCATATCTAACATTTTCTCTTTCATACTATTTCACCTTCAGTGTGTTTGATTGAATTTTTCCACATATCTGGTGTCACGACATTAACTGCTTCTTGCCACATATGTAAACAATCAGTCTCTGTTCTCCTATCTCTACCAATATGTTTATTATAATAAGTTTTTGTTATACCCCATATTAACTCTATAGGGTTAAAAATACAATGGTAGGGTGAAAGGCGCAACACTTTATGACCATATTGTTCTGCTAATTGGTCAACAAAATATGTTTTTTCTGGTTTAATTCTGGAAATTAAAGACAGACGGTTCACTTAAATTTGGAAGCAATTGATTTTGAAACCAATGTAAGAAATTCGTCTGGTTCATTTCTCCGTGATAATCACCACTTGAAGTTTTTGATGCAAATATTAAATTTGCACCAGGTATGAATCCTTTCCCATTTCCAGCATGCAGAATTATTTGTCTGTAACATATTTTTATAATTATTGTTACCGCTATTAATAATAAACCAACCGCTTTCCATCAGTTTTGATAGTTTTCACACTTCTTCCATTACTATCTTGTCATGAGCGTTGTATAGTGCCATTTTGGAATATCCACGTTTCATTAAGAAAAACAAATTGGTACAAATATTTTTCCTTGATATCTTTGTATGGGCGCAGAGAACGAATTCTTTTACTTGCCACATGGGGTAGTTCCATTAGACCTCGCCTGGGCTCGTTTTTTTCCATTTAAATCCAATGTCTTTTAGCACTGTTCGCAATGATGCCAATGAACCATGAAAAATGACTTTTTCACGAAGCTGTTCATGCACAGATGCCAATGTAACATGCACTTCTGCAACTCTGATTATACAAAGTGTGATCAACTTACTGTTTTCGTACATTTTATAAATTGTGTTTCTAATACCATCGACGTTCAAATTAGATACATTTGTCACAGGCTTAAGGCGAGGACGATTCTTTGAAGGCGATTTTAACACTTCATTCTTCTTCACTGCCGCTAATTTAAAGCTTGTGCCACTCTCTACGATATTTACTCAGTAGGTACCTAATGTAAAAATTATGCTTTTGTTACAGCTCTTACTACCTGCAAAGGTAACAAGGGGCCTCCATGGTCACGCTCTTGTTCAAAATACAGAATTAAAGATGCTACCATTTTTTTAGCAGTGCTATCCAAATTCTCCGTCATCGTAATAAATAACGCTTTACAGTACGACAAAAAGTTGTTCTGAAAAGAACAGTTTGGTTTGTGGAATTGAGAAGCTTGATAAAAAGGCACGCAACTACGATAAACTAGACGATTCGAAGCACACGCAAGGTGACAGAATGGGTGACAGATAGCAACATAACCTTAAATGCATAGTACAGAGTCGCGCCAACGTCGCATTTCTGTACCAACCGTATAATTTCAAATAAACTGTTTTTAACTTATAACAACACATCCCATTTAAATATTTAGGTTGGTATGTGAAATTATTCCAGTAATGACGTGCAACGGAAAACTTGTTATTTTACCTTATAGGTTTCAAATTTAAAGTTTGAACGGCTCGCGAATTTTTAACACATTTCTAAAGGAACTTGTGCGGATTGCGATAGCGAATTTTTGATAAGTAGATACATTCATTACATTACATCATGTCTTGCTCATACTGCCGAAAAAGTTATGTTGTTTCTCAGCTGAAACTGGTCCGTAATTGTAAATTTTCAAACAGATAGACAGACTTGATGATACTTCAGTTCCTACGTATCTGTGCAAGTGCAATGCATTTTGGCGTTTTCCAAAAAATTGGTGACTAAATAAAGGTTTTATTCAAATTTTATTTATCGAGAGGTACTTAGTTTTAGAAAACGGGTGGGGTCCTCGGTCCTATCAAACCTTTCCAGAGGTAGGGTGTTCGAACCTGGGTTGAGGTGAATTTTTCATCTGTGGCAGAGATGGAAATTACCTTAGATCAGTTTCGAGAATTCTGCGGGATACTACGAATGTCGAATTGGGTTTTCCTGCAGTTTTCCTAATTCGTAAGGTAAATACCGGAGTATAGTATAGAACAATCTTCTGCAGAGGCATTTCTAAAAAACACTAAATGTTTTCGATGCAACCGTTACGGACACATCGGACGTTTTTGTCCACGATACGGAGATCATACGAACGGAAATAGAAATAAAATGGAAGCTCAAGGCCAAAAGAATAAAAAGGAAAATTCTCGAATCACCGTGTGTCAAACCGATTATGTAGCAAACGAAAAGAAAGAAGAATGGATAGTAGACAGCGGATCCACAGATCACATTTCAAACGACAAGAAGAAATTCACAAAAATGATAACAGAGAATCGAAGCATAAGATGCCCAGGAGAAGAAATATTAAAAGGAGAAGGCATAGGAGACGTAAACATAACATTGGTCCAGAATCGAGAAAAACGAGAGATAATCTTAAAAGACGCGCTTTATGTTCCTAAATCGACAAACAATCTAATATCTGTGTCAAAACTGTGCGACGACGGAAATTCTGTTAATTTTGACGGTAACGCAGTAACTGTTAAAGACAAAACGAATAAAACGATAATGTTTGGAAAAAGAGACAACGACATATACAAAATAACGGAGGACATTTCTCGAGCAGACGTAGCAACATGCAGTGAATGGAACGAATGGCACGCAAGACTAGGTCATCCAAGTAAAAATGAAACAAGAGAATTGGCAAATTTATACAATCTCAAGATTAATGCAATGCAAAAATCCTGCGACACATGTAATGTATGCAATATTAAAAGAAAGAAATTCCCTCGAATGACGGCAAATAGAAGAAGAAATTGTTTAGACCTGATACATAGTGACGTAATCGGGCCAATAACTCCATATTCAAGAGGAGGAAGGAGATACGTCGTGACATTTATCGATGACTACAGCCGATATGCCGAGATCTATACCATCACACACAAGAGCGAAGTTTTAAACAAATTTATTGATTACCAAAAGAAGGTCGAACGGATGCATGACAGGAAAATTAAAGAATTGAGAAGTGATAACGGAGGCGAATATTTAAATAGGGATTTTGAAACTTATCTACGAACACAAGGTATCCGAAGGGAGCTAACCACGCCATATACGCCACAGCAGAATGGGGTGGCGGAACGTTTGAATCAAACACTTTTAAATATAACAAGATGCCTCATGAACCAATCGGGAGCCTACGACGATTTCTGGGGTGAAGCAATATTGACTGCCAATTACATTCGAAACCGAAGAACAACTACGAGTAATGGAGGAAAGACGCCATACGAAATATGGAGTAATAGAGTAACAGGAGTAACTCATATGAGAAGTTTTGGATGCAAATGTTGGTACAAAAGCAATCAGCTCAGACAGAAATACCAGCCCCAAGGAAAGGAAGGGATTTTTATTGGATACGAACCCTATTCCAAAGCTTATCTGATATGGGATCCAATACAAGAATGTCTAATTATAAGCAGAGACGTGAAGTTTGATGAAACACGATTCCCAATGAAGGAAGATAACAATAACGATAAAAACGAAAATGAAGTAATATGGAATCGTTTTATCGATCCATCCATAGATGACGAAGAGGATAGTATGAACGAGTCGAACAATGAAAATAAGGAAAATAATAATGAAGACAAACGAAGCGAAACGAAAAACGAAAACGAACAAGAAGATGACAGTGATGAAACGAAAAACGAACACGAACAAGAAGTGAGTAATCAAGAAAATGATGAGGACAACGACGAAGAAAGAAATGAACTGCAATGTGAAGAAGTAACTACGACTAGGAGTGGGAGAATCAGCAAACGACCTGTATGGCTAGAAAATTACGATACCACAGGACAAACGTCATACGCCATCGCCGAAGACATATCAGAAACCGAACCAAAACGTTACAACGAGGCCATGAAAAGTAAAGAAAAGTACGATTGGCACGAAGCAATACAGGAGGAGTACGAAAATTTGATAAGTAACGATACGTGGAATATAGCTGAACGACCCAGAGACGCAAAGATTCTAAGAAGTATGTGGATATTTAAACGAAAGTACGATGACTGCGGACGAATAATGAAATACAAAGCACGACTTGTCGCTCTAGGTAATTATCAAACTAAATATTATGTAGATTACGAGAAAAGTTTTTCACCAGTAATCATGAGAAAAACGATGCGAATATTATTAGCCATAAGCGTAAGAAAAAATTGGGAAATAAACCACATCGACGTAAACTGTGCATACTTAAATGCGAGACTGGATGAAGAAACCTACATGGAGATACCAGACGGATTCGACGAAAATTTAAACAAGAAGAAGTATTTTGCGAACTGAAAAAAAGCCTGTACGGTCTACATCAATCGGGTTATTTATGGAATCAAGAGATTAACGAATTTTTG
Source organism: Photinus pyralis (assembly GCF_008802855.1). Classification (NCBI taxonomy): domain Eukaryota; kingdom Metazoa; phylum Arthropoda; class Insecta; order Coleoptera; family Lampyridae; genus Photinus; species Photinus pyralis. The sequence goes on from NW_022170403.1 coordinate 44,915,282, forward strand.
AAAAAGATGGGGATGCAACGATCAAGAATGGACCCTTGTCTTTACTACAACGCGGAAAGAACTCTGATCGTGACTCTATATGTAGACGACATGGTCTTACACGGATTGAAGACAGAAATAGAAAAATTGAAGAACGCGTTAAGTAAAAATTTCAAGATCAAAGACCTTGGCGAAGCAAGCAGGGTTTTATCAATCAACATTAAACGATTCAACGGATCACTGAAGATAGATCAACGAGATTACATCTTAAACATCCTTAAAAATTTTGGAATGACGGATTGTAAACCAGCGGCAACACCGTTAGAACTTGGAGAAAAATATACGAAAAACATGGCAGAAATAAATAACCGAGTAAAAGGCATGTATGAAAAAATAGTTGGAAGCTTATTATACTTAGCCACCAACACAAGGCCAGATATTGCTTTCGCAACGTCCTATATGAGCCAATACACGATAAATCCAAGTCAACAACACCTACAAGGACTAAAACGAATACTAAGGTATTTAAAGGGAACCCTACACGTGGGAATAGTATACAGGGTGGTGACTTGCGTAACGCATCATAGGGATTTCAATGTAAAATTCATAACATGCCATTATTGGCTCCCCAAATTATTTTAGAGCAAAAATGTATTAAGGTTTTTTGTAGAAAAAAATTTTTTACTCCTATAAACCGTATTAGTTTTCAATTTTTTACATAATAAAGACGGAAAATTGGAAAAATAAAACCCGCACCTTTTTCAATAATCTGCGATGCCATGGAATTTTCTAAAACAAAAAGATATCCAGTTATCAATTAGCAGCAGTTCGAAATGGATTTTATGATCGACTTGGTTACTGTATTGCAGTTAATGGTGACTTATTCGAACATTTATTGTAAATTGTTATATTAGGAAACCGTTTTTAGTAATCTGCTCTTTCTTTATGTTAAATTCGCTGTTCTAAATATAATACTTTTTGATAGAATTTGATTTTTATTAGGAAGTGAACACAAAACTTTGATTTGTTTTATAGCAGGCATTCCATGGCATGGCGGATACTGGCGTAGTTTTTGTATTATAAAATTCCATGGCGTCACAGATTATTGAAAAAGATGCGGGTTTTATTTTTCCAATTTTCCGTCTTTATTATGTAAAAAATTAAAAACTAATACGGTTTATAGGCGTAAAAATTTTTTTTCTACAAAAAACCTTAATACGTTTTTGCTCTAAAATAATTTGGGGAGCCAATAATCGCATGTTATGAATTTTACATTGAAATTCCTATGATGCGTGACGCAAGTCACCACCCTGTATACGAAAGATGAGAAGGAAACAAATGTTAAAATTTACACTGACTCAGATTGGGGAAGTGATTTAAACGACCGCAAATCATATAGCGGATATGTATCAATAATAAGTGGAGGACCTGTGTCATGGACGATCAGGAAACAACGAACTGTAGCACTCAGTAGTGCGGAAGCTGAATTACTTGCTTTATGTGAATGTGCCAAAGAGACGATTTGGTTTAGGCAGCTATTCGAAGAACTGAAAATAATCTATGATGTGAGCCGATCTTGGAAAATATACATGGATAACACGGCTGCACAGAAACTGGCAGAGAACGAGACAACATCGGAGAGAAGCAAGCACATGGACATAAAAACGTTAAAGATAAGAGATGACAGAAGGAAAAATTTTCTTGAAGTACGTACCCACTGAAAGGAACTTGGCAGATTCATTCACGAAAATTTTGAGCAAAGAACGGACAACACGACTGAACGGATTGATGGGAATTGATTTCAAGTACGAAAGGAAATCAATTCAGGAGGGGTGTTAAAATATAAAAAGGTGAATAGTGAGCTGAAAAAAGTGAAGTGAAAATCGCGCGTGGGTGCAGAAATGATGTAAACATTTTTGAGAGACGATTTTACGTTTAGGTAATCTGTGATTGAATTATAGTGCATTTTATGTTAATAAAGTATTCATTAAACATTTACAATAACATAACCGTATTGACTAGTATTTGATATGACGTTATTAAATGATCTAATAATAAGTAAGTAGCATGACTTCTCATTTAGATACATATACGCAGTAGATAGAGGTCATACACTTTCTTTCGGAATGCTGTTGAGTATTCAAACCGCACCTTTGAATCAGAAATCGTAGGGAATAGGAATTCAAAATAATAAAAAAGTATCTAAAAAATTTAAATTTAATTTATTTAAAGTTTGAACGGCTCGCGAATCTAAAAATTCTAAAAGAACTTGTGCGGTTTGCGATAGGGAATTTTTGATAAGTACATTCATTACATTACATCATGTCTTGCTCATACATACTGCCGAAAAAGTCATAGACGCACAGAGTGCTTTGTGTTGTTTCTCAGCTGAAACTGGTCCGTAATTGTAAATTTTCAAAAGATAGAAAGACTTGATACTTCAGTTCCTACGTACTTAAGACTTAAGACCTTCTACAGAGGCTTCTAGAGGCACTAAAGCATTCTGCTGGTCACTCTGTGTAATTGGGCGCAAACCTGTTGAGAGCCCAGAACAAGAGAGGGATAATAAATAAATAAATAAATTTTAGAAAAACGTAGGTCGAAGTATACAAAAAATTATCAAAGTCTTCGTGTGAGATCGAAGGAACTTCAGCGCATTTTTGTTAATCATATATTTACGTCAATGAGTTCAAATAACTCTAATTACGATTAATGTTACTACCTAGTGTATTGCATGATTAGGATTTCTAAGTATACGGGCCTAATTTTAGAAATTTAAAATAAAATTACTAAATTTATAATCTCTTGGCACAGTCTTTAATGTGAGCATGTGCCGTCACAGCAGTGTTTTAAAAAAAACGTAGTGCCTACGTGCATTCGTTTCTCATTGGCTTCTAAAAAGCGGTGTGTCTGGCCTACTGCCCATAACGAATGGAAATTTTGTTATTTACGCAATTATGTACAATGTACATAATGGTTGTAATTGATAAATGATACTTAAGCATTTAAATGTCCATGTAATTGAAGGAAAACAAAATTATAAACTAATGGTCAATCATAGTAGGTATGTCCTGATGTCGTATCATCACAACCTGATTTTAAGTTAATGAACTCTAAAAACATGTACCTACGTACTTTACACGACTTTACATATCGTTGGTCTAGCGCACATAGGTGTTAAGTGATATTTTTTGCAACAAGAGTTAAATACATTAGGTATTGAAGAAGTTAAGGATTTATTCAATTTTTTTCAATTATATTATTATTATTAACAGTTGTGTACAGTTTACAAAAAAAAATAAATAATTCGTTCAAAAACAAAACTTATTTTAATTGATACAGCAGTTTTATTTATTTTTGTATGCAAATTACCTATTTTTCACTTAGCACCTTTATGCGCTAGACCAACGATATACAGATGTCAAATATCAAAGCTAATTTAGCGAAAGCTTTATACATTACTGTTCGTACATCTATCCGTTCGTCCGGATGTATAAAAGGGTTTGCTAATGTCAAATGAAGAGGAGACGACCACCCTCTTTAGGGAAATTAAAAAAAAATGTTATGGCTTTCTCCGTCCGTCCATCGATCTATCTGTCCCTCCGTCTGCTCCTCGAGAACGAAAAGAGACGGCGATATCAGTGCTAGCCGGATTAAAAGTCGCGTTTCCGAATGCAAGCTTTTAAAAAATTTTCTTACTGAAAATCGTCTACGATTCTTCGTATCTTGTTAAAAATTAAATTGCTAAATACATTATTACAGCACAGAGTAACACAAGGAACCGACGACAAGGAGAGGAACGAAATAATAATAATAATAATAATTTAATCGTTCGATCGTCATTACAATCATCTATAAGTCAAAATTAACAAACAATAATATGTATAACAATTGGACAAACAAAGTTACATCAACTATAGCCTAGAAGTATAAAAGTGTATGAACTCTTGAATCGAATAAAAAGCATTTTTCTGGTGAACAGTCTTGATGAGAGATTTAAATTGTTTAATATCACAGTTTGTCAGGTCCTGGGGTAGCAAATTATACAATTTAGAGGCCATATAATAGGGTGATTTTTTATAATACTGATAATGGTGTTTGTGAATTAATATTTTGTTTTTTCCTCTTGTGTTATAATTGTGTGTACTTCCTACTCTACGGAACGAAAGAATTACATAATAAATTTCAGTGACATGGAAAAAAGATGGTCAATTGTTTTGTTTTACTTTATTCACTCCTGCTGTTAAATTATTACCTTGTCTATACAGGGTAGTGACCTACGTAACGCATCATAGGGATTTCGATGTAAAATTCATAACATGCGATTATTGGCTCCCCAAATTATTTTAGCACAAAAATTTATTAAAGTTTTTTGTAGAAAAAAGTTTTTTACGCCAATCAACCGTATTAGTTTTCAATTTTTTTCATATAGACGGAAAATTGGAAAAATAAAACCCGCATCTTTTTTAATAATCTGCGATGCCATGGAATTTTCTAAAACAAAAAGTAACGCTTCATGTTATTTTTGATATCACATTTATTGCTTGTAATAGAAAATTCGTTTATAAAATTTGTTAAATAAAATAAAAATGTATTCATTATCCGAGAAAATTGAAATGGTGAAATGGTTTACGCGGGAAACGCTTCTAGAACACATTGCTCCAGCTGCTGCTGAAGTTGCACTAGGCAACCAAGAACTTTGGTTTCAAATAGATAGCTGTCCTGCACACAACAGTTGTGATGTGTGAGAATTTTAATTTATCGGCAAGTTTTAATAATAAAGTTATGAAAAATTTAGTCCGGGCAAACTTTTGAAAATGTTGAGTTAAGAATTAAAATTCAAGAAGAATCACAAGATATCCAGTTATCAACTAGCAGCAGTTCGAAATGGATTTTATGATCGACTTGGTTACTGTCTTGCAGTTAATGGTGACTTATTCGTACATTTATTGTAAATTTTTATATTAGGAAACCGTTTTTAGTAATTTGGTCTTTCTTTATGTTGAATTCTATACCGGGTGGTGGGTCAGTAATTGACTATAAAGAAATTACCATTGAAATCCCTATGCTGCGTTGCGCTAGGCACCACCCTGTATATAATACTTTTTGATAGAATTTGATTTGTTTTATAGCAGACATTCCATGGCATGACGGATATTGGCGTAGTGTTTGTATTATATTTTCCGTCTTTATTATGCAAAAAATTGAAAACTAATACGGTTATTGACGTAAAAATTTTTTTTCTACAAAAAACCTTAATACATTTTTGCTCTAAAATAATTTGGGGAGCCAATAATCGCATGTTACGAATTTTACATTGAAATCCTTATGATGCGTTACGCAAGTCACCACCCTGTATACTCTGATAGTGGTACGTATCTAACATAGGTACTTTAGGACAGTTAAAACGCAAATTTTGTATCGTGCTATAAAATTTAAAAAATGCGATTTTCCTGTTTGTCTTCAATGATAAGGTTGGAATTCAAGTCGATAATAGCAAAAGTCCACAACTTCAAACTCTGAACCACTTAGTAATGGTGATTTGAGTAATTTATTTTCCCACTGATAAAATTTACAAAAATGTAACTAACCAAATTCCCCGCCATGTGGGATTCTCCGGGTTCAGTTGGAAACCCACGAACATGACACCCTAAGCAATCCTACTTACCCCATTATAGATTAATTCTCATATTTGTGCAGCATCTTGCTCGGCATCTTGGTTTAAAGTGACTATTTCGGGTATCATAAGATACCCGGTGGGGATTTTTGAGATCCTCGACCCCGAAATTCATGAAAGCGAAAGCCCTCGCGAAAGCCCATATGAAGCCAAATCTCAATATTACATGGTATTTCCAAATTTAGCAGCTTCGGATTCAGTAGGGTCTTCTTACTTTCAACCGTTGCGTTGGTTGCAAAAATATCGTGCCAAATAACAAAACACTTCTCTCTAAATTAGCCAGTTCTGACAAATGTGTGACATTGAACAATGCAAATACTTTTCTCCAAGAAACGAAACAATAAGGTACTTTAGGTATTGTTGCATTAGGGCTGACCTATAATTATTTGCATTACAATATCGAAGATAGGCGAACGGGGGGATCCCACGAATAGAAAACCACAATTTGTTTGGTATTCATATCGTAATTGCCATTCATGTTTTGCTTATCGAATTCATATCGTAAATTGCAAGCAACAACCAATAATCGTACTGTGTGCATTATGTCGACAACTTTGCGACGCTGTGTGTAAAGGTAAAGAGGCCCACTTAAGGTAGGTAGGTAATTTACGTCATTCTCACTCGCTGGAAAACACTTTATCATTATGATAAAAAAAACCAGACATACCTACTTAGGCTTTATGATAAACGTTCGAAAACAGACGGTGCCTACCCAGGAACGATTACAAACAAGATACTTTATCGCGGCTGTTACGACAACTTATCAACATTCAAATTAATAAAACAATTAACAATTAACATAATTATTTTACTTGCAAAACTAAATTTTGAGGTAAATAGTAAAAAATATATTGATATATTTAACAGCGATCATCTGCGATGAATACACATAATTTTTAAATAACCGCATTTTTTGTGGATACTGATTAAAATTTCAAGGGCAAGGGGCAAGGCTACGAATTGTGTTTTGGTAACTATACAGTGCAATAACCAATTATCCGTTACACTAGGGTATTTACATAATATTTATGTAACCTCTTTCTTCCAAAGAGTTGAGTCATTAATTTGTTATTCCTTAATCCTTATAGGTATAAAAAGTTTTTGCACTAACGCGTTTTTCACGTACAATATGAATAATATAATTTAATTTAGATTACTTCGTATTTGCGTCAGATAGAAATGGCCATTTAACTCGTGAGATGGTTCACACTCACACCCACTCAACTCAACACATGGATCAAAAGTACAACTAGACAATGCACCATGACGAATCAACCAAGTTTCAAAAGATAAAACGATAGTTGTTCGTCATTATATTATAGGTGCTTACATAGTAATTAGTATGTGGACTTTGATTTGAAATGCATGACAACTGTTCTAAAGAATAGTCGATTGGCGATCACACCCCCGTTACTATACAGGGTGTTCGACTACGCGTATATAACAGCCTCTTCTCTAGAAGAAATATGCAATCAAGAAAAACATTTAATTACCTACCAAGCGAAACCCAAAGGATTTATTGGACAAAACGGCAATTATGTGAACATCCGGTCCATAGCGCCATATCGGAGGTACGCAACAACAGCTTGTAGAGCAAGATTTTTTAAATCGCAGCAATTTCTGTAATTGGTTTACTACGAAAAGTGGTGCATTCTGCAGAAAACCGCTGAAACTTCTTTTAGGGGAACGAGCATGGGCAAGTTCACATCCATAACGCATATTGCTAGCTGTTTTGTGGTCTGTCAAATGTCAATACATGGTGTGGAATCGTTGGCAGCAGAACCATCTACGTTAATTTCCTAGAAGACATTTTATGGGAGCTTCTCGAAGCTCCTCTGGGCCAAGCAGTTTCAACAGGATGGGTGTCCGCCGCATTTCGAGTTAGTTGCACTCCGAGCACTAAATCAGCTTTTTCCACGCAATGGATTAGACGAAGATGAACTATAGTATATATATAGCATGGCCTCTTCGATCATCGGACATAACTCAATTGCAATTTTTAGCGCGTTTTTGAAAAAAGTCACACGTACTCCTTCTACACCACTGAACCATTTTGGGCGATATGGGGCTCATTTGAAAGGGCTTGCATACCGATATTTTTGGTTTTGCGCATGCGTAGTGTCAAAAATTTGGTTTAACGCATGTTTATACAGGGTGAGTTTTTTTTTCATTTTAAGCATTAGGATCTCGGAAACCGTAAGACATAGAGATTCGGTTAAATGAGGAAAGGGATGCCGTTTTAAGAGCTTATTCTAGATATGCTCTTGTTTTTTAAAAAAAATCCACAGTTTACTAGATATGAGCCAAAAACAGCTAGTGATTTTTCTTTTAGATGTAGAATCGTTAGTATTATAAATACAGAAATATGCAAAGAACAAATATTGTAGATTTGTTCCGCTTAATAAAATACATTTATTAATATTTCTTCTTTTATAATTTTCGAGTTATAACGCAAACTTACATTTTTTAACTGGTAATCATAGTTGACTGTGACATTTTTTAAAGTGCATTTTTTTTTATTTACAATGATATAAGGTTCATTGTACTTACTTTGACAAATAAACATGATACAGCCATACAGAACTGTTTGTATTATTAAGAGTAGTAAAAACAGATTTCTCTTAATTACTGTCTATTAAATATCTAACTTGCAGTTAGTTGTGCGGCGAGGCACCGTTGTGTTGAAACCAGCGTAAATTACGTCCTGTTTCCAAATCTAACTCATCCTACATATCTTGAAATTCATTTGGTAGAAAATGAAGATAACATTGGCCTGTCCAATTTTCGTCGTAAATGAAAGGTACCTATCTCACTAGATGTTGTTTTCCATGGCAAACTCTGTTTATTTACCTCTCAATAATACGAAAATTCCTGCAGCGCGTTTATTTATTAAAATACATTTATTATAACAAGCCTTATATCGTTATAAAGAGAAAAATTTGTCCTTTTTAAAAATGTCAAAACCAACTATGACTACCATTTAAAAAATTAAAGTTTGTATTATAACTCAAAAATTGTAAGATCTTAAAAGAAATTAGTATGTTCATCATGTTAAGCATTAAAATGTCTAAAACTTGTATTCGTGTCATTTTGTTGTATTTCTAATAATATGACACCAAATACCCTGATCGTAGGTACAACGTTAACTATATCGAAGATATCGAACATACACAATAACGACGGTATAGGGTTTATTTAATGGGTGGCCGAAAAAAAAGCCTTTAATAGTATATTATATACCAAGGGAAGGGACTAAAGTGTGTGTTTTAATCCCGAGGGTGCAGATTCTGCACACACATAAAAATAATTTCTTCGTTCAAGAAATTGGATAATCTAGGAAATATTTATTTATTTCAAAACTGTGTGCTCTTAACACAAGAATATCTTGTAAAAATTTAGAATTCTAACAGCTTAAAATAAGAAAATTATAATTTTGTACTATATGCTAAATTGAAAAATATATTCTTAAAAAGAATATATCAAGTATTTGTGATAAAAACATTATTGTTTTCAATCAAACGAGTTGAATTTTCAGTTTCATGTAAAATATTTCATTAAAGTAAGTTAAATATGGTTGGGTTGAAACAATTAAATACTCAAACCAAACATATCTGATTGTAAATAAAGTGTTGTCTGATCAAGTAAATCGTATACTTCTTTCAAAACATGGTTTCTTCTATTAAGAGTTGTTTTTATTTGGTAAAAATGCAATTCGGCACTTTTATACATGCAACTGCAACTCGAATGACGCCATTAGCGCCCATTTACCATTAGGTAGCTATAAGCACGCGGTGTGTCCGGTCCTTTGTTTTTAGTTTATCACATTATTATGGAAGATTTATTTGAGCAATGAGAGTGTGTGGACCCTATTGCAAACGTTTAAAGGTAAGTTAGTTATATATTAGCAAGATTTTTTCAAATATGAATATCCGATCATAAAATACAGCATTGAAAAGTAATTTTGCAGGCAATGATATAGACATCACGAATTTGTATGACTTAACCGTCGAGACAATAACGGAATTAATTCCTAGTGTTGGAAAGAGGATCAAATTTTCCAAACATTTTTTCAATTCTTTAAACGGAGTTAGTACCTTACCTGACTTAATATTATGTACTTTAAAATTTCGTAATAAAGATGTGTAATTAAGTTAATTGTTTTAAGGGATGTGGTAGTACAGCATCAGCAGATAGTTTAAGTTTTACAACTAATAGCTGTGATTTCCCGGCAAATGTTAGTACCATTACAGAGAAAAATATAATTGAGACAGCTGTTGAGGAGTAAACGTAAGGAGATTTTTTAATTACCTACATTTAAGCAGAGTATGGCAAAATGCATTGAAAATAAAAAAAATTAAATTAAATTGACCAAAACATCACTTCCTCATACATTATCCAAATATAATTTTAAAAATTGGTCGCCCAAAATTAAATTTCTACAATTAGATATGAAGCAAAGCATCGCGATTTTAAGTCCACTATTTTGAGATGTCGAAGAAATATTCCTTACACTTTATCCATGAGTTAAGATTTTGTCATAGGTTAATATCTTGTAAAGGTCTGGTTGATACCATTGAAATTGGTCACTATACAGATGAATACATACAGTTGAACGGATTTGATACTGTTACATTTATTACAATTAATAGTATTAGATACCAAGTCAATCCAATATTACTTTACGAATGTGAAAACGATGTGCCTAAATTTTGTGAAATTACCCAAGTCTTAATTAATGACGATAAGTGTTGTAAATTCTTGTGTAGATTATTACGTACACATTCATTTAGCACGCATTACAGGGCATACACAGTTAATTACACAAATGAGCATAAACTCATTCCTTTAGAAGAACTTTTTTTCAAATATTCCTGCAACATTATTTCATGATATAGGGGAAGATGTTGATCTGTTATACGTATCAAAGGGATACTAACGAGTATTTCTTAAATATATATATGTAAGATATAATATACATGTATAATTTTTAAGAATATTACCCCATTATGTTGTTTTATGTTTATGTTTTATATATAATAAAAAAATTATTCAAAACACTTTGTTTCTATATTATAATCACCCTTAATCAGTAGCAAAATAAAAATTTATTTTTAAGAATTATCTTTGTTTAGGGGAGAGCAGTATAATTTTTCCTTCAAGAATATTACTATTTTGCTTTAATAATATTTTACTTCTTCTAAGAATTAGATATTTTTCATTCAGGAATAAAGTTGTTTGTTTTCAGTAAATACTTTTTGAATTTTAAGAAAATTGATATTTGTATTAAACTCAGGTAGTCTTTAATAAAGAATGTGATTTTCTTAAGTTGAATAATTTGTATATTTATTTCAAGTAATTTTAATTTTTTATTTAAACTTTTGATGCTTTTCAATTAACCTTTTTATATTTTTAATTCTAATATAACGCTTATCTTGTATCAAGATTATGAGCGTTTTAAAACAATATTTACTTTTATTTATTTCCAAAGTTCTCATTTATTTAAAACAAAGTATTATTGTTTGAACAGAACATTCACTATCAAGAAAATACTATATTAAATTGAAAACAATTGTTTGTTTGCTTATATACAAAAATAAGATTTGTTTAAATGGAAACAGATTTACTTCTTTTGAAAATAAATTTTTATGTGTGCAGGGCACCTAATTTTATGCATCCGGAATAACTTCTTAAAACAAATAAACACCTTTCACAGAACAGAAATCTCTTACGCTCCTTAAACTGTTAACGGCACTATAACAGTTTGTGAATTTGTAATGAATGATGAAAATGATTATTATGTTAAACTGTTTAGGATATTTAATAATAAGAATGCATGTTTTTTTATAAATTTAAGCGGTATATCTTAATTGTCATTAAGCAAATTTTTAATCATTTGTTTACTTAATAAATTGTTCGTTCATTCACATTAAAATTAATCACCTACTTCATTGCAAACAAGATATGGCATCATCGGCATCAACTAATAAAATTGCATTATTAACTTCTTTTAAAGTGAATTTTAGTCATTAATTAATATACAATTTTTTTACATTTATAAGCGTTAGGCTTCTTATAGTGTTTTTATTCAATGCTATAACAGAATTTGAAGACAAGTAGCGAAGTAGGTAGGTATCATGTGAATTATAAGAAAAATTTTATATTTTACATAGGTAATAGTGTTTGAAAAGAAAACACACCGTTGTTTATACACATCATATAAATTGTAAGTAGTCCCATAAACATAACTAAAAGTGAAACAATGGCCCGTATGAATAAAAGGAAGCAAATGCTTATGCTTGAAAAATTCAAAGTAAATACTCGTAAGTGCTCCTTCACACTGGGTGACTTAGCAGCGCTGCTGAGCAGCAGGACAGGACGCAGTGCAGCGCTGCTAAACCATGCTAAACAGACCAGTATGAAGGGGCAGTTACGAGTATTTACTTTGAATTTTGCAAGTATAAGCATTTGCTTCCTTTTATTCATACATGCCAATGGCTTGATTATGAAGTTAGTAATGTAATAGAATGGGAACGTTATTATGGGAATCCCTTGTTTGTTTGTGTATCCGCTCGTACGTACATTTTAAACCGAATGGTTTAGAGTAGATTTAAAATGATAATGATTGCTGAGAGACTAATAACTACGTTACTAATTGGTTGATCTGTCAAGTCCATTCTTATTAATTTAACAATGTATACATATATTATGCAATTATTGAAATAAGTTTCTCAACTCCAAAACAAATTAAAAATAATTTTCTTAAATTTGCACATTATTTTTTTGATTTTTTCCTCACTTGGAACAATGATTTGTACCAATTCCTAGACCAATTCTCTTCATTTTTTCATTTCCTTATCTATTATGATTTTATTTCGAAATTTAATGCGTCTTTCTCAAAATTGTTATTTCAAAATCTTTTTTTTTTTTCGCTTAGGTACATTAGTTTCGCTCATACAATTTTCATGGTCATTTTTAAAGCTAAATGTAATGGTGGCTGTTTACAAATAATTACAAATATTTATGCCAACGGCAAAAGTTTTACAAATAAAAATTTTTAAGAATAATATCAATTCCAAAAACATACTGTTGGACCTCAAACAGTTAACTAAGCTATTTGCTTATTCAATGAATTAACGAATAAATTTAATCAACAAAATAATATTAACTCATTTAATTTAAACAATTTAAACTCAAAACAACTTTTTTAAAACATGTTCGCATAAACTCCATATCCAATTATTTCTACCAACAATGGCAAATGCCAAATATAGCCTTAGCGATAAACTACTAATTATCCTTGGAGGTTCCGAGGTTATTCAATTTGATACGTGCCCATAAACCATATACAAGAAGAAAACTGCAATGTATGAGGACTATTTCTTTTATAATGACCGTATAGGATCGTTGCCGCCTTTAGGCTGACGTAATCTTTTGTTTTTCATGTGGGAGTCATTTTAAAGTTTTAGGTCATCTAAAAGAGAAAAAAACCCCGATTTTAATAATGTATAACATGTAAAAAAATCCAAAAAAAAATTTTTTTTAAACATTTCGAGTGACATTTTAGTCAATTTGAAAATTTATTATAGTTAAATTCGGGTTTTTATTAAAGAAATTCTATCGTTTATGCACATTGCTATTATTAACACTTAGTCACACGAAATGTTTTTTTTTAACTTTTTTGGATTTGTTTATAATACACTTTTGAAATCAGGGTTTTTTTCTCTATTAGATGACTTGAAATGGCTCTCATATGAAAAATAAAAGTTGGTATCGATATAAATTTTAAAGCCAAAAATAAAAAACGTCAATTATGCTGTTTTTTGCCATATTTATGAAACTTTATAGAGGGGGCATTTATTTAGGCATAACTCGGGGATCATTTTTGTCCATTTAACCAACTCTCTATCTATGCTAATGATCTCTGTACTTAACACCACGAAATTTGATACAACCTGTATATTATGCTGTCGTGCAGCAAATTGATTGCACTTTTCAAGGATCTTAAAAAACATGGATCTCATTTAAAAAACAAAAGTGGGATGAATTTCCGGTTTAAAGTTAGTATTATAGAGTCTGCGCATGTGCATCACGCACACTGGATATTCTCAGTATGCAATATATTTGACTTTAATAGTAGCATCTGTGGTTAACATTTGAAAAACATATCTTAATAAATCAGGAAGTTGGTATTGCGCAGTCTGCGCATTCGCACATCTGATTTTTACTATATGCGATGGTAAAAGATATCGACTAACTGTGGAGAATGTAAGGCGGCATACCGTCACTTATGTTAATAGAGAATTTGCAAATTTTTTGAAATTAGAAAATATAGTTAGAGTATGATATACTGATGCCAATGATGTTTGAAAAAAGTACATACAGGACGTCTAAAAGGGCAATTACTGCCCTTGTTAAAGTTAGCGCCAGGCTCCGCCCACCGTATCGGAACTCGTTTACGTGACGTCACAAGGCGAACGGAACGGCCAGCAGGTTACGCGTTAAAGTGCGTATCTATATGATTTACAGCGCTCCTTCTTAACCAGCTTACTTTATAAATATACAGAATAGCTAGTTCCCATATTACTACCACCAAGGTTAATACCACTATCCCCATACCAATAAATCCTCTTCTAAAAATATTCGTTCATGCAAACTATAACTCCGGTTCCGACAAAAGTTCACAATACCTTTTGACTTAATTTACAAGTTAAGTCGCAGAAGCCCACCGATCTGTAAACTATTTTAAATAATGTGGAATGCCAGCAATCAAACTAGGTATATTATTTAGCCATGTTTGAAATACAATTTTCTATCCCATCAGTGACAAAGTAAGCCTTCAACGGTTTATTTAGCACATTTCAGGTAATACCCTAATCTAATGCGTTTTCGCTATTTTCGGCAAATTTTATTGCTTGTATAGGGATAATAACCTAGTGATGGTTGATTATGTCATAGAGGAAATGCAAATTTCCTCTATGGTTCTGTTTAACTCCTTTGATTTCGGCACCTACAAAGTCAGGATTGCGTCCAATAGCGTAAAAGAGTTAAATCTTGGCAAATTGTCTCACTGTGCTTGTAAGAACACCCCTAACACCCCTCAGTTTTCACAATAACGACTAAATCACAAATCAGCACAAAATAAATCTCGAAAATTAAGCCATTATACAATTGCTATAACGGCGTTCGCTGGGCATTTGGACAAAATATTATTTATGTTACCAACAAATTGCGAAATCCGGCAATTTGCATATTCCCTAGGAATTTTGCAAAATGACCAATACAGCAGGCAAAGTGAGCAATTTATGGAACGCCGTTTTATTATTTATACCATTATACCAACATTTTATCATGTATCATTTTAAATAACAGTCAATCTTATGTCTCTAAATTTTTCGTTTGTTGTTTTTATCTTACGTATTAAGAGATTGATTAAAAAAATGTTGATTAATAAAGATGATACATGAATTAAATGTTTGTTGATAATTTTAATTAGGCGCTAGTATACACGTAGTCAAATAGACTAAACTGTAGTTCCTGAAACTTCCGCACAATCAGAGATACGAATTAAAATGATCAACAATCATTTTAATTAATGTAACATTTTAATTCAACAATCACTTTAAATAATTCTTGCCGATTTGAACAGCATGAATTCATA
This sequence comes from Photinus pyralis, assembly GCF_008802855.1. NCBI lineage: Eukaryota > Metazoa > Arthropoda > Insecta > Coleoptera > Lampyridae > Photinus > Photinus pyralis. Next base: position 44,930,596 of record NW_022170403.1, read on the forward strand.
TGATTGTTGAATTAAAATGTTCTCTGAAAATATTTGTACAATTTTATTTCAAAATTTTACAATGTGCCATTTTAAATAACAGTCAATCGTATGCCTCTACTTTTTACGTTTGTTGTTATTGTCTTACGTATTAAATATGATTGTTTAAAAAATGTTACTTAATAAAAATGTGAAATAAATTATATTGTTATATTGAATGAGTGTATATGAAACTGTATTTCAACAAACAATTAATAACAAACAATTAAATTGAATTGCAAGAAATACTTCGATTAATAAAACGATTTTGTCCAACAAACATAAAAATTCATTCATTTTAAATGTGGAATTAAAATTATCAACAAACATTTTAATTCATCAGTCATATAAATTCGACGATTTGAAAATTGAAGCCGAATATTTTCAACAATCACTTTAATTCAACAAACAAATAAATTTTTATTGTTAGACGTAGTAAAAGAATCTTTTAAAATGATTGTTGAATTAATATAATTGTTGAATTAAAATGTTACATGAATTAAAATGTTTGTTGATAATTTTAATTAGGCGCTAGTATACACGTAGCCAAATACACTAAACTGTAGTTCCTGAAACTTCCGCACAATCACAGATACGAATTAAAATTATCAACGAACATTTTAATTCATGTAACATTTTAATTCAACAATCATTTTAAATAATGCTTTCCGAGTTTAACAGCACGAATTAATATGATTGTTGAATTAAAATGTTTGTTCATAATTTTAATCCTACATTTAATATGAATAAATTTTTATGTTTGTTGAATTAGTTCTAGTTAGTTATATTACTGTTCGTTTATGTATTCGTTTGTTGATTTGTATTGTTAAACTTTCGTTATACACATTGCTATATAATTCATACATCATTTCAATTAAGTGAAGTTTTTTAAACAAACATATTTAATGTTTCACATAAAAACGACAAACATAATAAATCGGGAAATAAAATTAACTGTTGTTTATAATGTTACATTGTAAACTTTCGTAATAAAAAGTAAAACGGCGTTCCATAGTAATTAGAAATTGACCGTTTGGACGTGTGTGGGGTGACAAATGGGGCACACATCGAACATTTGTAATTTGGGAAGTAAACTTGGAGATTTTCTGCTTGTTTTGATGTACCTATCAATGATTATTGTAAGTGCAATACTTTACAACATTTTAGAATCCGATGAATCGTTTATAATAATCCTGTATTTCGGAAAATTTCTCTAAGGGCTTAATTCTTGCATTTTGTAGCATAGATTTTGAGTGCACGCCAGACCGCCTTTAGATGTTTACGTGTAAAAAACCCATCCTCCTTTAACCACCTATACTACAATAAATATGGCGTGCTACTACCTTATAACCAAAAAATTTACTAAGCTATTTCGTTTTTAAAAAATGCACTTTATCTGCACAAGAGTTGTGCACATTTATACTTGTTTAGTAATAAACGCAGAAAAAAGCCTCACTCACCAATAACGAACTAAATATCAAAAATGTTTCAAAACAATCAAAACCCACTGGTGGGTGTTGCCGCGTAACACAAATGTAAATGATGAGTAACGGGCAAATATAGACCATAGTAGCTACCAATAAGCAAAAACCCTAAGTCTCTAGGTGGCTGGGGGGCTTAGATCTCGGTGGAACAGACAGATAGACGACGGAAAATCGAGCATATAAGCATTATCTCAACTTCGTTGTGGATGCGCTAAAAAAGTAGAACAACAGTTCTTAAGATAAAGATCTAGTAGAGAGTCAGTCGCAGCGACGAACAGACGGAAGGAGGAAGTGGACGCAATAGAGCATTTTTTTCTTTTGTGAAAATGTACTAATAATACAACTCCCTGGAATTATTAATTACTACATAAGCGTTTTACCCAATTTCAGAGTATATTTGCATATCCCTGACGCTAAAGTGAGTTTTTGAGTAACATTTTAGACCCTAATAGCTATACCTACTACTATACTATTCATTTCTGAGACATTTTTATGATCTGCTCGCGACTTTTACCCGAATTTTTTATCTGATTCTCCATTAAGTCGTTATTATCCAGTATACTTTGATTAGATGTAATGTCGCACATTTTGATAAATAATTCCACTACATAGTTATATGGTTAATAAATTTGATTAGGTGTACATATACATTAAGCTATAAATTTGTTTATGAGTGTTAATAAAACTGTTGGATTTGGTGTTTTCCCAGATAGAAAACTCCATGTTAGGCTTAGGTACTTGTTTTAAGTATACCCAGAGATGGTGTATCTATTATCAAAGAGTATATTATTATACACCATGACCCAGAGCAATTTGTTTCAGTTTATAAAGTATTTAAATTCATTTACATTTGCGCTACATCCTTACAACTCAATTCACTTTAGGCTAAAGCATGATTTTTCGGTACCGAGGTACTTAAATGGAAATTGCAACAATATTTGAGGATCATCACTGGTTCTAATCGCCAATTAAGTTTTCCGTAGTTGAAAATGTGGAAATGTTGTCTGGAAAACGGAATATATCTTTAAAACAGTTTTTGCAAAGAAATTGTTTATGGTATCCACAATTACAAAAAGGTCGCTACCAATCTACGTACTTTAAAGTTGTGGTCAGTGGTGTACTTCTGCATGGTCAAATGGGGCATAGTTTTTTTTAATGGCAACTACATACTAGTTTTCATTTCAGCAGAAAAGGTATGCAGACGTACGCCACTCACTACAATTTTAAAGTAGGTATGTAGATTGGTAGTAAACTTTTTATAATTGTGGATACCATAAAAAGCTGCTTTAAAAACATTTTCTTTTGAAGATATATCCGCATTCCAGACCAAATTTCCACCCTGTATAAGGGTGTGCCAGATCGATGGGGTTTTGGTATATTTAAAAGTGCCGGCTAAAAATCCGTTTAACATTTTTATTTTGGGTTCCATTAAAAGTTATTAAATCGCGAATTAAAAAAAAATCTTCGTCATCATGCCAATGCGATCCCTCCAGATTTGGGAGATACTGTTATTATAGAAAAAAAAAATGTTCGACAAACGATTTAATTCTGCGTACTGTTTTCGTCTTTTAACTGGATGCTGCTCAGAAATAATTTGTTCTAATTCATTTTCATTTTTTGCTTGTTCCGTTTTTAATACTCTCACAATGTCGAGTTATGTGCTCCATAAGACTGCTAAAATGGCATCCCTCTTTGGCATATCTTTTACAAAGGCATCGAAGCAATTCCATAAGTCTATCGAACATTTTGGAGGTCTGCGCAGACCTCGACGTCCAGTGGTCGCCCAATCCATGTGTCTTCAAAATAATCAACAAAAGGACGAAGTCAATTTTCATTTTCCTTAAAAACACATTTTCGGTAAGTGTTTCGAGTAACATCTGGTTCGGGTACAAATGCCAAAGTCGATAGTTTCATGAGTTCCATTGCAGATTCTAAGTCGGTTGAATACACAAATAAAAATAGGTACTTGAATTTGTCGCCATAAACACTGTGTAAAAGGGAAAAGACATCCTCTTTGTTTCACGGGCCGTGTCGATGGTGACTGTGCAAGATAAACGAATGAAAATTGGTTTCAATCACAATCGGTTATGGAATTATTACGGATCCTCAGATCCTTTATAGTTTTGTATTGTCGTCCGTCCGTCCGTGTGCGCTTTAACTCTTTTCAAAAGTGGCCGATTGGGTTGAAATATGGTGTACGGGTACTGTGGACATTAAGGACGGACGCTGTTGATTTTGAGGAAGCTGGTTCAACAGGAACAAAAGTTATACGACCTTGAGTGAATCGGGAACAGGAAAAACTGCGCGCTCAATATATATGTAATAGAAATCAACATATGTATTTCATTCCCTAGGTCATGTATTGAGTTCGGACTTTCACTGCATTATTCCCTATGACTCTTAGTTGTGTAACAATTCAATATAGCTCTACTCTGTGGTATAGGTCAAAAGTTTTAGAGTAAAATGTACCCAAAATTATTTTTTACACATGAATTTGGAGTTTTAAAAGTTCTCAAACGCATTATCTTGATGCTGAAAGAGTACATCACGTTCACATTTGATAACCACATGTGTGTGATTCACAGATGTTAAATTATTTTTCTGAGACGACATAGATTTTGATCGAAACATGTCAGTATTTTTTTCTCTAAAAAAACGTATTTAGACTTTTGCTCTAAAATAATTAGGGGAGCTAGTAATTGGCTATAAAGAAATTACCATTGAAATCCCTATGCTGCGTCGCGCTAGGCACCACCCGGTATATTTATTTATTAGCATCCTTTGTTTCTCATAATGCCGCCCCCATCTTTTGATCTACACCTGGAGGATGTTACCATGATACAAACAATAAATAAGCTTGTTTTGGTTAAAGAAATATTTGGTAAAATGTTAACTTGTATTTTGTACTGAATTTAAAAGAAATGACTGGTGCTTTTAAGAAAATCACTAGCATGGCAGTTGGAGATCAAACAAAGCTCTTGCATACACTTTGTGGTAGTTTATCCAACCCTCAGTAGTTTTTGATACGTTGAAATACGTCTCCCTCCATTTTGCCTTTGTCAGTCCTTTCCACTAGGTGGTTTTTGATTCGTCCTGACTGAGCTTGGTTTGGAGCAGGAGAAGATTGCTATTACTTCCAGCTAGCCATCTTTGGAATCTAGTGTTTTCCTGGAGAAGAAATAAAATTCTATGGATTCAATATTATCTTGCAGTTCTTCTGCATACTTGCTCCAGTCTGTCGCTCTCGGATTGTAGAACACTTTCTCACTGTTCACTTCCTGCGTTAATTTGCATAAAATATAGTAGTGATTGAATTAAATTGCAGAAATTCATATCACGTTTTTGACGATTCTATTGCGTACTATCGGATAACATTGAAACCAAATTAAATCAATTGACCTACCGACTATCGCCTAATGGTATAGATTCACTTTTAGTTTCATTCATAAAATTATTACTAATAATGCGTCATCTAACTATAATACAATCAACCTCAATTAAAAGTTAATCCTTCATACTTCACCAACACATTTCGAAAATTCAAAATGTATCTATCACATAACCACAACATGCTATTTTTCCCATTTTATCATTGTTGCTTTTTCTTCTTTTAATCAATTAATTAACTGATTCGTACATTTTTTTTGAATAGGCTAAAATCTTTAGGTGAAGGCACTCAACGTTTATATGGTATGTAAACGGTAGGACAATCTAATCTTTGCCCCTTGGGGTGTAGTGCTTAGTTAAATTAGTTTTTTTATAATTATAACAATATGCCGTATTATTATTATTATTAATGATTTTGGCCATAAACGTGTAGAGGTAATTAACAAGTAAAAATGTTTTCGCCCCAAGGCGAGAAACTAGCGCATTCAATGCATTGATCAGTACTTCTCAAACGGCCATAGCTCTGTGCGCTTTGTTTTTCTTTGCTAATAGCATCTGTGGTTAAAACCTTTGATTATTTATTTATTTTATTTTTATTTTATTTTATTGCCTTTATTTTATAGTGGGCGGAGTGTTAGCAATTTGCTACTCTTCCCACTCAACCCACTATACTGTATGCAGATGATGTTACGCTAATTTCAGCAGACTCTTCTTATCATGTCGCTTATGACAACGTGGTACACGGATTATTAGCTATTAAAAATTGGTGTGCGGTAAATAAACTCGGACTCAATGAGAACAAAACAATAACACTTCCTTTTTCATTAAAACGTGACGCTAATGTGACTGTAAAGTTCACGAAGTTTCTGGGGTGTATGCTGGACTCTCATTTAAACTTTCATGAACATTGCGATTTCGTAAGGGCGAAGTGCAACAAGTCAATTTATGTGTTACGTAGATTAAGTCAAACGGTTTCCCAACAGGTAACAGTGTCCGCATATTATGCTTTAGTACATAGTATCATAAGCTACAGCATATTAGCCTGGGGACATAGTGCATCGGCCTGCACCATATTCAAACTACAACGTAGAGCAGTTCGCGTAGTAGCTGGTCTAGGATACAGGCAAGACTGTCGGCAAGTCTTCATTAAATTACAAATATTGACGCTCCTCTCCGTATACATATTACAAGCTTTGTGCTACGCAAGAGATAGCGTTCACAGTCTCAAATGGAATGGCCAACAGCACACGCACAACACCCGTAATAGTCCAGTCAATAGAGACCTAAATAGGGGAGTTTAGTCAAAAATTTGGTGTCCAAGAGGTTATGACTGATTCTTATGTATTTTTTGGCGTAGATTCCGAATTTTTAATCTCCCACCAACCTTAGGGGGTGGGAACCCCCCCAACAATGCAAAAAAACCCAAAATTTCGGCCCAAAATTCAGAATTTTGGAAAAATCTCGCTAAATTTAGATTTTTGGCCCAAAGTACCTTAGTTCAAAATTAAAGTACACAAAATTTGCAGGAGAGGTCTAGGACCAACGGGGGCGGAGATCAAAAAAGGGTACTTTGTTGGAAAACGTGAAAAAAACGGAATTTCTCTGAATAACTCTCTAAATGTTGGTTTTAGAGAAAAAACTCAAAGGACCAAAATGAAAGTAGACGAAAAATTACTTCGGAAAGTGCACGTGTGCGGAGCCGATGAAGGGGGGGAGGAGGGGGAGGGGGCGAGCGCAAAACCTCTCTTCCTGGCGCCGCGCGACGGCACTGGCATAAGGCGCTATACGCGCAGTTTCGGGTATCTCTGGCGGCCTCGGTCCCGGTCATAACGGATGCTTCTTTGTCCTTATTTTAGAAAGGGGCCTCTGGCTTCCCCCTCCCTCTTGTTGGTCGTTTGTATGCTTTTTGTGTCCTCTGGAAACCAGTTCAAGATCCTTCTTCAGTGCGTCTGTGTTGTCGCGTCGTGCGCATCACGCTATATTGCTCCGTGCTTATTTACTATTTTTCGCCTGAGCCAGTAGAGGTTGAGTTTTTATTTAAAGATGGCCTAAAAAAGTGCGAAAGTAACGTTTCTTGCTGTCCGCCATGCAAATCAGAATTTCAGACAAATACTACAATCTCCCCCAAAAATTGTAACTCGAGCACTAAATAAACAAGTACAATGCGATCAAAAATGATTGGCTCTCTAGTCGCCTTTGGAATTTTTGTTTACATGGGAAATCGTATCTAACTTGAACTTCCAAAGGCGACTCGACAGCCAATCATTTTTGATCGCCCGATATAAATTGTGCACAACTCCTGTGCAGATAAAGCGCATTTTTTTAACCGAAATAGCTTTTGTATGGACATCACCAATGGATATATTTCTTGCAGACGTTTCAATCGCCCTTTGATAGTACCCTCTTCCGACAATCCGTTCTTGAGGTATAAGGTAATATACCCGATCACGATAAGAGGTCGAGGAGGAGGGCTATGGTTGGTAGAAATTAATTCCTTGCGTTGAGACCTTTCATTAGAGTACCATGAAGGTTAAAACTAGTTCCACTCTCTCCCCTCGAGAGTATATGCAAGCGAACAAACTCAAAACGCACAGGCGCGCGAGCACGATATTACAGAAAATTTCGGTAAAAACAACAAACTTTTAACCGAAAAATAGTAAATAAGCAGGGAGCAATATAGCGTGATGCGCACGACGCGACAACACAGACGCACTGAAGAGGGATCTTGAACTGGTTTCCAGAGGACACAAAAAGCATACAAACGACCAACAAGAGGGAGGGGGAAGCCAGAGGCCCCTTTCTAAAATAAGGACAAAGAAGCATCCGTTATGACCGGGACCGAGGCCGCCAGAGATACCCGAAACTGCGCGTATAGCGCCTTATGCCAGTGCCGTCGCGCGGCGCCAGGAAGAGAGGTTTTGCGCTCGCCCCCTCCCCCTCCTCCCCCCCTTCATCGGCTCCGCACACGTGCACTTTCCGAAGTAATTTTTCGTCTACTTTCATTTTGGTCCTTTGAGTTTTTTCTCTAAAACCAACATTTAGCGAGTTATTCAGAGAAATTCAGTTTTTTTCACGTTTTCCAACAAAGTACCCTTTTTTGACCCCCCTCTTATCTCCGCCCCCGTTGGTCCTAGACCAAAAGTGTATATATCACTTTTCCTGCAAATTTTGTGTACTTTAATTTTGAACTAAGGTACTTTGGGCCAAAAATCTAAATTTAGCGAGATTTTTCCAAAATTCTGAATTTTGGGCCGAAATTTTGGGGTTTTTTGCATTTTTGGGGGGGTTCCCACCCCCTAAGGTTGGTGGGAGATTAAAAATTCGGAATCTACGCCAAAAAATACATAAGAATCAGTCATAACCTCTTGGACACCAAATTTTTGACTAAACTTTTCTCTATTGACTGGACTATAATAAGGATAATTTAACTATCCAATACTGCCGGCTGACAACGTCCCAGAACGGATGTGAATACCAAGCGAAGACATTAGGTATATAATTCTTTACCTGTAAATGTTAGATGCCTCCCCGCAAAACTATTTAAAGACTGTATAAAGAAATATCTTCTGTCAAAGGCCTTTTACACCTTTGAGGAATTCTGTTCGTCGGTAAAAGCGGTAAGTTTATAACTTCTTATGACCTGTGATATAATATAATCGTGTTTGTCTTGTGTTATAGTTATCTAGGAAAGTTAGGTTAAATGACAAGTGTAAATGCAGATACTGCGTAATGGCACACATTAAATATTATTATTATACAATCACAAACAGCCATGCCTTACCTGGGATTCGAACCCAGGACCCTTGTAGCCAAATTATTATGCCTCTCTTGTTCTGGGCCCTCAACAGGCTGGCCTCCAATTACAGAGTGACCCGCCTCTAATGCTTTTTAGATGTGTCCCTGCAGAAGGTCAGAAGTTGTTGTATACTACTCCGGTATTTACCTTACGAATTAGGGAATCTGCAGGAAAACCTACTTCGGAGTAACCGGTAGAATGTTCGAAATTGGCTCCAGGTTCGAACACTCGACCTTCGGCTATGTAGCCCAAAGTTGTACCACTGGGCCACATAGAGTCATTATAAAGATTCAAAGGTTAAAAGTCAAAGAAATGTCTCCATAAACAAGAAATTTCCATTGCGCCGTCTCAGCATGCGCACACCTTCTGTTTACAATATGCGAAATGCTTGTCGATACTAAAAGCATCGTTGGTTAAAATTTCAAAAAAATCTCTTTAAATAAGAAAGTTGGTATACATTAATCGTCAAGATTTTTCTTGACTTTGTTGCCAGAGCTATTAGCTATCGATTTCAAAAAGAAGGAACTATCACGGAACAGGTATGTTAAATTTAATCTTCTATTTAGTATTTTCTAGATAATGCATCTTTTGTACACGGTTTTCGATGCCTATCACACCAATATTTAGTATGCATACCAAAAATGTATAAAAATATTCATTCAGTTCGTTGGCACATGCGCAATTCTATTATTTTACTTCTGATAAAATTGTTCTTACCATCTTCAATTAAAACTTGAAATTTTGTAACAGATAGCAAAGTTGATGTATGAACGTAAGTACGCAGCTACTAAATATAAAAATTTAAGTTTTTCTTTTTTACCAGACGGATGGAATTCTCACAGCTACTCGCAGTATTTTTCATGAAAAATCATTAAAATTTTTTGGTACGCTGGTAGTATGTAACTAACGATTATTTAGCGTTTCTTCAATTTTCTGACAAATCATTTTGTGCGAACGCCAATATGGATGTTTAGCCTCAATCCACAACAAAATCTTAGAGCCTAAATTTAGATACATGCCAAAAACTAAAATATGTCTAACTAGTTTATAAATAGCTACAGGAGATTAGAAAATTCAACATCCTGTTTGAGAAACAAGACATATTCGTTTTAGATTGCAATTGCACTGCTTCAATTATGGTAATTTAAAATGTAACAAGTCCTGCCCTTTTTTAAATTGTTACTTCGACTTTTCTAATCCGCGTATTTTATGAACCTTCAACGTCATAAATTTGGGTCACACCTCCTGGCGCTTCTCAACAATGCCAAATTCTATATTTAACTAACCCTGACATTTAAATGTGCGAATTACTCGTAATACAAGCGCAATTCTACGTGTATAGAAATGGATGGAAAAAAATTAAAACGGAACGAATGGCTCAACATGGTTTGGTAAAATAAATAGTGACCTTGGGCCGGATAATACCCATGAATGCACATTTTATTTTTTAGGCGTCAATTGCTTATTACAGAATTAATTATTGTCTTTCCACATGATGTAAGTAGGTAACACTTCAATTTGTAAAATAATTGTATAGGTAGTAGAAGAAGAAAAATGCAATTAACATTTTTTTTATTAAGGTCAAAAGTTCAAAATGTTTACTTTGGGCGCTATGCACCAACAAGAAATTTGCAATACATCTTAAATTTTTCCATCAGCAACCATAACACATACAGAAAATTAAAAACGACAAGTGAAAACTGCGAAAAATAAACCGGAAGATCGGAGCATCGTAAGAAGAGCGAAAAAGGAAAATTGAAAAACTCTTGTAGTCATTTTCACCATCGAATGGAAACATTGATTAAGATGAACTAGGTATAATTTAGTGCGTAACCGTGGCGACCGTTGTTGCGAAATTCAAGTACTGTCTAATCGTTTTCCTTTACCATTTCAATTTAATAGTTATTTATATAACAAGAGTTCAATTTCGCGCATTGAGACTGGAGGTATTTTGATGAGGCGAAGCCGAGTGAAAATATCAGTCAAATGCGCGAAGTAACTTCGCGCTAGCGTTATATAGAATTTTTTTGTTTAATCCAATTATTTTCCTTTACCCACTATATAAACATTTCAAATAAACTTAACCTAGGCTCCGTTAACTTAGCACTACCATTTCAAATTTCTGACTAAAGATAGATTGCGCTAGAATCTCTATAGCTAGCGCTAGCTAGCGCCACTTTGAGTTCAGCTAGCGCCATTATAGATTTTGCAGAAAAGCCCTTGACTTTCGGGGGGTGCTATGTTAAGGCTAGCACCACCATTGCGTCCGATCACTTCCAAAAGCAAGCGCTGTGTTCGTCAGACCTAGCGCCACAAATTGTACAGCTAGCGCTACCCCCCAATAGTGAGGGGAGCAATTTTTCCTAGCACCACCATTTTGTCTTTTCATGTAAAATTTTGACGTTTTGTGTTCTTCTGACCTAGCGCCACTTTGAGTTCAGTTAGTGCCATTATAGATTTTGCAAAGGAGTCTTTGACTTTCGGGGGGTGCTATATTAACGCTAGCACCACCATTGTGTCCGATCATTTCCAAAAGCAAGCGCTGTGTTCGTCAGACCTAGCGCCAGCTAGCGCCACAAATTTTAGAGCTAGCGCCACCCCCCAATAAGGTGGGGGGCAATTTTTCCTAGCACCACCATTTCGTCTTTTCGGGTAAAATTTTTACGTTTGGTGTTCTGCTGACCTAGCACCAGCTAGTGCCACTGATTTTACAGCTAGTTAACGAGCTCCTAGCGAGGTTATAATTTTGCGGTGTCTGTCCGTCTGTCCGTTAGCACGATATCTCCATAACGAATTGACCGATTACGATGAAATTTTGTAGATGGATTCTTTATCAAATTTGTAGATCGGAGTTCGTGAATTGGCAATATAGCCCAAAAAATAAGGAAGGCCCTTTTGACATCTCTGTGAGTTATGAACCCAATTGTATGAAATATGCGTATAGCTTTAGCCATATAAAATGCAATTCCAAAAGTTGAGCCTAATCGATCAAGATTCACAGTGCCCTTTTCGCATCTCGACCATTTACAAACCGGATTGAAAACATTTAAAAGAAATTTGATACATAGCCACTTGGAATAAAAGCAAATTTAACGCCAGTTTCAAAATTTGGTTTTGTGCATGATGTGCGGTGCCAATTTTCTTATTTATGGAAGCAATTAAATGAAATTTCATACATACATATACACTTTAAATAAAAGCAAAACTAACACCAAGTTCAAAATTTGATTTTGCACATGCTGTAGCCATATCCAGGAGCCCGTTTTCTATTTATTGACACGTCAATGCGAAAAGGGCACTGTGAATGTTGATAGATTAGGCTCAACTTTTGGAATTGCGTGTTATATAGCTAAAGCTATACGAATATTGAATTTCATGCAATTCGGTTCAAAACTCACGCAGATGTCAAAAGGGCCTTCCTTATTTTTTGGGATACATTACCAATTCACGAACTTCGATCTACAAATTTGATAAAGAATCCAACTACAACATTTCATCGTAATCGGTCCATTCGTTATCGAGATATTGTGGTAACGGACAGACGGACAGACACCGCATCTGGGATGGTCAAAATCTTTACCATTTTTAAACCCGAATGTGCAAATCTGTCCCTCTTAGGCTCGGAAATAATAGACAAATTATTTTAATTTGAAATCCTTTACTTTTTGGATTGATCGTTCTGTTTAAAGTAAAAAAGTTCCAATAAAAATACTAAAATTTGTATGTAAAGTAGCAAGATTGTAAATATGAACAATCCCTTAATTTCAAAGTAAACAGACGGTGAGGTATGCAGGTGCAGGGTGTAAAGAAATTCTACCTCTTCTTGTACGCGAAAAAATTAATTATATAGATTCTGTTTTCACGAGTTTTTAGTCTAAGTAGCCATGGACTATCTTTTTCTTTTATCATAGTCCATGGCTACTTAGACTAAAAACTCGTGAAAACAGAATCTTTATAATTAATTTTTTCGCGTACAAGAAGAGGTAGAATGATCGTTTCACATGATTTAGATGCAGAATTTATATCTCTATAACTTTTATTTGAAGTATTTTTGCGTAAAATAATTAGGAAACGTTTGCGCAAAGAAAAAGTAATTTCCCATATTAAACGCATATGTTCCACTTTTCGATTTACACCCTCTACAAACTTACTTATATCCTTTATGAATGCGCAAAAGTTGTAAATTATTTGTCACATCAAGGGTTTACAGGCGCGTCAATTGTACATAATACACAAGAGCTTGATTTTTAATCGGATAATTTTATTTTTACACGAAAGTTTTGTTGCAACGGAAAAAACTCGAGACCAAAAGTGTGATAAAATCGCGAAAGTTTTAGCTGGAACGATTTTATTAATATTATGCTTTTGATCGAGTTTTTTCCAGGAGGCAACAAAATTTAAGTGAATTAAAAATAAAATTATCCTGACTTAAGACCAAGGTCGAGTGTATTTTAGGGAGATTAATAAAAGAAATTTTACAACCACTACATATTTTACGCATTCCTACACGCATTTTTATTGCTGTTATTAAGCTACGTAGCGTTTAATCAGATAAAAAATCATCTGATTGGTTAGAATTTGAAACAATCACCAAGCTGATTGGTTGTATATTAATGGAGTGTATTAATCATATAAAATACATATACCTTATGGTTATTATTTGCACCATAAAAATTAGTTAGCTACGGAAATTACACATTAAGCCCGTTTGTAACGATCCCTTATTTAGTCAATTTTTAAATAATTTTTTTAGGAACAATAAAATTGAACATTTCATACATCAACTTTGATCAATTTTTTGGTAGTTATTTTAGGAACTGAAAGTTGTCCTATTTTTGTAATGTTTAGAACCTGTCCTATTTTCCTTCAATTTTTTAGTAACTTTTGACAGATTATAGGGAATTTGTAAAATTAAAATTAAATTTATATTCATTTTTAAAGCTCACTATAATACGTTGACAGTAGATAGAGACCTTAGTTTACAGAAGATAAATACTTAGTCTCCAGATTTAATATAACATAGGTTATGTACAAATGTTTACATTTTACAGGTACTAAAAAATTGACAATATTATGGAATGTTACATACAGTTTCATCATTTATGACATTTTTAGGATAACATTATCTTTATTGAAGAAAAAAGGACTAAAAATTTGACTAAATAAGTGATCGTTACAAACGGGCGCTTGCTTTTGGAAATGATCGGACGCAATGGTGGTGCTAGCGTCAATATAGCACCCCCCGAAAGTCAAAGGCTCCTTTGCAAAATCTATAATGGCACTAACTGAACTCAAAGTGGCGCTAGGTCAGAAGAACACAAAACGTCAAAATTTTACATGAAAAGACAAAATGGTGGTGCTAGGAAAAATTGCTCCCCTCACTATTGGGGGGTAGCGCTAGCTCTACAATTTGTGGCGCTAGCTGGCGCTAGGTATGACGAACACAGCGCTTGCTTTTGGAAGTGATCGGACGCAATGGTGGTGCTAGCGTAAACATAGCACCCCCCGAAAGTCAAGGGCTTTTCTGCAAAATCTATAATGGCGCTAGCTGAACTCAAAGTGGCGCTAGCTGGCGCTAGCTATAGAGATTCTAGCGCAATCTATCTTTAGTCAGAGATTTGAAATGGTGGTGCTAAGTTAACGGAGCCCTTAACCTAAAACATCATTAAAAATTATTGACTTATACAAAACTTAGTACTAATTCCTAAATAAACAGAAAACTTGGTAGATCGGCGAACCACGAATGATGCGTCGTCAACAGTTTGGGAATAATAAGCATTTACAATGTGCTTCCGCAAGACATGAATATCCTATCTCGAACTCTTAAGGCCCCCCTTCACGTGCAGTTCTTATCTTCGCTCGTGGATTGAATTCCTGGCGCGCGCTCCCGATGTGTGACATGCGTTGCATCTACACGTTCGCGCTTGATTTTTAATTTATTTCAGTTTTATTCTGTTCCTGAGTCTGTTAGTGCAACAGTGCTGTTACAGAATGAGTTTGAAGAAGAGGAAAGCAATTGCTTTTTTGTTGCTGGTGGACGACGAAAGGGAAGTAAGAAGAAAGAGAACAAAGTATTGGTCGAAACCGTGGTATTTGAGAAGAAATGAATCCACACACATCGATTTGCTAAAGGAGATAAATCAAACAAACCCTGAGGACTATCAAAATTATTTTAAAATGGACAGTGGAACTTTGAAAGACCATTTATACAAACAGGATACCGTAATGCGTGAATCATCAATTACATTCTACTAAAGCTATCTCTCTTTTGCACACCTTAAACGTACTACCTCCACATTTGTCATATTGTGTCAATCCCGATGTGAGAACTGAGCCGCATCTACATGCTCACATCTAGCTGTCGCTGCATGTCAGTTCGCGCCAAGAATTTAGTACGATTTGATTTCTTCGCTCCGAGCCGCAACTGAAGCGCGCCTGGCATGTTTAAGCTCTTCACGTGCGAGTTTGGATTTAACTGAAGGAGCGTCAGTCCAAAACTGGCATAAATTGTGAAGGGGGGTCTTTAGTCGAAAATGGAATGGAACTGCAAGTAGGGCGAGAGAGGGGGGGGGGGACTACAGACTGAATCTAACTAAATTAATAATTATTCACAACATTCCCGCACACGAGGGAGGGCAACTTTTTCTACTTGCTTCCACTGTTCAGCTAGGATGAGAGCACCTATCGTATCGTTCCACTATTCAGAAACAAAGGTTTAGAGAGTGGAAACTAGAGAGCGAAACGAAAGGAAAAGATGTTCCCTCTCAAATCCCAATGTGCTAGCATTCTCAATATAAATGTCGAACTTTATAACTCATTCGTCAAAAGGGGGTCATACTTTCAACACCCCAATGCCGATTGTGGATCGACTTCATACGATCTTCCTATACACGATCAGATGGTTTGTCCTGCAAAATTACGTGTGTAACCTAGAACTGACGACCGTAAACTAACGGGCGATCAAAAATGAGTTGCTATCGAGTCGCCTTTGGAAATTAAAGTTAAGTACGATTTCCCATGTAAATAAAAATTCCAAAGGTGACTCGACAGCAACTTATTTTTGATCGCATGGTACCTAATAATATGTACCTACTTGTCCAGTATGCCTACTTAACGTATACGTGTATGAAAGTAATTTGATTGGACGTTCTGCTTGGTACCTTCAAAGTAATGTAGAAAGGTGCCAACCCGATCAAATGTAAGAAAAAAACGTTTTAGAGAAAGAGACGTGTTCAAAGTTCCAAAACGTGTTAGTATTACTAGTTTGATGATTTCTATACCATAAAGATCGGATTTACTAGCTGTTTCTACTAGGTGCTAGGTGTACTAAAAGACCTAAATATAGTACAAAAAGAAGGCACTTTAGTCCTTACGTATAGGTAATTAAGACTAGAAAAATATTGTTAATAATTCCGATTACCTACGAGCTAAACATTTCGTAAGTATAATAGACACAGCACACGCTTCTTCCTAATTCACCTACTTTTGGTGTAGAAAACCTAGATAGGGTGCTTTGACCTTTAACACAAATTCAAATTATAAGTAGGTAATTAGGTATACCTACGCCATTTCTGATTAGAAAACTCATTTCTAATAGAAAAAGTGAATCTGATATAGCAAACGATCTCGCATTATTAATCTAAATTATCTATTTTAGGTCATGCTCAATTAAAACATTTTACCCTGCAGAAATATCTTAAGCATCTAAATGCAGAATATAATTTTACATTTGCAAAATTTCACTTACTGCTGGACTTGTATACTCAAAGGATGTAGGGACTAAAGCTCGCGCTAATTCTTTCATGTTGCGGAGTGCACCTCAAAAGCACGTCACAGAATTTCTGTAGAAACTAAGTACCTAGTGACTAGACTGTGAGGAAGGACGCAAGGTCACCTTCAGAGTTGACTACAGGACGTTTTTCCGCCACACCTCCAGATCGATACGTTTGACGTCATTCGAAAGTGAAAAGCGGGGTTGCTTCCTCCCTCCTTAGTCCTTTGAAAAAGTCGATAACGTGTCGCAATAATTTAATGCGTGGGGGATGATTCATTTTTATTTACTAAAGTGTTCCTTATTGGAGTATATGACGACTGTCACGTAGATTGCAGAATAAAGCATAAATCCAAGATTAATACAGCAATGGATTCATAGATTAGTGGATTCAAAAAAAAAACGCATAAGTTTTTGTGAGAAGTGAGAAATTAAAGATATACATGTGAAAGAATAGATAATGCACATGGATATTATTGTTGAGAGAAAAAATTGTTAACTCTCTTGATCGGTCACACCAGTTTTTCCGGGGAGGCAAAATGTTTTGTTCGAAAACTACGTTTCCAAAGGTCCCAAAATTGTCTTTTATTTTTCAGAAGCCTAACAGATAGATAGATAGAAGCCCAACAATAAATGAAGACGAAATTCCTACAAAACATGGTGTTTGAGGGTCAACCCCCTACCATACACACTTTAACTCTTATCATAATTTATGTATGGGGATATTCGGAAAATAACACAGTGGAAAATCTTGTTGCCTAAACGGAACTTCACAATTTGTACTTAATTAGTTTTTGTTGGGATAGATGAAAAACGTTTTATTCTGCTAAAGGGGAGGAAGTACACATTATACAACCGTGACCTTCATTTTCTTAAATTGAATGATACTATTTCAAAGCCAATTATCAGAACCTTTTAAAATGGATGAATTTGAAGACGCTATTTATAAAACTGAAATAGAAGTCATGTGGCTTTGACATCAGAATACTTTTAGAAAAAAAATACAAAGTAACAGAATACTGTTGCCAAGTTTAGCGAAATACTGTGCATTAAGTAATTAATTAATTCAACTAATTAGCAGCGCAATAAATTCTACTCCTTTTACCGTGAATTCGCGTATAGGTACTATCAAATAAACCGATACAACGGAATATCGATCAGTATTACCGTCACTTTTTCACGGCCATTTATTTTAACCTTGCACTTTCGATTCATGTCAAATACATGTTTTGGGCATTAAGATAATACTCTTGATATTTTTCCGAATGATCTCGTTGCAAGAATGGCGATTTTCACATGTTGATCAAAATACATGTTGCCTCTTTTAAAAAGAATTTAACAAATTTGAATCAAACGCACGGGATCATCAAAAGTGCGTGTAATGTACTCTTTTGGCAACAAGGTAATGGGTTTGAAAGCTTTTATTTATTTATTTATTTACTTATTTATTTATTTATTTATTTATTTATTTATTTATTTATTTATTTATTTATTTATTTATTTATTTATTTATTTATTTATTTATTTATTTAATTATTTATTTATTTATTTATTTATTTATTTATTTATTTATTTATTTATTTATTTATTTATTTATTTATTTATTTATTTATTAATTTATTTATTTATTGTCCCTCTTGTTCTAAGTCCTCAACAGGCTTACGCCCAATTACAGAGTGATCCGCATAACGCTTTTTAAAGGTGCCCCTGCAGCTATACTACTCCGGTATTTACCTTACGAATTGGAAAACTGCAGGCAAACCTAATTCAGAGTAGCCGGCGGAATGCTCGAAACTGATCTAAGGAAATTCCCATCTCTGCCACAGATGAAAAATTCTTACCTCAGCCCAGATTCGAACACCCAACGCTCTACCACTGAGCTACAAAGCCGAATAACTTTTGGGGACGATTAACGTGTTCCGTCGAAGCGGGCATTATCAAGTCTAATTATGATTGGCGGTGTTTTTGAAAATAATGAAGAAGGAGAATATTTTGATAGTGGAAGTGGTGTCTCTTTAAATACTGGAATCAACGTAAAAACGAGCCTGCTGCTGCTAGCGTTAGTTTCCGCGACGATTAAAGCGCGTGTAAATTTGTTTACCCAAAATCATCCTGAAACCTTCATTTTCATGCGTACTTCCTGTCAGGAAATTTTAGTTTCCATGACAGAGGCAGAGCCGACTACGTTTCCTGCCGCTTGTCACTTTACTGGCCGCACCTGTCACTTTACCGGCCGCTTTTGGGACATTTCCAAATGTCTATGACTCCTGTCATTACTGACAGATTGACATTAATCAAAAGTTCTACAAATTGAAATTTTATATTAAAATACGATTTCGGGTAAAATTGAATACAAAACTCGTCAATAAATTACCTGACTCGGAAATTAAAGTACTCGACCTCGACCCCAGAGGCGCCTCGTACTTCAATATTTCCTCGCCAGTAATGTGTCATTTTGCTGAATTTAATGATACGTAAATAGGGCACTATTTTTAATCCATAGTGTGATTGCGGCGAAGAAGAGACAATTTATTTATTTTTATTTATTTTATAAAATAAAGAGACATTTCAACATATCGTCAATATATGCTCAATCACAACATTTCCTTGAGATTTTTTTTAACTAAGTACATTAATTTCCTGTATCAGCGATTGGTAGGTTAACTTCTATAACAAAAATGTTAAATGTTAAATTTTATAGCATAATAAATATATTACCAGTTCGTACATTTAATTTATTAGAATACACGCTGGGGGTTTAATTTTGAAACAACACTGAATAGAAAACTGTATTACCTACACTTTTTTCGATCATACAAATATATTCCGTTCAAGATACGAGGTTGCAAAAAAATTTAGAAAGAAATGAAGAATGGTTTTTTATTCTAATTAATAACTAATAATAAAACGAAATTGTGACATGAATAAATTTAAAGTACATCTACGTTGCGGCAGAGCAAAGTGATGCAAGCTTTATAGGGGAGTCGATGGTGTCCGTGAACACGATAACTATCAAACGCTTGGGCCGATTTGGTTCAAATTTTGCACAGTTGAGCTATATGCCACATGTAATAAACCTATTGAAAATGGGTCAAATCCAATGACTCCGTGGGGTCACACCGAGGTGCTCTGCCGCTTTTTTAAACGCTCTTTGGGTTTATTGAACAACCAAGAAGCAATACCTACATGAATGACACCAGAAATTATAAATAATGCGATTCAACATGTCCAAACACGTGCAGAACTGAAAAACATAAATGGGGAACATTTTGAACAGCTGTTATAATTTCCATGCTGATGGTGACTCAATGAAATTTGATGCATATACAGTGCGTTCGAGATAAGAGAATCACCTCAATATCTCTCTTATTTAGCGAAATACGAAAAATTTGTGTAGTATAATTTTACATGTGACATTACGATCTATACGATCGTCTCTGATACGATCGCATATTGAAACTTCCTGTCCGAGTTACGACAACAAAAAATATGCATATGGTGGATATACAGCAAATTAAAAAAACCTCTCAGATCGCTTGGTGCAAATACAAAAGATATCTTTGGCTCGTATCTTTTGGTGGAAGCAAGTGGTTTAGAATAGGTACGCGTACGCTGCCAGATCTACCCACTTTTTAATCGCATTAACGATTGAAGTTTTGAATGAATATACCCAAGGATAGAAGATTAATTGTGGGTTTATACAATCATTACCATTAGCCCACTATCAAGAAATAGTGAATAGAAACAAAGGTTGATTGTGCGTCGCTAGCCAACGAAACCATACAATACATGTGTTACTATTGATGCGATAAAAAATGAGTTTCTGTCGAGTTACCTTTAGAATTTTTGTTTACATGGGAAATCGTATTTAACTTGAACTATCAAAGGCGATCGACCGCCACTCTTTTTTGATCGCCCGTTATAATGATAGTGAACTAATTGCTAATGATTGTATTAACCCGCCATTAAACACCTTTGACGTTTCCTTCAAATATCCCAGCGTTATCGATGCATTTAAGACTTCCTACTCATCCACGCCAACAACTTTTCATATTCGCTTTATAGTAGGCTTTTACATTTGGATTTTCCAGGTAGTTACCAACTTTTCTACTTCTGCAGTAACCCACTGAGCTGACGGTGTTTTATCTTCTTCAGCGGAAGTAATTTTATTTACAAAGACGAATACCACCGGCATCAGGATACAATAGTTTAAAATTGACAGTTTTTTGTCACTTTGGCACATTTGCGCATGCGCTATTCAGTATTCTGCCAAAAATCTTTTCGGCTCAGTACAGACAGAAAAACCGCCAGACCGACAGACGGGCCGACATCATCGAGATGTTTGTTTCACGTGTATTTCCCTCAAAAAAGTTTCAATACCTTCCTTACTAACGTGCGGGTGGTAAAAAACGACAAAGGTACTATAGAAACAGATTTTGGTACAGTACATTGAATCAGAAAAAACTCGTGGTTGATCCATGCTCTAAATGGGGTGATGAACCATACAGGAAATAAACAACTCAATTCCTCAAAACCGAAGGTTTGTCACTTGCTTTCAGCTGAGGTCTGTTAATTGCCCAATGGGGTTAAAATTAATATTTAATTAAATAATGATAATCTTTGTACATCAATGAGTTATTACAAACAATGTTTTTAATATTTGTATAGGCGATTTTCGCTTGGCCCTTCGCTGGCCGTGTGTTAGTTTTACATCAACTATGTTATTGTCCGTTTAAGTCTATCCTTTTCACCATGGTCCGTTAACTCAAAATTTAATTTAAATAATTTAATTTATTACCTATAATATTTCAATGTAACGTCAAAACTTTAATAATGTAACGTCAAGACTTCAACAACTTTTCAATAATGTAATTTTCTTACGCACCGTACTTATAATTTGTTACCTGAAGATGATTAACAATCGAAACATGTCGCAACATTTCACAATTATATGTATCTGTTCGTCAATAATTAAATATCCATAGGGAAGGTTTTGAGGAATTGAGTTGTTTATTTCCTGTACAGTACATTGAATTTAGATCAGGTACATATACCTTCGTTGATTTTCAAGTCGCCTATTTTTCGTGACCAATTTAAGACTTGATTTTTAAGATTTTTAAGTTCGCATTCATTATTGTCACGTTAAAATCTACTAATGCGAGATACCAAATTTCCTCACGATTGAAATATTTTCGCACCATCTTGCAGTTTTGAAAAAATCTAAAAACAACAATAAATGGTTTGGTTCTGGTTCTCTCCACGTATTTATTTGCATAGTAATTATTAGTTCCAATAATTTTTTGAAACCGTGTGGTTGTTCCTCTGGCTACCTGTTTGTACGCACGAGATCTTAGAATCTGGAAGATGAGTATATATGCATGTCAACGATTGCGCCTTGAAGATAAGATTTTTCGATAGAGTGCTTTTGTATTATGATATGGTTGAATATTCTCCACATTTTATAAATAACCCCCTGTATTTGAAAGCTTTTTTGAATTCTACGTGTAATTATTGTGCGTCTTTTTTATTATGTGGTTAATATCCCAAAAGCTAGTAGTTTTAAAGATAATTCGATTTTTAAGACAAATTGGGCATTTGCAAGCGTCAGTATACATATATTGTCAAAATTATTAATAAATAATAAATTTTGATTCCAGGTTTTATATCTTATCCAGGGTTAAGTAAAAGTCAAATAAATACATCTACTATGAAACATTAAAAATACAGCTTAACAGGGTGTTTTTTTGGTAGGTCCAAAGTTGCAAAACTTCATATTAAAAAATCAGATAAAAATTGGCTTTTTTTTGCATGGCCGCCTCACTATTATGTAAATTACATATTGTTGTGTTATTTTGTTTTAGTTGTAACTTGAAAGAAATTATAGAGCGTCTGGATGTGACAATTTTGTTTAGTTCAATTAATTAACCGGGGGGGTTATTAATAATTTGAGACAAAAAAATTGCGTAAATTTCATGTTATAGTTTTGGTTCAATTTCTTAGAAGTGTTCTGTTTTTATTTTATTCCTAGAATTTTTTTCGATGTAAATTTCTTTTTAAATTTTATTTGCCGTTAACGAGGTATAGCGCGAAGTAGAGATAAGGTTGTCTTCGCAGAATTGCCGGGCGTACGTGCCGTTTAGCAAGAAGTTGAAAAATCGACGCTTCGCGTGATTGGCGGGCGGGATGTTGAAGAAAGGAGAAGGGCTTTTGGCTTAAATAGAAAATTTTTGAAGAGAGCGGGGCTTTTTGGTCGTTACAAAGCCAACCGGCGCTTCTTCGGTTACGTTATTTTTGAATTTTGTGGAAGTTTCTTGCGTAGTGGATCCAGGTTTAATTAGAATTTTTGTTTGCCGTTTAAGAAGAATTTTTGAAAAGTTTAAGAAGTTTGTCGCCGTCCTGTTTTTTTTTTATTTTGCGGAAACACGGAATTTTGAAAATAATTGTGGGTACCCGAAGAGAGAAGACGTCGGTGTTTGAGTGTTTGGTTTGTGGGAAAATTTTTTTGTTGTGATCGTGTACGGATACCTCTTTGTATCAGAGTACGTTACTCGGACAAATTTAAAAGTAAGTAGTAGTTAGTGGTTTGTTTTGTCATGTTTTTTTGTAATGTTTGAGTAATTTGTTTTTTTTTTGTGTGTCATTTATCTGTTTAAAATTGTAACAATTTGTAAAACAGAAATTTACGCAATTTTTTGCCTGAAATTAAACCAGTCATTGCAATCCAGGTTTTGTTTATTAGAGTCAAAGAGAGGTAATTGTCGGCGTCTCTTACTTTGTTTCAAGTTTATTAAAATCTGGGGGTAAAGTTTCGTATTGGAATTTAAGGATTTGGTTAAGCCACCTATTCATGTCATTGTTGGAATGCTGTAGGGTGGCAGAATCCAGCTGGACCTTGAGATGCGTGTAAAAATTTGGTTTTTTTAAATTACAACTGAGCTAGCTAGAGGTAAATCGTGGGATTCCCAGAAGTGAAGGTTAGGTCTCACAACAATATATAATATTAGAATATAAAAACCAGGAAAAGCAAGATATTTCGAAAACTATCAGAAATAGGTATAGGACATTATTATCAAAAGTTGAAGGTTTTAGAGGAGCTAAAAGATGACAGAAAAATATACAGGGTGTTCCATTTAAAAAAGTGAGATTCTTTAATATGAAGTTTTGTAATTTTGGATCTAGAAAAAAAACACCCTGTAAGGTATTTTTTTAATATTTCACAGTAGATGTATTTATTTGACTTTTAACTAACCCAAGATAAAAAATATAGAAATTTAAGTAATCATTTTGACAATATATACTGACGCTTGCAAATGCCCAATTTTTCTTAATAATCGGATTATCTTTAAAACTACTAGCTTTTCAGATATTAACCAATAAAAAAGACGTACAATTACAGGTAGAATTCAAAAATGCATTCAAATACAGGGGGTTCTATTAAAAAAATTTACCATTTGGGCGCCCTACTTTGTGGGCGCACCCTGTATAATTCCAAATATTTTTAAAATGTGGAGAGTATTCAACCATATCATAATACAAAAGCACTCTATCGAGAAATCTTATCTTCAAAGGCATTAAGTTACTCCGCAGAATCGTTGACTCACCCTGTACATTTCGATTCCAAAATGTGTCATCATCACACATTGAGGCGCGGAACAATAAAAAAAAAGCAATAACAGCTAATTTCTAAAATTAAAAAAAAAGCTATAACACACCTCGGAGAAAAATAAAATATTTTGGAATATAGAAAAATTGGAGTAATCAGGTGATGACAGAATATCTCGTAAATGCAATGCGCCTTTCACCAATAATTTTTTATTACATATTTACGTTTTTAAGTGTCAGACACTAATGTTGTAACTATGGCATACCTATGAAAAATGGTACTGACAGTTCTGAGATTGTGCCAACTGTGATTAACTTGTGCACTTACCATAGGAGAGCATGGCAATGGAGGTAATGGAGGCAATGGACTCTTGACACTAATCTCATCCCGTTTACAGCAATTTATTTTCGTCCACATCCTCACTATTTTTTCAATATTTTGTACACATAACCACAATTAGTTTTTTGGAGTTAACAACACCATAGCTTTCCGAAAGAGTTTACACTGTACCCCATCAAATGGTGTTGTAGGTACTACTTAATCTAATCACAATGACGTATTCATCTGTAGGTACTAAGCGAGCTACTAGGAACCTGCCCACCAATAGCAAGTAATTTACAGCTTCCGTAATATGATTATTAGTTTACATAATCACTAAAACTGATAAGTGAAGGTGATACACTGTACCATTTCCTTTTGTGAAATAGTGTGCAAGAATATCACTTTGATCCGTAGGAACGTAATACTTCACTTCCAAATTATACCTGATAGTTGGTAAATTGCGCAAACAACAAAGTTAAATAATTATATTTTTAGGTAGGTAATAATTGTTTTTATATTATTTTCTACACAATTTGCAATTAAAACATTACAACGTATGAAACTCGTGATTCGTGAAGGACTTACAAAAATATTTACTGTTGTTGATCGTCGTATAAGATACCGTGCCCTTAAGTCTACTATCTGAAAGTATTCCTATAGGAGATTACTTATCAGATAAGTTTAACTGCAACAGGAAACATTCAGTTCATATCATAAAATGACACTTAAGATCTGTACATATATTATCTTACAGTTCAATTTATCTGATAGA
Organism: Photinus pyralis; assembly: GCF_008802855.1. NCBI lineage: Eukaryota > Metazoa > Arthropoda > Insecta > Coleoptera > Lampyridae > Photinus > Photinus pyralis. The sequence goes on from NW_022170403.1 coordinate 44,955,748, forward strand.
TAACTTCTATGAACTTAAGAATCGTTTAGATAGTAGTTACCTATCAGATATAAATAACTTCGAATGGTAAATACATTTACTTCCATAGAAATTAACTAGCAGATAATTTAACGTTAAGATGATACACCGGGTTTTAGCATATTTATTATTTAAGACCGTTAAAAAGTCAATTTAATATACCATACTATGCTATAAAGTAAGGGTCATAGTTTTGTAGCTATTGTGACAGTTGGCTGCATTAGTTTACCAATTGTAAATATGTATCCGGTTTTTCATGGTGCCATTCAATTTATTTTTCTATGGAAACAAATGTGTGTACATTGGAAGTTATCTATCAGATACGTTTTTCTGTAACATAAAAGACAGGCCTCCAAAATCACTAAACCAAAGCAGAACCAAATTTTTCGAAGAAATACGAAAGTAATACTGCCCATTGCTGCATAAACAACAAACAAGATAAAAACGTGGTGACACTTGACCGACGAAAACGCATTTTCCCCGCACAGAATCAGTAGCAACTTGGGAAGGAAGTGATTTCGCGAATCAGATTTTTAATGACCTTACTAGTCCAAGAGCCCAGTAGGAAAGTATCCCTTGAACGCCCGGACGATTCTAATAATTTTCATAGGATTCGCCATAAAAAGTTGCATTAGAATCGACAACGGTGCCGGCGAAAATCCTGCCGAAAGCAGTTAAAAAAAAATTAAATTCGCCCCTTATTTTTGAAAAATATACTTTATTGTCCCGGACGTTCAGGAAGAGTACTAAAGAGTGCATATGGATGAGTTTTATCGGAAAAAGTCACGGTGCCGGGGCGCAACTTGCCGCAACCCTTGGCACCGCGACTACAAATGGGGTGGTAAATCGTACTAAACTACCTTTTTCTCCCGGACCAAAATGACCTATATGAAATATGTAGCTTGCGATTATACGAATATAAAAAACCAACGGTGCCGACTCTCAGGATGCCGGAAGTCCTCGGCACCGTCGATGAAATGAAATCCGAGCGCGCGCGAGCCTATTGACAGTGCGAAAATTGAAAAATTGCAAGAATTCACGTCACTTACCTATGTATCCGGTGAAAAAATGTAACACCGTGGATACCGCGAGATCAAATATATTCCACATTTTCTCGACGAGAAAAGATTCTGAGAAACTCGTCAAGAAAATCAGAGGATTTGATTCGTGTACGATTCCGCCTTGTTTCAAATCATTAAAACAAAAGATTCTCCGAACGATTTTTGTTACTGCTATATGGAAAAATGCGGCAGAAAACGAAATGAGGCTGGGAAATGAAAGATATTTTAGAACCCTTTTGGTTCGAGGGCGATTCTACTTCTTTGAGCGTCGATTCTGATTCTGATTGAATTACAATAAAATGATTTCAAAAAAGCATTTGTGACACAAGAATCATTGCGAGTCAACTTCGATCATTTCTACCTTTTTTGGGTTGCTTTTAGGCATAAACACACAAGTCAAGTGTTTTACTTTTCAAAAAATTAATGTTTAAGAATTAAAAACGATTTTGCCGGTTCTTTTTTTGTTTTTTTTTTAACAAAAAAGTGGTTCAGCCTATAAAAGAATGATTCTCTAAGTGATCGAAATAACGGCATAAGTCTGTTTGTAATGATTCAGATCTGTCTCGTCAAAAGTTTGAGAAAATTAACGTTTTTCTCGCAGTCACAAAAGTGATCAGATACGAAAAGAAGGCTCTTGCGCGCCCCCGGATTTCTTATAATTTGTCTACTCTTAAGCTACATTTTTCATTAAGGACTTTTTGGTCCGGAAAAACAAGCTGGATTATTACAATTTACCGCCTCTTTTATTGGCGCAGTGCCAATAGGCTCGCGCGCGCCCGGATTCCATCGACGGTGCCGAGGACTTCCGGCATCCTGAGAGTCGGCACCGTTGGTTTTTTATATTCGTATAATCGCAAGCTACATATTTCATATAGGTCATTTTGGTCCGGGAGAAAAAGGTAGTTTAGTACGATTTACCACCCCATTTGTAGTCGCGGTGCCAAGGGTTGCGGCAAGTTGCGCCCCGGCACCGTGACTTTTTTCAATAAAACTCATCCATATGCACCCTTCAGTACTCTTCCTGAACGTCCGGGAGAATAAAGTACATTTTCCAAAAATAAGGGGCGAATTTAATTTTTTTTAACTGCTTTCGGCAGGATTTTCGCCGGCACCGTTGTCGATTCTAATGCAACTTTTTATGGCGAATCCTATGAAAATTATTAGAATCGTCCGGGCGTTCAAGGTATACTTTCCTACTGGGCTCTTGGACTATACAGCATTGTGCGCACAATAAGTAAAATAAACAAATCTTTCCAGTTTACGTGGATACCACCGCACCGGTGGTAAATAAATCTGGCTACTGATGTCACGCGGTCTAGTCTCGCGCACAGGCACGTTTTCTTTGCTTCACGCCGACCCTTGATTTTTAAATGCTTAGTAAATATACCTATCAATATTTTGCGCTCAGATTTTTGTTATCGTTTTTTAACAAAATCACTCAATTTTTTTACATGCGGTCATGTAACACCCTGTATAGAAGAAAAAAATTTTTCAAGATCGGTTAACATCTTCCGGTCGCGCAATGGCCCTAAAGTTTGACAGAATCTTAATTTTTGCAATATTTTTTTTTCCTTTTTGAATTTGAGAGTTTCATAATGTAATAGTTTGTAACACCTTCAGGTAGAGTCTAAAAACATTTTGTTTTAATTTGGTTATAGATCAGTGGATGTCTTCCGGTCGCGCATAGGGCTTAAAATTTGACAAAATATTGAATATTTCACTTTTTTGTTTTGTTTTGACTCTCTTATGTGTAAGAGACCCCAATTTAAAAAAGCTAAATTGTCCACATTATAACTTTTCTCAAGAGAAATACTAAGGAGCGTGATCTGCATGCTCTAAAGTCTAAATCACTACCAGAAACCTATAATAAATTGGACGGACAAACTATTGTCATGTAGGTAATCGTATATAATAATTTAAAAAATCTCACCCGAACAGATACTTCAGTTTGCAAGTTTGCGTTGTAATCGAACTGCTGTGGTATAACTGCAAGGGTAGAATCGTAAATTTCGAGAGAGAAAATCCCAAATTTTTGTCGCATTTTGGTTCTCTGCGGTTAATAAATCTGCAACAAAGCTTTAACTTGCACTAAATCATCGTGCCGACAAATTATATTTAATGCGTTTCCCCACTCTATTTATAGATCAATTATTTATGTCTAGTTATGTCTAGATCTTTTAATCAGTATTGTAATCAAACAAAATAAGCGAAGGGAATAAAATGCGTCTGATCGTCTGTGGCGTAGGTATACCTACATAGTTTGTAACAATGTTCTTTAATTGCTGAACTTGTTAATTAAGAACAAATTACATAATAGCAATAGTATTTTCGTACTCGTCAAGCACAAAAACATTAATTCAAGTGTATCACAAGATAACTGTAATCCGTACAAGTATAATTGTAGGTAATTGAATTGTGTAAAAATAGGACTTATGGTGTACTATACATACATGCATCGTATTTATACGATAATACATGCAAAGAAAAATTGAATAGCGCGTGTTGTGAATTTATGTGCCAATTATTGACGTCAGGAATGTCATTAAATGTTAACCGAACAAGTATAACAATAACTACCCCAAGTAGTTATACCTTACATAGTCTCTTTGTATTCTAAAACTGTTTGATTATTCGGCGACCAGCAATGTAATTTTTTTTATTTTGAGCGCATTTTACCAACCCGGAGAGTTGTGTAACAAAACTTTGCGAGTACGTCGGCCCGTTTCTCAAACTGCTTGATTCTGTTCGAGTTAGTACTTGAAAACTTACCACCCCATGTGTTAACTCCTCCCCTCCCCAATTAGTTTATTTTTTGATTTGCACGATAATTACTAACCTAAATGTAATGCTATTTGGTATGGTTGGAAAGCATTTTTTCAGAGCTTTCCAACGACGTATCACACATGGGGGGGTCACTATTTAAGATTTAAAAGTTGGGGTGGCTAGGGCGCAGGGTGTTGGAGGGGGTGCGTCACCAACTATGTCATTGTCATTCCCTCTCCGAATTCCCCAAACGGATTTTGATTTTTTAAAATATCTCGTTTATTTACTAAGACATATGGGGGTGGTAAGTTTTCAAATTGCCACCCTGTATATTGAAAGGCAAGTGTTACAATGCGGTATATTGTAACACGAGTGGCGGAGTGAAGATGATCCACGAGTATCCACAACATACATTTCTACTTGCATTCATTTCCCATTTGTAAGATGCAACTTCTGTTACAATCGTAAAAATCCGGTCACAAATAAGAAAGATAGCGTTGCATATGTGCAATCCATTTTTGACGCGCTACTTCAGTTTCAGTTTATAAGAAGAATCCTATCCTAAAAAGTTCGAAGAATTAGTTTACAAATAACGGTTGTGGGTCTGGGCATGCGCAATAATCGTTTTGCGTATTTTTAGTCGGAACGGATTGCGCATGCGCAAAACGAATTATTTAATTTGGCATTAGTTTTACTTTTATTCGAGACACATTGATCTTCACAAATAAAAAAATCGGATTGCGCAAAACAAAAGTGATCATGCACGACTACACCCGAACAGACAGACGGACCGACAGACAGATGGAGACAGACCGACGGGCAGACGGAGATACAATATAATAAACAATCTCAAGGATCATCAATAAACGGCAAAAGTGTAAAATTATGGTAGGTACATGAAAAAAATAGATTTTTTGCCATAACTTTTTCTTAAGCGGCACAGAAAAAATTCCTTTCTTGGTACAAGCCTCGACACCATAACGAACCAAACAGCGAAAGAAGTATAACAATAGCTCTTAAGATAAAGAACTAGTAGCACGCGGACGGGCGGACAAAGTGACCACAATAGCACTTTTTTTATTTTTGTAGGGACGGGCGGACAAAGTGACCACAATAGCACTTTTTTTATTTTTGTAGAAATGCACTAAAAATTACATTCCGCATTCGCAAACCCAATTTTTTAATGGGCATTAGTTTTAAAATTTGATTCGCGGTGCCTACATACAAAATCCCATTTAAATACCTTAACAATTGTAAAAATTAGATTGCGCATGCGCAAAACAAATTTTTTGCATAAGCATCAATTTTACTTTTAACACCGTGCTTTTAACTAAGAACGTGTACCAAATTTCAAAGCGATCGGACATTTCTAAACAAAGTTATCGTTCACACGGACAGATAGATGGACAGGCAGACAAAGGAACAGACGGACAGACCGACAGACAGACTACAGACAGCAATACAAAATTATAAACGATCCCTAGGATCATTAATAAATGGTAAAAGTGTAAAATTATGGAACATGTAAAAAATGGTTTTTAGCGCATTTTTGGAAAAAAATACGCTATTATATTCGTTATGGTTGACTGGCTCTCCGACTGAGATCTCAGCAATTACAATAGCTAGATACTTTAAATTTTCACTAAAAGCTTTCTGATGTAGTGTAGATGTGCAGGCTCTAGTCTATTTTGAGTTAGATTACTCGTGAGATCGATAATTTTAAACTTTGCTAATGAAATACTGATCTACATTACCAAAAATGCGCTTTCATCATGTATATGCAGATTTACAACTTGTTTGGTTTTTTACAATAACTTTTTTAGCAATAAACACAGAAAAAATTAATTCCTTGGTGGAAGCCTCGACACCATAACGAACCAAATAGCGAAAAAAGTAGGACAATATCTCTTAAGATATTATAGTAGCGTCCAGATGGATGGACGGACGGAGAGACGGGCGGACAAAGTGACCACAATAGCGCATTTTTTTATTTTTGTGGAAATGCGCTAAAAAGAAGTTATGGGTTTTAAGTTGGCAACACCTTTTGCCTTAACAGACTATTATCACAGATTTGTTAACTTTTCTTTCACATGACACACATACGAGTTTCTATAAAATGTGACAAAATTCGTTCCCCGGTGATAAGAGAAGCTCAACTAATGTTTTTAATACCTGTCGAATATTTGAGGGAAAAAAGTTTGAACACATTCCTCTAGCGCATCAAAAGCAGCAGTCGAGTCTCTTTCTCAATAAAAGACCGTTTGTTTTCCACCTTTCCGTAATACTCCATCCTCATACAGGGGCGCCCGCAGGGGGGTGCCAGTAGGGGCAGTAGTCCCTCTGTAGATTTTGAGTGAAAAATATGTTATAACATATCATTTGAAGAAATGACATAACCTATTACAACTGGCAGCGCAGCGGTAATTAATTATTGGTGCAAATAATTTGACGAATCGTAGCTGGAATGACTGTTTAAAGAAACATCCTAGTCTGACTATGGGAAAGTTCCTGCCCGCTTTCCACATTGCCCGCTGCACACGGTTGCTCCCATGGCCTCATCGGCTGCGGCTCCCATCAGTCCCATTCCGCCGCAGTTGAGTAAGCTAGTGCGGTCCAGTGGAGATCAAGATTTTCTTGAAAAAATTAAATGTATTATTTTTAATTCTTAGTAACATACCTATATGTAAGTATAAAATTATAAAACTGACTTTGCCTGTCCCCCCTGGGTCAAAATCCTGCGGGTGCCCCTGTCCTCATAAAAGCTTACGGCCGATGTACGTTAGGCAGGGGATTGGTTTTTTGGCTAAAATTGGGCTAAAAAGTGACACTTTAATAGTTATTCAACATTCCAGAGGGCTATTTCTCTTTGTTGCCAATTTACCCCCTTCTCTCTCATCTCCAACCTTCTCTTCGAAAAATTTCCTCCCAAAAACCGTTATTTTCTCTGACGAATATGGGGTGACAATCTCATTGGGCTCGTTCATAAGACACATCAGTTACCGATACGCTACAAAGTAGCTGGTCTAGACAATAGCACAATTTTCATACGTAGATCAGAATGTTGCCACCGCCGTAGCCCCTTTTGCTGCAACGAAATTGCCCACAGATTGATCAAATCCAAAAAAGCACATAAATTAGACATTGTGCATCAAGGGAATGCATTTGGCAGTTTTTGCAACGAAGTTAATGAGTACATGAAAATTTTGCTCTACCAACTTTACCATCAAGGAATGCCAGGAAGAGCACAAAATCTAGTTTCTGTGCATCAAATCAATGTGTTTTGCAGTTTCCTCGATGAAATTGATGAATAATTGATAATTTTATCCAAATTTTGGCATCATTCCGAAATCATTAAAAAAAGATATATTTCGTTATACTTCACTAATTAGAGTTTTTGGAAAATGCACTAATAATCACAAACGATCTATAAAACGTCCTACTAAAATGCACTGATTCATCTTTTCGTTTTCAATTTTTATTACCTACCTGTGTAGTAGATACGTACATTTTCTTTATTAACATTCTAATTTTACGTTGAAAATAAGTATTGGTATTGGACTTCAGAATATAGGTACTAATCGACTTATATAGGACACATTGTATACCACTTTTTATTGACAAAATTTAATGTTTTTGATCCCTCCTTCCTTTAGGTACCTACCTCTCTAGTCTCTCAGATCACTAGATAACTTAGGGATTTCAAGGTACGCATCTTGCCATAGTCGCCAGGTTTCTGTTTCTAACCTAGGGTCACCATCAAATCATGATATCGTGTGATGTAACACTGTAGCAGTAGATGTGCTAACATATTATCATAATTATGATATTATCCACCCTTTTCGAATGAATACGAATTGGATAAGTATTCAAGTTGCCACTGTAGGTACATGCAAGATGTCAGATCCGCTTTTATTGTTTTGTTTGTTCTGTTTTAGAGCCGTAATTTTTTGATACATTATAAATCGTTCGGGATCTGCGCAAAGCGATTTTTGTTATAGCGAGTCTACTATGCGAGGTGCGTAAAGTTAGCACCACCAAGTTTTCCAATCGAGCTGAAATGTTGCACACGTTTAGTGCTATAATCGTGCTATTTCGTGCTTTAATACCAAAATTCATGCTGCATAACAAAACAAGATATCTAAAAAAAACTGTTGGTGGTGCTAACTTTACACTAGCACCACCATGCTTTTTAATCTGTCTGTAATTTTGTCATAATTTAGTGCCCAATTCGTGATATTTCGTGCTGTAATACAAGAATTCGTGCTACATGTTGTAAAAAGTTATTGTAAATCAACTGTGGTGGTGCTAAATTTACACTAGCACAACCAAATTGTCCGTTTAAGACAAAACTTTAAAAAAATTTAGTGCTCAATTCGTGCTATTTCGTGCTGAAATTCCAGCATTCGTGCTACATATTTTAAGCAGTTATTAGAAAAAAACCGTGGTGGTGCTAACTTTACACTAGCACCACCAAGCTGTCCAAATGTAATAAAACTTTGAAAACATTTAGTGCTAAACTCGTGCTATTTCGTGCTGCAGAACTAACATTCGTGCTTGAAATTTTAAAAAAATATAGCACCAAAAGTGTGATTGAGCTAACTTTACACTAGCAGTAGCACCCTATGCCTCCCGATCGAGATAAAAGGGTAAAATATACTTTACCTATCGAAAATCGTACCGCAAGTTCGGACCCCTTAAAAGCCCTTCTTGAAATGAAACATACAGAACCATTTGTAGGGTCTATCCACGATATAGGGTGGGATAAATTCTACGTTAAATACTGGTCACCTCAACAAACGCAAGTTTGGAATGCTTATTGTCAAGAAACGCCAGGAACATTATGTATAGACTCAACTGGTAGTTTGGTGAAAAAATTAAGTCGCAAGGTAACCGATAGTGTCGGAAAAGAAGTACTGCTTGGACATTGCGCGCATATTTTTTTGTATGAAGGAGTGTGCCACTTAGGCAAAGAAAACGGTCAAGTGCCTATAGTTCAAATGCTTAGCGAAAGGCTAAGGTCGAAAGTTACTTTAATCATTTGAAAAAAAGAATACTTCGACAAGAGATGAGACCTTTACAAATACACAGATTTGTACGCATACATCTAGAATCAATCGATGGAATGTTAAAGCTTGGTTGTGCATCGAAATCTAATAATTTTTTAAATAAGGAACATTATTTTAATTTAGAAAAACCTGGAAATATTTTGTCAAAAGTCGCTATAGGAAGTCAAGGTGAGCAGCCCAATTTTAATATTTCTGAATGTTCGTTTGTTGAAAATATATATGCAAGGCCTTTAGTGGAAAACAATGTTATAGAAGTATCTTTGGATAACAAAAATAATGCAAAAAACACTACTTTTAAAACTACGCCCAGATCAAGTACATATAAACCTACGCATAGTATAAATGTTTCAGGAGACTTGAATTCTTGGATTTAACTACGGCAAATGACAACGATAAAGAAAACTGGCGCAATCTTTCTAACTTACCAAAAAAAGATAAAAGAACTTCTTTCTACTGTTCTGATCGGCCGGAACTAAAAATTTCGGAAGAAACAGATCATCTTTGCATACCTTTACTAAAGAATGGAAATTTAGGAAAATATAAATTAACTTATTTAAAAAAGCCTATCTCGGTTGTAAATACTTGCGCTTTTGACGCGATCACGCAATGCATAATGACTGCCCTAGTAGACAGCTCTAACTATTTAGAACAGTTAACCGAGCATAATCAAAACAAACTAATAAATTTTGCAAAATACTTATTGAAAAATGGATCAAAAAAAGCAGTATATCAAGAACGGGCGTACGCCAGTAGTGTCGGTAGTTGTAATTGGTCCCTTGTGCTGAAGTTCCTCACCACCATCCTTGTTTGTCCTAAAGCGTGATCAAGTGTTATCGCGAAGAACCTTGGAGAAAGCGGACATCCTTGTTTGATTCCCCTGGTTTTCTTTTGGTGCTCTGTCTTCTTCCCAAACCATTGTATACTAGTATGCTTCCTTAGGCACGCGTTTATGATTCTGTTGATTAGGAATTTGGGCAGTCCCAGCATTGCCAGGGAGGTGGTTATTGCTTCATGCTTCACTTGGTCAAAGGCCTTCGCCAGATCTATTGCTAGAAGCCATGTTTTGGTTCCTGCCCTCCATTGTTCATCTAGAATCCTCCTGGTCGTGAATATATGGTCATCGGTTGATCTTCCTTTTATGAACCCTACTTGGTATGCTGGTGTCTCGGGTATGTGGCCCTCTAGGCATTGTAGTAGGTAGGTCGCATATATCTTGTACCCCGCACTGCATAGCGAGATTCTTCTGTAGTCATCTGTTTCTTGTGGTGACCTGACCTTCGGGATGGGGATCTGCACTGTCTGCTGCCATTCCTTAGGGACCAAGTTCCTGGTCCATACCTCCTGTATCAATGCATGTAGGTCCTTTATTAGCCATTCTGAGGCGTATTGTAGTAATTCGGCCTGGACTCTATCCTGTCCTGGCATTTTCCCCTTTTTCAACTTTCCTATTATCTCCACCATTTCTTCCACCGTGGGGGGTGGCGGCAGTGGCCAGTGGTCGTCCTCCGACATTAGCTGGGCCTGCTCTTCCTGTTCTCCTTTCAGGAGTTTCTCCCACGCTGTCATTGGTATATATTTTCTGTTTCCCCCTTGTTTCCTCCTTTTGTTTTTTTTATGTGCTTATACATTAGCCATTTCTCTCCATTGGTCTGAGCTTGGCGATATTCTCCGCGAACTCGGCGAATTCCTTAATTTCGTGTTGCTCAGAGGCTCTGTTTTTCTCTTCCTTAGCTTCCCTTAGCTCTTTCTTTGTTTCAGGTTTGTGTGGATTTTGCCCAAACCTCTTGGTTGCTCTGCTGTGATTATCCATGGCTTGTTTCCTGTTCGGGGACATGGGCGGTTTCTGTGTCCCGAGTGTTTTCCCTGCTGCCTCTTTCAGCGTTTCGGCGATCCTGTTCCAAGATGGTCTTCCTTCCCCCTTTTTGTTTCTGATCTCTTCCTGCTCCTTTATGTACTCCTCCCTTTTCTTCTCCCCTGACAGAAGTTTCACATCCCACCATTCCGTTCTCCCGCTTTGATCCTTATTCTTTTCTTCCCCCTCTCTTCCTCCTCCCCTCTTTACTTTCCCCCTTACCATTTTGTGGTCCGACCCTACTGTTTTTGCCCATATGCCTACTGTGTTCGTGATTCTTATTTCTTTTGATTTCGTCCTTATTATGTGGTCAATCTGCGATTCAGAGTTTCCCCTCCTCCATGTTGTCAGCACCATTTTGGAGTTGCTGAATGTGTTTTCCACCCTCAGTCCATGTAGGTGTACCATGTTCCTAAGCTCGCTGCATGCCGTTCCCATTGTCATGCTCGTGCTTGATAGCTTTGCCTATACCGTGTTCCTCGTCTTCACTTCCATCCAGTTTGCCTAGTTGCGCATTGCAGTCGCCTAGTATGATACCCGGGTTCTTTCCGCACTTTTGTTCTATTGCTTCACTTAGCTTTCTAAGTTCCGCCTGCCCTCTTTGTCCGAGGGGATGTGGCATCCTATGATTGTTAGTCTTCCTATTCTCGTCTTGATTTGGGCCATGCATATGCTCTCGCTTTTTTCTTCAAATTTTTCCACCTCAATGCCTCGCTACTTCCTGATTACGATTGCCGCACCCCTGCTGGTTCTCTCCTTTTTCCCTTCCCCTATCCACCAGTCGTAGTTCCCGGTCGCAGCCATCCCTCTTGCTAGTTTGGTTTCTTGTAAACTGGCTACATCTATTCCTTGTTTCTTTAATTCATTGTCAATTAGCTCCCTTTTCCTTGGGTCGCTTGCCCCTTGCACATTCCACGTGGCTACCCTCATGCTGCTGTCTTCTTCTATATCTTGGCTCCTATCTTGGTTTTCTCTTCTCCCCTGCGAGGCACTCTTTCCGGACACCATACTCAGACTGTATTCGTTAGGGACAGCGGCTCCTCTCGCTTCTTCGTATTCCCCTAGCACTCGTGTTCGTCGGTATTCCTCCTCTTCTTTCTCTATCTCCCCTATCATGTTTTCTGCTCTCACCACGCTATCATAGTGGTTCCGTACATTGTTACTCCCTAATCTGTATGCTAAGTGGCAGTGACCTGTGGCTCCCGTTGTTGCTCTTGGTTCTATGACATGCTTCCCCCCTCCTTCCTCGTATATCACTATCTGGCTGTTGTATGCATTGGCCGCCGCCACCAGTGACTCGTATCCTCCCCAGAATCCCTGCTTTCTGTGGTCCCTGAGGTATGCTTCGATCTTTTCCTCCATATTGGCATATTGTTCATACCGGGCTTCTAATTCCACTACGTTTCCTATCAGCTGTGGGTAGAAATCTTCCCGGTTTTCCCTGATGTATGCTTGAGGTTGAGTTTTAGCACAAAATAGCAAAAATTAGAAATTAAATGGTTAATTAACTGTTTAAAATATATAGCACGCATTCTTGTATTGCAGCACAAAATGGCACGAATTGGACACTAAATTTTTTTTAGTTTTTATCCCAATCGGACAGCTTGGTTGTGCTAGTGTTAATTGAGCACCACCACAGTTTTTTACAATAACTTTTTACAACGTGTAGCACAAATTCTTGTATTACAGCACGAAAGAGCACTAAATAAGCACTAAATTATGACAAAATTACAAATAGATTATAAAACATGGTGGTGCTAGTGTAAAGTTAGCACCACCACGGTTTTTTTCTAATAACTGCTTAAAATATGTAGCACGAATGCTGGAATTTCAGCACGAAATAGCACGAATTGAGCACTAAATTTTTTTAAAGTTTTATCTTAAACGGACAATTTGGTTGTGCTAGTGTAAATTTAGCACCACCACAGTTGATTTACAATAACTTTTTACAACATGTAGCACGAATTCTTGTATTACAGCACGAAATATCACGAATTGGGCACTAAATTATGACAAAATTACAGACAGATTAAAAAGCATGGTGGTGCTAGTGTAAAGTTAGCACCACCAACAGTTTTTTTTAGATATCTTGTTTTGTTATGCAGCATGAATTTTGGTATTAAAGCACGAAATAGCACGATTATAGCACTAAACGTGTGCAACATTTCAGCTCGATTGGAAAACTTGGTGGTGCTAACTTTACGCACCTTACTATGCGATCTTCAACTTACAACGCGATGTAAATAAATGTACCTGTTCACTTATAAGATAAATTACATTGACGAATTATACAAATACCCATAACGATAAACGTTTACGTATTCTTATCTATTGTTTTAATAAATACAAATACCTAACGTTTTTCTGAAATCGCTCGAGAATGCCTACTTTCTCGTAGCAAATTCAGACCGCAAAATACGCCAATCCCTCGTTGCTGCAACCACAGATTTACTGTGCTGCAATGCAACCAACTTTTCTGGGCCCAGAGGAGTCCGGGAAAATTTTTGCCGACCTACGCCATCACAATGTTGTCAAGGAAACGGTTTCATAGGCAATAAGATGGTAACCAAAAATTCTTATGCATTTATAAAATTCCTTAAAGTAGATAGGTGATTGCGATTTCAGAAAAAATCATATGTGTACCTCGTAGTACAAGCACTAAAGCACATTTAGTGCAGCGGAGAGAGCCGCAAAATCGTTCAAAAAAATTTTTGGAGTAGAAAGAATTGGGACCCACACCATTTTGTTCAGATATGTTTGAACCTTCAGAATCTCGCTTTACGACATTTTCCCGTGGTCTGGTCCTGACAAAAGTTATAGGCCGCTAAAGTTGAACTTATCTCATTTTCGCGCGCGCGACTAGATCACCGAAAGTATTTATTTTCTCAGCAACTAAGCGATATACGTCAATAATTCCTTTTGTAAAATGAAAGTACATTTATAGCAGAATCTAAAGCATTCATATTTACCTACCTTGTTATGCACAGTTTTTAGAAAAATGACCGTCAACTTCCGAAATTCGTGTAGCAAATGAAAAGTGCGCATTTTGAACTCTCATAACTTTTTATTTCACGATATCGATTTCCAATATTTATAGCTCATTCGATGCTCCAAAGCATTGTGATTATTTTATTTTCTATAACATTACCGGGAATTTTTCATAATAGAAAAGTTACGGTCATTTAAGTAAAAACCTACCGACCTCGCCGAGTCGGGAGTCGCGAGTGAGACGGAGAGGGAAGGATAGTCAGCAGCGTTCGCTAAACAAGGAGCGATGCGTAAGAGGTTCTACTTTACTAAGAAATTTCTCTCCGAACACCAAAACTAGCTATTTAGCCTTTTAAAATACCTACGTTTTCCAATAAATGATTCCATCCTATAAAGATGTGGATGTAGGTGGGTCAAAATTAGAACAATGACAGTAAAACCGGACCCACTAAATAATTATGTAAAATGTGGAAAAATCGTATTTGCTCGGCCACGATTTGGAACAACACTCCCCCGACCGGATAAATTTATATTTCGCCCAAAGCATAATTAGATGGCTGATTTTTTGTATAAAGTATCCTGATACATCGGGATACATGTCTGTCAGGAGAGGGGCGGTCAAATATGTAAAATTTTAATAAAACTGCTGATTTTCCGACTATATTTACGTCTGGCCTCTTTATTTTGTGTCTGACGCAAAAAATGTTTCAGACTTTTTTGTACAACTCATCAAGGCACCTTTTTTTTATATTTAATATTTTTCGCTATGAGGCTTATTTTCTGAGAAAAGTGCAAATTTAGAAAAATTATAAAATGAATAGTTTAACTGTTATTGTGTTCACAAGAAAGGACCACATGCATACAGTTTAAAAGGGCCATAACAAAAAACACGTCTAACACACTATTATTAATATCTTTTTCACTGAATACTGCGTACTTCAGTTCACAGTTTTTACATATTTCGTACGTGTCGTAAAACGAGATTCTGAAGGTTCAAACATTTCTGAACAAAATGGTGTGGGTCCCAATTCTTTCTACTCCGAAAAAAAAAACTACCTCAAATAAGCGAGTTAGCGCCGGCTCTCCGCTGCACTAATTCCCGGACTCCAAAACTTGTTGGCCTCAACAATGTAGATGCACATTGTCATCCTGGAATGTATTGCTTTTACTATACTAGATCATTGATTATATAGAACATATAATCAATGACTAGATACACAATCTGTTATTCATATATAGAATGCGTAAAAATGTCGGCGAATATTGTGACCTTTCTCGCCCTTGGATAAACTGTGTTTAAAATAATCGAGTATAGAACAAAATAGAATAGGATCTATTCCCAAAACTTCGTAATATGCTTACATTAGAAACTCCATAAGCGCTTTTGGGGGGAGAAAATGCAGAGCGCTGACGTATGGCAAATGAAATAGATTTGGCAACTTATCCATCGTAGTGAGTGTAAAGGCAATTCATAATTTTCATACTATTTCTGGGACTCACGTGCCATAAAATTGGCAAAAACGTTTACACAAGGGTAAACATTTAGTATTATCACAGATGTACCTAAATACCTATAATAAATATTACGCACCATCAGATGTTAATTCGTGGAAATTGTCTTTGGTACTCATTTTTAATGGTATGTTATGACATAAATAAGTAGATACATACCCATTGCTCTACTTCGAAGCGCCCCATAATTTTCACAAAATTTATGTAAGTCTATGTTGTTGTACGATGCAGCACTGAAACAGGCAGCAATCAGTACAAATGGAATATCATGGGTTAAGAGTTATCACACTAAAAAAAATTAACCAATTGATTAAGTTCTATTTACCCAGATGTAATGAGGCAACTACACCAACTATAAAGGCATTCCAATAAAGTGCGGCTTAAAATAAACTTATTGGCAATTTGCTAAGTAAAACTAGACGAAATAAGCACATAATTTTCCCTTAATTTAGATTATGCTTTATGAGACGTTGTAAAGCAATAATTATTACGTTGGGTAGAATGTCATTGTTGTATCTTCCGCAAATTATGAAAAATTAGATTTTATCTCATAACCTTCGTGTAAGCACGATACAATAATTATCCATATTGTTAAATAATTAACATTAATACTTTTGCGATAATATGGAAACTGAAACACCTCTTAAAGGTACCTTTACACTATAATATATCTCACATGATTTTTTATATGATATGTTATATGATATTTAATACCAACATATTTTTCGTATGAGTTTTAATGTTTTACTTTACACTTAACAGGTCTTGCATATGACTTTAATACAAGAAGTTACGAAACCTATATATATATTCTCTAAATTAAAATGTTCCAAGTTCCAAGATTGGGCTACTTGTTCAAAAGTTACCAGCCCTTTGAATTTTCTTTCGAAATTATGGTTTCTAGTCTATAACTTTTGATTGAGAAGTCTGATCGAAAAAGTACGAATTGTTTTGGATTCTACGCACCAAAATTAATAAGAAGAAGTGTTTTCTCGAGAAATGTTGGTGCAGTCGATTTTTGGAAAAAAGGAAGGTTATACACTGCCCTTTTTTGCCCCGAAAAAAAAAATTGTCTCAGATCGTCCTGGGAAAAAAATTTTCTTATAGAACGTAGCCTGTAGAATCCATAATTTCAAACAGTTCTAAGATTGGGCTACTAGTTCAAAAGTTACAGCCCTCTGAATTTTCTTTCGAAATTGGTTTCTAGTCTATAACTTTTGATTGAGAAGTCTGATCGAAAAAGTACGAATTGTTTTGGATTCTACGCACCAAAATTAATAAGAAAAAGTGTTTTCCCGAGAAATTTTGGTGCAGTCGATTTTTGGAAAAAAGGAAGGTTATACACTGCCTTTTTTTTGCCCCGAAAAAAAAATTGTCTCAGATCGACCCGGAAAAAAATTTTTCTTATAGAACGTGGCCTGTAGAATCCATAATTTCAAACAGTTCCAAGATTGGGCTACTAGTTTAAAAGTTACAACTAGGGAATGCAATCCCGCAGCAAAATCTCAATCCCGGTATTTGCGGGATCGTTAGATGTTAATCCCGCGGGAACCCGGTATTTGCGGAATCCCGCAAAATTTTAAATAAATTGGCAAATAAGCAATTTTGTGCGGTTAACTTCTGTATTAAAATAAATCGCTAATTATCACAATAAGTATTCAACAAAAAAGTACCTTCAGGCTAACTTAGAACTCAAAAAAATCACCTGTAAAGCACAAACAGGTGAACTTCTAAAGTGCCTCAAAAATCATAGTACATTTTTAACGAAAAAAGTTTAACAATTATTTTAAAAATAATTTCTCCGTTATGCGTTTCATTAACAAAGCAAACAGAGTCGTCCCCTTGGTCGACATTAAGGATGAGTGTACCCTTATTTGAAGGGTTAATTACCAATCAAGACACTATTTGACAATGTGTGTCTGAAAACACCACTACAACCAAACAACCAAATACCAATATACTCGTAAATATTTATTGCTCGATTTATTATTTATGTAATTTATTCTTTCATTAGTAACTAATATACCTATAATCATTGATTATACACACCTATAATCAATGATATAATCAAAACTTTACTGGTTTACTCAAGTATTCAGCTTTTTCAGATAAGTACAACAGCAAAATGCGAAAAGTCACCATAAAAGGGCGGGATCACTTGGATATTTAAAATAAGTCATGTCATTTGTCATGCAGAAATAGATACATCCCTATTCCACGATTTACGTATTATTTCCATATTATTTCCTTATGATTTGTCTTATGACAGCCATAATACCAAAAATAGTATAGTGTAAACACAAATCTAAATGCTTGTTACTTATCATATGACAAATCACATGAGAAGTATGATAGTGTAATGTGCCTTTTAGAACAAAATGTACTCAAAATTATTCTTTACACATGAATTTGAGGTTGTACAAGCTTTAAAAAGCATTATCTTGATGCTGAAAGACTACATCACGTGCACATTTGATAACCGGATGTGTGTGATTCAAAGTGTTAAATTATTTTTCTGAAGTTACATGGATTTTGATCTAAACATGTCAAAATCGTTATTTATGCACAAAGATCATTAGGAAAAAGACCAAGAGAATTATCTTAATGGCCAAAACCTGAATTTAATCTATTTTTGGTGACCTCATGGATTTTGATCAAAACATGTCAAAATGCACTGAGATCGTTGGGAACAAGAATAAGAGCATTATCTCAATGCCCAAGACATGAATTTGATGTACAATTGTTAACTATAAAATGTATTTTGTAAGATTAAAATAAATTGTTGTTAAAATTAATTATAATACCGAGGATCCATTCGATATTTCGCTGTATCGGTTTATTTATTACTTACCTAATTACTACCTAATCAGTAATCAGTATAGGAATATTCTGGTATACTTTAAAAGTATACCTTAGTACTGGTCTTATACTGCAGACACGTGAGGGATTACTACTAATTGCCAGTGGCGTAGCTACAATGTCGCAAAGGTACGCAATGAGGACGGGCCCCGACTTAAAAGGGGCCTCGGCAGAAATGTACAAAAATTGTAATTCGTTTATAAAAAAATTCTGATAAAAATTGAAAATTTCCCGAACTCCTTCAATGTTACGCTTGTGTGAATTATTTACATATTTTGCGTTACTAAAGGAAGCGATCAAAAGTTCATAAAAAAGCTATTTATTTCGTGTATACTTTGTGTGACTTCATTAGCTAATAGTCAGTGATGGGCAAATTACAAAGGTAGAGTAATGGAATTATCCATTACCAATTACACACTTAAGAAATTTTGTAATCCCATTACCCATTACCTATTACTCAATTTTATCGATTCTATTACAATTATCCATTACAGTTACTTACCCATTACTTTATAGCATTTTAGATTAAAGAAAAATCAGTAGTATTCAATCGTTATATTTTATAAATAATAATTGTTCAAAATAGCTGTCTGCAAGGCGTCCCCGCCTGGCAGTTAGAATAAGTGAGGCTGTTGAGAAAATTCTCTAAACAGCCGCACTAGAACATAAAGGCTGATTCTCACTATACATAACGTTTCCATACCATATCTATTCCATAAGCATTCCGTAAATTATTATAGGCTACGAAATTGACCTTTAAGGCGCCTCTAAACACTTGCAAAAATTTAAGATTGCGCCTTACTGTATTTAAGGCTATGCAACACACATTACCAATTGCAGCAAGAAGGTCACAGGTACCTTCTCATTGTTGAGTTAATGAGGGTTTATTATATTTACCTAATTTACATAATCACTGTCAATTCAGGAAAATTCTATAAATATTTAACGCTATACCTGCATTTGTTGTAATTATGTTTATTTTCAAATTCTAGGAGATTTTGCAATAATTGTGTAAATAATGTCATTACATAGGAAACATAAAATAATTTATTATCGATAATGTAACTTATGATTTCACCTGTAATCACCTATAATTACTCATTACGATATTGAAAAACATTATCAAAAATAGATATATTGTACACAAAATAATGAGCATCTCAAAAACTAATTGCATAATAATGATATAATTACGTCTCTACTTCATATAAAAGAACTTCCCTAGCGATTTTCAAATATTGTTTACTTACTTTTGCGTTATATCAAACGTACTAAAGTGTGTATTGTGGTAAAATGCCTAAAGCAAGAAAAAGTTTCACCACCAAGAAACGGAGCAGGAAGGTGATATTGCAGAAAGCCCGAGAAGCGTAAGTACAAATTTTTTATGTTAGTTTTTTTAAATAATTGAACATGTTCTAATTTTATCTTACATGCTACGTATACCTATACTTATACGGTTTGTGTTGTTTCAGGAAGTTAACCAAAATGGCAATGAATGTTGTTAGTAGTATAGAAGAAGATGACAAACCTAATTGCATGGTTCAATGTGAAGAACATTTATCAGACGTCAATCATGAAGCAGGCAGTGGAACCAATGATGAAGACGAACACGGTTCGGAAATGTCATTTTATGAAAGTGATCTAGAAACAGAACCTCATTGCGAGCAAAAAGATACCTTATTTTTATCTGGTCGCCGAATTGTAGAGATTGGTCATTTTTTGGCATCTCTTAGAGCTCTACGACATGATGGCTTTGGTTGCTCTTTCTTCGACATGGACATCCAATCGGAAAAAATTGAAGGCTTAGAAAGCATATTTACGTTTAAATGTAAAGTGTGTGGGAAAATAGATTCCGTAAGAAGTTGCGGTGGTAGTGCAACATTTCATTCCACAAATCAAGCTGGTATTATTGGGTCCTTATCTATTGGAATTGGATACAGTCAATTAGCAGAGCTGCTTGCAGCCATGGATATACCGCAAATGTCAAACGTGACCTATTTAAAAAATCACAATGCCATATACCCTTCTGTACATGCATTAAATCAACAATTGATGACTGTCGCTGCAAAAGAAGAAGCTGAGCTTGCCGATGAAATGAAAGATGGTATACCAGTCATTGGCGTTATAGCTGACGGTGCATGGGCAAAGCGATCTTATCGTAAAAATTATTCTGCCCTTTCAGGAGTGGTAAGTTTATAAGAATACGTTATCTATTCAAAGCATAACCCAATCATTGTTATAGGCATCTATCATTGGAGCCAAAACAAAGAAAATTTTGCATATGGGTGTCAAAAATAAGTACTGCTTCTTATGTGCTAGAGGGCGTAAAGAAGAAGACCATGATTGTTTTCGAAACTGGTCTAAGACGTCTACAGCCATGGAATCAGCCATTGTAGGTGAAGGTTTTAAAAATT
Organism: Photinus pyralis; assembly: GCF_008802855.1. NCBI lineage: Eukaryota > Metazoa > Arthropoda > Insecta > Coleoptera > Lampyridae > Photinus > Photinus pyralis. Next base: position 44,976,281 of record NW_022170403.1, read on the forward strand.
CCATAACGCGCCACAATCTTATATATGGAAAACTAATTGGGGATGGCGACAGTAGCGTTTACAAACATTTAGTTGAAATCGCACCATACGGTCCATCGTTTTACATAAAAAAAATTGAATGTCGCAATCATTTACTTCGAAACTTCATAAATAAACTCAGCGATTTGAGTAAAGACACCAAATACTCAAAACCTCACAGAGAGTATGTGTCAAATCCATCAATGCTAGGTCGCTTCCGCAATGCAGTTATAAGGGCTATCGCATACAGGAAATCCGAAAATAATGCACTTGATGACAAGATTGACAATTTAAAGAAGGATATATTGAATAGTCCCTACCATATCTTTGGCCGCCATGTACATTGCAAAGATTACTTTTGCAAAGGTTCAGATGAGAATAAGGTAATGTTTCTGATTTGCTATTTATTAATTCCATACTAAAGGTGTTTTCTTATTTTTAGGATGATTTAGTTGATATATATACCCAAAACGGGATCCTAGGTGGAATTAATACCATTATACAACGACTTGCGGATCACGCCTCTAGTTTACTGTATGATACAGACAATAATCCTGCGGAAACTTATAATTCCATCATAGCTAAACTTGTAGGAGGTAAAAGAATAAACTTTTCACTCAAAAATTCCTACCAATTAAGGTGTGAACTGGCGGCCATATCCTACAATTGCAAACAACGTAATTTATTAGGCGTTTTACATAAGCAGCTATGTGGAAGACCACCAGGACATTACACACAAATCTTCCTAGACGCCCAACTACATCGGTACAACAACAGATCTAGAAAACGTAAGTATGTTTATCACAATCACTCGCCCCCTTTCCGCGTCTTTTATTTGTAATTATTTCTTTTTGTTTTAGATCATATCAAGAAAAGAGCGTTTCAGACCGCTGATCAACATTACGGTATGGTGGACGAAATTGCAATCCCTGACCTATCCTTGGAAGAATATGAACTAAAATCAGCCCAATTTCTAAAAGATTTGAAGAACTTAAACAGAAGAGATGTTGAGCGTGATACAATAAACCAATCAAAAAGCGATTTATGGATTATTGAACGTAAAAAAAGAATAACAGCTTCTAATTTTGGGAAAGTTTGCAAATTACGCAAGACAACTTCCACAGCTAAAACTGTAACACACTTACTGTATAGTTCTTTTAGAGGAAACAAATACACACAATTTGGATTGGAGAGCGAAGTAAATGGCATTGAGCACTTTGAACGCCTATATCAAGTAAAGGTAACCAGATGCGGTCTCATCGTCGATGAAGAAAAACCGTATTTGGCTTGTTCTCCTGACGGTTTAGTTGGGGAAGACAGTATAGTTGAAATTAAGAGTTCCTTGAAAAGTGGCGACCACGATCCTGTTGAGGCATGTATGTTAAAATTAATTGACTATTGTGTTTTAGATGAGGAAAACAATAGAATTATGCTAAAAAGGAGTCATAATTATTACTATCAACTCCAAGGCATTATGCACATCACCAAGAGAAGCAACTGTTATTTTATAGTTTATACAACAGCGGGAATCCATGTTGAGGAAATAAGAAGGTATGTTACCTACAAAATATGTCTAGCGAAATACTCATGCACTTACATTCTTATAGGGATGACATCTTTTGGACACAACATATGGAAAAAAAGCTGCAAGAATTTTACATGCAGTCATTATTGCCAGAATTAGTGGATTCAAGGCGATGCCGTAATATGGACATTAGGACGGTACACATGGTAAATTAAATACTTTTTCGGAAATGCAAACCTGCTTGTTCGTTTTTTATTTACCTAATATTTAAGTTTATATGTAAAATTGTATTAAAATTTATCTTTCAAATAAAAGTACCATTAGTGACATGTTTTACAATGGTGAAACACCAAACCGTATGTTTTCAATAAAATAATTGCGTCACTTGTCCCATATTTATAAAATTGCATTGGCGATGACAATAATGGGGTACCGCGAATAACGATTCCCTGGAGTGCTCGGAATGGAAATTTTCGAGAACCGGAACGCGAGCATCAGCCCATCCCCAGGAGGTTTAGGAAGGGGGGGGGGGCATAGTAAACATAATGGTTACGCTTTGGAGGAAAAATATTCCAAATTTAAAATTTTGGAAGAATAAACATTATTTACTGCCTTTCAAAGGTTAAAGAGAAAGCTCCAAAACATTAAAAAATCAGTTACAGAGTTCCGCTTTGTGGAATCTATTGTTTCCCTTTGTGTAGAGACAAAGCGAATTCTGCTGGGTTCCGTGTGCTGGTACGATCTGGAGAACGTATAATCCTTTCCAGATGTGATATTTACCACACTAAGAAAAAATAAACCAACAATGAGGGTTATTCCCTAACTCTAAAGGAATCGAAATGTAACAAATCGAATCGGAATGTTTAGTAAAATCGGAATTATTAGGCAAACAATTCCGATTTGACTAAACATTCCGATTCGATTTGTTACATTTCGATTCGATTGGAAGTTAGGGAATAATTTCCATTATGTAGGATTATGTGCAATTTTTTTTTCGGGGGGAGGATCTGACCACACGGTCGCTTCATGAACGGGAACGGCGTACAAAATTTTTCCACGACACGAAACTATATGTAATATTTTTTACCAACCGGAACCCGGAATAACATTCGTTCCGGTCCATTCCGCTTCCCCGCAGACATTCAAAGGTTCTGCATAAATGTAGTACAAATAGCCTCGGGTATATACAAGGTAAATTTATTTTGTTAGTGGTTTAAATTATCCACTAATTACACCAAGTCCTCGGGCAATTTATACCTGCCGCGGATCATTAGAAAGAAAAGAGATACCTATATTGTGTTGCAGTGGATTTTCAACCTTATTGACATGAAACATTTCCATCGATTTCTTCCGTTTTTCCCAATATTTTGGCACTAGTTTATAATTCTACAACGTGCGCGGTGGTTTAAACTTTTATACACTGCACGTACTGTGTTATAATAGAAGATTATTTAATAATAATGATATCTGTGATTGATTATATTGAAAATTCGAAATCGCCACACAAAAAATCATATCTATTAACACATGCTTCGTTTTTAAAAAAACGTTCTATTGTAACATTCAGACACATGTATACACCAAAAAGACGTTTTGTCCGTTTCTTCAACATTTCAAATAAATTTTTTTTTTGGGAAATAAGTTAACATTGCTCTTATGGGTGTATGATGTGTTGCCGACTTTCTATTTAGAACCCCCTTAAGGCTGGGATTGCCTGAAAAGAGAAGTACCCATAGTAAAGGACAAAGTTTTTTTCGTTAGAATGTGCTGGTACCTAATAATGAATAGCGTAACTACAGCAGTTTTCTATACAAATATTTAAATCATTATACTCTCTTTAAGTGGGCCCCAAACAACACAGAGGGAGCTTTAAAAAAAATGCAATTTGATTTGCATAACCACACGACAAGAAAATACAAAACACAAACGCAAGGTCGTTCACGGCTCCTTACAGACTGCTAGGTTAACAAAATTATAATTAGCGCTCTACCACACATAACTTGAGGAGAATAATGAACCGCTTGTAACGTATGAAGTAAAAATCGCGTAATTATTGGCATGGGGGACTTTCAAAATTAAGATCGTAAAATTGGTTCACAAGTGGCGACAGGGGCTTTTTGTTTGGAAGGGCCTTCAGTAAAACTCTTGATTCCGACATTTTAAAGAAAACACCTTTGGAAATTCAATTCTTTTTCATTGTTACCATTGAATAAAGAGGTTTTTATTCAATGTCATTACGAAGTGTGTTATACCACAGACAACATAAGTATATGTTGTCTGTGGTTATACTTATAAAACGATCCTAGTGCCTATTCAAATAACAGGTAACGAAGACTTTGTAACTAACGAAGTGTTATTACAGTAGAGACGCGTTTTGACTTTTAGGACTTGGAAAAAGTTCAACCATATTTTCGTTTTTTTTGTATTTTTCTCTGAAACGGTAGGGAAATTTCGAATTAGAACAAGCAAAAGCTTTTATGGAGAATGTATTTTTGTCAAAAAGTATAGTAAAAGTTTTTCTTCTTGTAAAGGTCAATCCGGGGACATGCGGTATATCTACCGATTTTTTTTTAATTTTTTAGCCGTTTATACCTAAATATACATTTGTTCCCCATGTCTTACATTCGAGGGATGGTCCTTTGTAAATTAGTAATATACAGGCTGATTCAAATTCGAGGGCCACCATGGCAGTGCCGTATTTATATAAGGGGCAAACGTGGGCAATTGCCCACAGCGGCAAAATTGTAAGGGCGGCAAATTTGGAGAAAAACATAAAAATTAAAATGCGTTCAAATTTTTTAGGTAAACGGTGAATCGGTAAATGAAATGAAGCAAAAATAAAATCTGTTAGTACATTCATTGCATTGCAAATATAGCCAATGAATGCCTTACTTTTCCCACCTTGTAATAATGGTGATATAGTGATATGTCAAGGGCGGCAAAAAATGTTTGCCCACAGCGGCAGAAACCCTAAATCCGGCACTGCACCATGGGCATCTCGGGAACTGTAAGAGATAGGTAGGTGGTAAATTTGGCAAAGTTGTGTATTTTGATGCTTAACAAAAACAGTTTTGAAACTGAAAATTCTGACTACTTTCGGAGATATCCGGAAAAAACGAGATTTTGAAAATCGTTTTTGTTTTTTACTGAAGTTAATAGTTGTTTACAAAGATATTTAATAATAAATGACACATTATTATGGCCACTTTTTTCCCTCTACAAGATGCTACTTTTAAATTTGAAGTTTGACGTTTCGTCTCCGGTTAACTATCATCAACTTTGTTTCTTATGGAAGTAATTTTTACTTTTTGTGTCATTTGATAGAGAATTTTTTTCTGATTTCAAAAATGTACACATCAATTTTTTTAATGCTTGTAAAATATCTTTTTTGCCTTTGTCTTAAGTAACGTACGTAAGTAGTTTCTTGTGTTTTTACAAATTAATGTTATTTCTTATTAAAAATAGATGATGTTACCATCAAGGGTAACTTTGTCAAATGTAAACTACCTCTACCTATCTCTTACCGTTCCCGAGATCCCCATGGTGGCCTTTGAATTTGAATCACCCTGTATAGGTCAATTATTACACATTACACTAAACTGACTAAACTAAAATATCATTGAATAATAAATCAGATTTATTATTCAATGCTAATATGTAATAGGTACTATCATTGAATAAAGAGCTTTATTCAATGGAACTATTGAAGTTCAAAAGGGTCTAGGACACTACGCCGAATGCCCACATCGCCGACCCGATTTTTGGATGGTCCATATCGCCGACTAGGGACACTACGCCGATGGACACTACGCCGACAATGCCCACATCGCCGACAAGTGGACAAGGGACACAACGCCGACCATGCCCACATCGCCGACAAGTGTACAAGGGACACAACGCCGACCATGCCCACTTCGCCGACGGACACTACGCCGACCGTGCCCACATCGCCGACAAGTGTATAAGGGACACTACGCCGACCATGCCCACATCGCCGACAAGTGTGCAAGGGACACTAGACCGAACGTGCCCACAACGCCGACTATTCGCAAAAAAAATTACTAGGGACACTACGCCGACAGCGACCACATCGTCGACAATGGAGAAGTTTCCAGTTTTTTGTTATAAATTAATTATGAAAATTTAAGTAAAATGAAACAAAAATGTGATAGAATCAATAAAATGGGCCATTACCCATTACAATTTTTTGAAAAATGCCCAACACTGCGAATAGTGAACACACATTTCATTCGATTTCATTACACGTTGAACCAAAGGGTATGCACTTTATTTGTATAGGAAACTGATTCAGAGAGTATTTGACAAGGTACACGTACACTACACATAAACAGTTCTTAAATGTGCGATAAAAAATAAACAAACAGCCTGGGAGGTTATGATTCCAGTTTTCTGAGGTTATGTTAATCTTAATTGAAGTACTGTACCAACTTTTCCCCGCAATCACATAATAGTGATTTCTGTTCACTTGGTCAGTATTGTAGTGGGGGAACTGATTGTAAACGAAAAAAACAAAGTGCAATCACTTCAACTGATTTAAGTTAATTCACTTGAAACGAATACAGTTATTAATGATCATTAAGTGAAGCCCACATTTGTTTGTTATTTCACCGAAAACTAACCTATAATTTATACGTGTGAAACGATATACTTTTGTGTGTTTTTTGGTTATTACTACAATGTACCTACCATGGTCCAATAATATTTTTAATCGCACATTTCGCAAAGGATCGCGTAATCACGAAAATGAAAAATTAAACAAACTTTGGCTCCGAAAATATGGCCGCCCCAGGCTTCAACGTGCAGCATTGCCCATGATAGTATCATTGTATTTTATAAACATCTTACATCAGTCCCCTTTCTTTCATAGTCTAATGCCAGAACTAACCGCCTCTTTAAATATTGCCGCGTATTGAAAATTTACAGACTTCTTTATAGAATTTCGGTTTAAAATATTTGTGCGGTTGTTACATTTAATTTTCTTTCTTATTGGCTGTATAAAATGTGGACATGATATAATTAGAAAACATTACCATTGAATTTATAATTACTTAAGTACCTATAAAAGAAATCAGCAACGATTCATTAGTCAGTACTGGTACCTATTTTCCTGTTTAGTTGGCATCTATTGAATAGACAGTAATAACTATTTAATTGAATAACCAATAACAGGTACAATTGTAAAAATGTAAATTAAATTTGTTATTATCCATCCTTTTTAGATCGTCTCCTACAATCAAATTAAAGTAGACAACATATTTCCTAAAATGCACTAGCAAATTGAATTTTATGGGATGAGCATAGCGATTATTTTACAGGAAATTTTGTTTGCTTTAATTTTGTATTGATGTCTTACGCTGAGTTGTTTCTTAAAAGTTAATATACAATGCAATAATCCTTATGCCCCCAGAAAAACAAACATCAGGTAAAAAATATTGTCCAAATCGACCAAGTAGTTTTTCAGTTATCGCAAAGAAACCATTTTTAAAGAGGTGGGATTGAGTTGGTTTAACTGATTTGAACCGTTCGATCACAACTATAGGGGCCGTTTATTTTGGATTTATTATATTGTTTATAGTTTGGCCGGCAAAAATTAAAAAGTGATTTCAACATTTTTTCGGGGAATCTTTCATTGTCTTATTATTTGTACAATAAATGCTATAAAACGTCTATTGGCCTATTTTTTTTTCAAAAAATGTTCGTTTATTTCCCCGCAAGTCGGAAATAAAAATCGTTCGTTAGACTACTTCCTCTAACCTTCTCTAACTAAACGATCTAGTTCGGTCGACTTTTCCACACGTCCGTCGAGGTCGACGGGTAGGGCGACGGACAGTGTGTACAAAGGGCAGAGACGTAATCAACGCGAGCTTATTACTCGCCGTTACTGGGAATACACAGTAAAAATTCTATTATTTACCGCTCAAAAAACGGCTTATTGTTCTTCGCACTTAATGAAGCAAACCAACAAGCGTTCGGACCTTATAATAAATTGTGCCATAAGCGTAGAATGGAATTAAATATCTTCATAAATTTCAAGGAATAATCGATACCTAAGTAAGTAATACAAGCAATCACTAAAAATTTGGCAACTCTGGGATAGGCGTAGCGTACGCCAATAAAATTGAGAAAAAACAATAAAATTTGTTAGGCAACACACAATACATTTTAAATACTATTCCCTGTTGGGCTTTGATTATAATTTCAAAGCTCTGCTCTATTGCTATTCTATAGTAGCTATGAATTTGACGTACCGTACCACAGCCACCGAGATTTTCCATGGATGTGGTTGATCAGTAACTAACCTTACCTGTTGACCGCCGAACTGACAGGACAAAAACAAATACTAATTAAACGCGGCGATTAGAAACTCTGTTATTTGTCTTGACGATTTTGACGAAATAAGTATGACTGAAACCGTCTCAGTATCTATATCGGGAATTGCGTTTTCCTTTATTTCTTACGAAAATGTGAAATGTGATTCAAATCAAGTAAGTATCTATCACTTTTAAGGTGTGAAGAATAATTTACTTGCCTTGTAGGAAGGACTTCTGTTAGGAGAGTTTATCAGTAAAGAAACCAATCATGTTACGGATGCAGAACACACAGTGGTGAATAAACAGAATATCATAAAAATTAAATCCGTGATACCGTGCCCACGTCAATTTTATTTTTATAATGCCGCTGGTCTATTAGATATGACAAAATTGAACAGTATAGTAGGTAGTGAAAAGGATAAAGTAGTCGGATGGTATTTATTTAAACAAAAGCAAATATCTCCACCGAAATTGACCGTACGTGAGAAGATAGTCCATAAGCAAGTCGCTGCATTATTGAAGATACCGTTACCTACTTTCACCACTTGTTTGTTAACTATGAATAGTTCGAATACTAAAGCAACCTATTCATTTACTCAAACATTTTTAAGATACCACATGGGCAAATACGAGAGCGTACCAGTACAAGTTGAAAATTTAACGCTGCCCAAGTATTCATATAAAATACCAGAACCGATGCCAAATATTTTATCCAAAGTGATAAAGGGCATAGATAAGGATAATCTCGAAAGTCACGAATTTGTACAAAAAATTCAGGAAGGTTTGCAAGGCCATATGAAGGTTTTGTTGGAGGAATTGATTGACAAAGAAGAGCAGTTGTTTAAGATGGAAGAAGAAGTAAAGAACCTTAGACGTCAAGTTATGCTAAATCATGGTGATAAAGCAAATAATTCGATTGAAATTGACGATAGCTTAGATGGCGATTGTTCCATTACAGACTCGTCTCAAGTGAGTGACAGTGTACTAGAAAATAACAAAAAAAGGAAAGGGAAAGCACGAAAAAATGTAAACCCAGTAACACCATCTAAGTATAATACGAGAAGTGCCGCGATTGATACTAATGAAGAGAACATTTTGCATGTCCAGGAAATTTCTTATTCCTTTGTTACAAAACGACAAAATTTTGAAAAGAAATAGTACTGGTTTATCTTTTATGTTTATACAATGTTTTCCTTTCATTCAAACTATGTTAAACTACTTTATTACAAATATTAAACAAACATGTTTTCAACAATTCAGTTTTTTTCGTTCAACTTTTTTATCAGTTCATCGGTCATGATAGCCAGTAATAAGGATTACACAATCTGTTACAAATGTAGTGAAAAAAATAATATAAAGGGGACAAAAACATTTCTCTGTCAAGCAATGCGTAAATGTTGTCATGTCCCAAATAGTTTCATACTATGTGTTCTTTAATTTTGTTTCTCGGCAAAGACGCTGAGACAAATACTAGTAATATCAACGACAGAATTTGGTTTCCAGACTCCTGCAACATGAAATTTACTCGTAGAAATATAACCTTCATTTTTAGCGCATTTCCACAAAAATAAAAAAAATGCGCTATTGTGGCCACTTTGTCCGTCCGCTAACTTTGCAACGCTACTAGTTCTTTATCTTAAGAGCTATTGTTCTACTTTTTTCGCTATTTGGTTCGTTATGGTGTCGAGTCTTGTACCAAGGAAGGAATTTTTTCTGTACCGCTTACAAAAAAAGTTATTGTAAAAAAAACAAAAAACCGTTTTTTTACATGTTCTATAATTTTACACTTTTGCCGTTTATTAACGATCCTAGAGATCGTTTATAATTTTGCATTGCTATCTGTCGCCTGCCGGTTGGTCTCTCCGTCTGTTCCTTTGTCTGTTTGTCCATCTATCTGTCCGTGTGAACGATAACTTTGTTTAGAAATGTTCGATCGCTTTTACATCTCCGTTAGTTATGAACTGAATTGCATGAAATTCATTATGGGCATAGATTTAGCCATATAATACGCAATGCCAAAAGTTGAATCGAATCGATTCAAAATTCACAGTGCCTTTTTCGCATCTCGACCATTTATAAACCGAATTGCAAACTTTTTTACTTATAAAAGTATTTGAATGAAATTTGATACATAGGCATTTGGAATAAAGGAAAATCAAACGCCAATTTCAAAATTTGGTTTTGCGCATGCGCAGTGCCAACTTTTTTATTTATGGAAGAATTTTAACGAAATTTGATACATAGGCACTTGGGATAAAGGAAAATCAAACGCCAATTTCAAAATTTGGTTTTGCGCATGCGCAGTGCCAACTTTTTTATTTATGTAAGAATTTAAACGAAATTTGATACATAGGCACTTGGGATAAAGGAAAATCAAACGCCAGTTTCAAAATTTGGCTTTGCGCATGCGCAGTGCCAACTTTTTTATTTATGGAAGAATTTAGATAAAATGTGATACATAGCCACTTGGAATAAAGGAAAATCTAACGCCAGTTTCAAAATTTTATTTTGCGCATGCGCAGTACCAACTTTTTTATCTATGGAACTATTTAAGTGAAATTTGATACTTAGGCGCGTGGAAAAAAAAATCTAACATTAGTTTTAATATTTAGGTTTGCGCATGCGCAGTTCCAACTTTCTTATTTAGAAAAGCATTGACATGAAATTCTTCTCATAAACTGAAATTGAAGTAGCACGTCAAAAATGGATTGCCCATGTGCAACGCTATCTTTCATATTTGTGGCCGGATTTTTACAATTTTAACAGAAGTTGCATCTTACAAATGGGAAATGAATGCAAGTGGAAATGCGCTTTATGTAAATCGTTTACGATTACTTTTTAACTTGTTTAAAATTGTAACTGCTATCCTTCACCATGTAATATAAAAACAAGTAGGTACATATTATGTATATTACCATTGATTAATAATCCTTCACTCAACGGTATTACCACCCTTCCACTTAAAAATAGTTCAAGACGTAGGCAGTGCAAGGGACTTAATACCTATACCGGATAAATATTCCCAAACCGAACATAGGGAATTAACATTGGAAAAAGGTTTTTTGTAGATAGTTGCTCCCCATGTTAATTTAGAGAGTTTATGACACCAATCGTAAGAAGATTTTTTCCTCGTCTAATGATATACGAATTAGTTCATTGTCAGGTGTAGGTATTTCTAACTATTTTATCAAAAATTCGGCAATAAATCCACTTACCAAAATCATGTTAAGCCATGACTAGTAAGACAAAAAGCAGATTCAAACGTCGAAATCATCAGTTCATGACAACTGGCTTTAATTTTTTTTTTCTACAATCGATATCCAAAGTAGGCATTTGCGCTCGTATTTGACAACGCAAACGTCATCTTTTTCGAGGAATGTCACTTTGTCGCTTATAAGCGACAAAATAGAAAAAACGCTCGCTCTCCCAATTATTAACTATAAATCAAATATGCATTGCTCAGAGTATCCAATGACAACGAGTAAATGACATCTTTCATTTGGGCATAAGATTAAAATGATTTGAGTGAAAAATTTTAATTTCTGGAAATATGTGAACTGATCGATTGTAGAAAAAATCTTGTGTGTAATTCGAGCGCAAATTGATTGTCGATTTCAAGAGATTGCCGCGCTCCTTCGTCGCGCGTCAACTGTCTCTTTCAATCGACAATATATCATTTTGCGCTCTTAATACACAAATAGCTATTGTAAAATGCGGTTCACTGAGGAAAAAGATAAACAATGTTTACAGCGGAAATATTTACTCTAGTACGCCATATTTGTTTTCCGTCCATTTTAATGAGCGCCCCATTCCGTCTGTGTGAAAACCTATTTCAATTCGTTAGAAAATTTCCATAGCTTAACATAATTTTGCTAATTGGATTTATTGCCGAATTTTTGATAAAATACTTAATTAGAAATACACCTGAACATATTATACTAATTGGTAAATCATTAGATGAGCAAAAAAACCTCTTTTGAAAAAATCTTCTTTTGATTGGTGTCATTATAAACCCTCTAATAAGTTAACTTGGTGAACAACAATAATCTGCAAAAAACGTTATTCAATTGCCTATGTTCGGTTTTAAAATATTCACCCGGTAGGTACCTACCTATATGAAGACTGATGATAACAAAGAGATTCTCAATAGACGGATTATTACACAATATAATTACACACCTATCTCAATATCACTTCAGTAAATATTAATTTTGTAGTCCAAATTGTGGGTAGGTACTACATTCTATGTTGCTTATATTACTGTTTTCGCGCTAATGATTCAGGGAATCGCGAGATATGAATTATTGTGCAAATGTCAAATGTGACAGATAAGTCATTATTTTCCTCGGAATGTATAAGTATAATAAAGATTGTAAAGTCTGCTGTCAATAGCAACCCATACTCTACCTCTAATCCTAATGTAATTAGAGCCTTTACATTTGACGTTGTCATGTATATAACTTTCCACTGATGGATTAGCAGTGCGAATTGGTACTGCCCTAATTCTGACCGCACACTTTCTTGGAGCAGTAAAAAAAATTTCACTACTTATGGAAAAACCAATTGGTAGATCTAAACAATGTTGACTTAATGACCCGCGCACCAACAGAGAATTTAGCATCAAAATTCTTATACCTCCTGGGCCGGAATTTGGGCTTAAACACAACATAGAACATGTACAAATTAATTAGACAAAATCAATCAAATAAAGCTGAAATTAAAACAGGCGCTCAAGGTCAGAATACATATATCACGCCACAAGCGATTAATTGATACAATTAATTAAAAAAATCTAAATGGCGCGTCGCTAATAGAGCGAATACACATTACTTAGACAATTGAAAGAATGGCATTCTGGTTGTCATTAATAGATACATTACCATGCTAAAATCAGAGTAGCTCTTATGTTCACCTAGCCATAGCTAACAGTGGTAAGGAAAAATAGGAGACAAAGCGTCCAGTTGATATAAAGACGCAATTGAAAGTGGAACACAAATCTCGACTAACATGCAACATATGTCCATTTTAGAACCAAAAGCGTGCATAACATGCTGTTTATAGCACGCTATACGCGTATGAAGATTACACCTCTGGCGTTGTGCTCTCCATTGCACGTTCTTTTAATGTTTACTTATACATTTTACCTACATAAAAATATACTATTAATTGTCGTCGATATATTATACACACTAGCGCTCACGCCACTGCAAATTAGGACAAGTGCGCAATTATCTTGAGGCAAACACTCGCCATCCTGACACTATGATACAAAAGATCTCTGGTTAGAATTCAAGTTTGAGCAAAGAAGTTTGTAAGTGTATGAGTTGGGTTCGGTACACAGACCTCTTAAAAAAAGGAAGTCTGTGGTTGGGTAAAAAAGACAAAGATTGTCTTGTTTTATAATTTATAATGGAAATGAATGTTTTTTGTCCATTTTCTCTGGAATCTGAGCATAAACCAAAGGAAATAAGACAATCTAAACATATAGGATCTAAATAGTCTCCAAATTCTTTTCGATCAATTTTGCCCTTATATTTTAATGACATACAAATACTGAATTATATACACAGATTTCATGTTATTAAAATCTAAATAATATAAATAATGATATGCCCTACAACATATTTTGAATGATATAAATACATAAATACGATGGCAATGCTTTATAACACTTATATACCTATGTGTAATACCCAATCAATAATGCTTACATATAAAATTACAAAAGATCAATTGGATGATTGGGGTGTCCTCGAAGTTCCCATATGGTAGCTGCCAATCGCCTTGTGTGTTCCAATACACACGATGCGGTGGCTAATCCTAAATGAATACAAAACAATTCATAACATCTCACTTTTGTGGGAGACATTTTTGGAAAACACGCTTCCTTCAATTTTCTGCAACAGAAAAAGAAAACGATCCTTACTTTATGCTATTTGAAGATGAATTTCATTTTACTTACTGATAAAAATCGCCACATAATATTCCAGGTTGCGGTAATGCTTTCGATGCATTTGTAGGAAAGATAGTTGGTTTTAAAGCTGTACCGGATGTATCCTCAAACCATAAAAAGTAAGCATAATTAAAAGTTGTATCTTTCCACATAAGTGACAGGTGACCTTCTTGCAAATGGTTACGAGAAAAATGAATCATCGACCAAATCTGCAAAAATGTGTTTGATTATTAAGTTAAGTTAAGTATATTCTAGAGCAAAAATAACCTTTTTCTTAGTCAGATTGACCGTTTCTGACGAAGTGAAATCTAAGGTCGGAGTAGTCACTCTGTGAGTTGTTCTATCGACATATATAAAGTGAACCAATCCAGGAAATTCCTCAAGATACTTATTGATGGTTAGGGAATCTCTAGTACAGTGAAATTAAGGACAAAGCCACAACCACCAATAGTTAAACATATTGAGCATATACAATATATTATATGATACAGTATGGACTAAGAATGAATTAGTCTTTATGTTGTATATACAAAGTATACCTACAAAAATTTTGAAATTGTTGAAAGTTAGGTACTTTAATTATGAATGTTCAGCCCACGGATTGAATGTGCCCGAACATTTCTCTATTTTCATCCGACTTTGCTTTTGAATTGAACCACCTTGTATAATACCTAAAATATTACGTATGCATCACATAGGCTATTTTATATAAAGTGTGCTAAGTATATATGATTACTATATGTATATCCAGGTTTCCCTGGACAGATCCGGTTTTGAGTTAATAAAATTCTGTCCAGGAGATCTACAATAAGGGTAAGTATAAACAGAACGGCAGTAGATAGGGTTCTTCAGATCTGGTGCGAATTCTGATATTTAAATCAAAAGAAACTTTGAAGCCTTCCGTTTTGAAAAAAAATTCAGACTCCCAAAGCATGTTTCATATGTCAACAAATGCCTAAAGGAGGATGATTACATTTTTTGAAAAATTTATCAAATGTAGGTACTGCTTATGGAAGCGAGGCAGATCTATTGTTTTTTAGATTTGCATAAATCCTATGCCTGACTTAATACACACTGATAAGTAGGTACAAAAAAGGGAGCAGTCGAATTTTTTAAACAAACTTAAAATTTTAATACTCTGTATGTGTTTCTAAATTGTTAGGTATTGGTATACTTTTATACAATTAATTCAAACTTGTAAATATGGATAGATGAATTAACACATACCAAAATGATGTTGCATCAATATGTTATAATCCCCCAAATTAATAACAACATGAAATTGTTAATGTGCACATAGAAAAATTGTATTAGTTAAGGTAAGTGTACACAATGTCTCATTTAAGATCAATTTACCTAGTTTTATACAAAATTTGTATCAATTAAAATGGTATTTTTATTATACTTCATTGAAATCACCTTATTTACCTTATTATTAGAAATAATGGTATCTGGCCTTTTCCAGGCTAGCGCACGGAGAAACTTTTCCCGATCCCTTTGATTGTTTCCGTGCGCTGAACATAAATACCCAAAATATTGCTTTAAAATACAAATTTACAGGGAAGTAAAGTAATTTTCAGAAAATCTATATGCGTTGTAATGTTTCATATGTAAGTATTTTGCGTTTTAATTCGTAGATGTTTGAATATTTAGATAAACTTCTTTGAGAATTTGTGACATTTTTTGACGTTTCGTCAATCTTATCTGAACTAAACTAATTAAACAAATCGCCTTTGGAATGATTTGAGAGTAACCATGAAAACGCATATTCTATAACTGTCACAAAATAAAAATGTTAGCGAGTTTGTTGTTTTTTATGTTATCGATTTAAAAGAAGTATAATAAAAAATATCGTTCATTACACGTCCAGAAATGCTTTTTCCGTGCTTGCATGGCTTCCCGTGTTCGGCTTGCCACGCGCGCACGGAAAAAGCCTGCTTTCCGGACTCCTAATGAAATATACTATTACTTATTTTTACCCATCGTTCGTGATCTGGTAATTTTTTCCCTTTTATTATTTACAGAACTTAAAATTTTTCAAAATTGTCACTTGATCTAACTCATTGATATTTTGTTCCTTGTTTTTTGCAATTATCCTACGTCTTTTTCATCTGATCATTAGTTAAAATGCATGCTTCTATATCTTATATTATTTATAAAATAGCTGAATTTTCAAATTAGCTCTAACTTCCATTTAATCGTAAAAAATCACTTTACAAACATATCAAATTTCGATTGAAGGAGAACCAACATTAAACTCATATTCAAGTCTTATATTATATCCCATGAGATCAGGTGGCTCCCCTTTTAAAATAATTTAATAGCGTTATAGGATTGTACTTAGGCTATGGAAGAGGAGGACTGATAACATCATATCAAGGGCAATAATGCATGTTGATGCAAATTTTTGTGAGGCGGCCATATTCTTGGTGCATAAAACTGTGTTGTTTTGTTTACTTCAGCAGTTGTTTGCATTTTTTGCCGTGCTTGACCAGTGGCGTACCTCCATCATACATATTATATAATACTATAATAATAATGAACAGAAAAGATATGCATAAATGTATAACATATTGGTTCGCTTGTGTCTTGTACAAGAGTTCTACAATTACTGTAAATCATTTCTATTTGTAAAAATACGTTTGTATTTATGATATATACCAACGGTTGTTGTTTAACCTGACGCCAATGAACTGTAGGCGGCCATGTTGCTGGTGTTCAAACAAATTAAATTTGCTTCATTTTACGATAATCGTCTCTGTTTGTTTCTCTAAGAAATTGTAAGGTACTGGCCTACATTTGAAATCTTATTCAGTTATAATCAATAATATTGGCGTAGTCAGCACATAGTTCCAATGCAGCCTCCTTCCTCCTCCCCTCCCAATAATTGCAAAATTGCAATTGCAATTGCAAAAAACTAACTAACCCACTTTATATCAATATTGTAAACATGTTAGCCCCTCAAACATAAAATTGCTGGTAATACTCTTGTTACCTTGATTGATTTATTGGCATAGATCGGGGTACGGTAAACTTGCAAAAGGGCGACTTACAATAAATCAGAGATGCTAGTTGCATTTGTGAAAAAAACTGAAATCTATGGAATTATGTTACAGCTTGTTCATGATGTGATGACTGATGAGAAAATGTCACTAAACTTTGTGTTAGTATAGTATTAATTAAGTTGAAATCATATGCTTCTTTGCTGATAATGTAATAAGCGGTGAAATATTAAGTATAATGTACTTGGCTGTATGCCATATGGCACCCCCTACATACTGTACCTGAATAGTAGTATTTATTACGATCATATGCGACCCAGCATAGAACCATTTGAAACCTCAACTGTGCTTTAAATACAGATTTTGAGAATTGGTCCCCTAATTATTCAGTTATAAAAAAGTATCTTGAATTTTGCCTAAGAATTAGAAACCAAAGAGAACATCAAATCCAAGTATTGATCTTGCAGTGAGAGTGTTTGTCAAACCGAGTTGTATTAAACCCCATTTAAACTTAACATAAATATTAAAAACACTACATTTAACTTTTTAAAGCACCACAAATTTTAAAAAAAACATGAAGAAATAAATGATGGTAAGTATACATAAAGAGCCCAAACAAAGTACCTAAATGGATTCTTATTCTACACATGTTTGTGTCTAAAATTGAAGAAATACTGAACATCTCTTAGGCTCAAATTTTTTGAAAATACATATCAAATTTGATTGTTACCAAAGATTATTGTTTTTTGATATAACCTTCCCAAAGCAGTCATTTGAATAAACTAAGGTGATTCATAAATTTGCGATAACTGAAATTTTCTTATTTGTTTATGGAACACTTATAAAGTAGAATTTTCCTTAGTTGCTCGCACATCATCAATTCTGTTTTTGGAGAAGATTGTAATGCCAACGTATTAACAAAATAAAAAAAATCACTTTAAACTACAATAAACGTTAGAATTACGTATTCATGTTAGGCTGATCAATGTATTTTATAAAATATAGGTTCTTGAGGCAAAGTTGAGCGTTATTTAAAAAATGGAACTAAAAATCATTAGTGAAAAGGGATTTTTTTTTGTTTTCAGGTTACCTGTCAATTATGGTTGTTTACGTTTACATGGCAACACGTCGGCTACCGTTTTCATTGATTATTTTATCGCGTTTTGCTACATTAGCCGATAGAAAATCAGTTAATTTCATAACAAACAATTTTAGAAGCATAACTTCCGTACGGCCTCTGCGATATTCTGTGTCAAAAATGGCATAACCCAAAAATTCCATCTGGTTTACCAAGAAAAAGTAAGCAAATTGTTTCTAATAATTTTGAATGAGAAAGAGATAATCGTAGTCCATTTTTACCGTTCGCAGCAGTCAGAAAGATGAGTGGTTACTTTAGTAATATAAGAATTCGTATAGGTAACAAGTGCAAATACACAAAGTTGTGGATACGTTAAATATTAGCCCGCGAACAGTGACTTTTGGGTAAACTTTTAGGAAGTCCTAAAAAAACAAGGAAATGTAAGAAACCCATAAGCGATGTTGATTGTTTCACACAAGCAGCGATTCGGAACTTCATCTACCACATGATCCAACACGGTAAGTTAAAACGCACGTTGAATGGTTGAATGTAGATAGGAGTTTATATGAACTGTGCAATGATTATATTATATCAATGTTTAAACAGTTTACCTTTGTATTTTAGAACATCCCTTTTGCAAGTTCTAAACGAGAAAGACGTATTTAATAGGTCCAAAAGTTCCTTAAGAAAAGTTATTGCGGATATTGCTTTCCGATATCAAAAAGATAATCCAAGAAAAGGTTTAATGGAGATATTGCACTATCAAGAGTCGATTTTTGACATGCGTATATAAAAAATATGCAATCTGAGACTGGGCGCCAATGTGTCTTTTTGGATGAAATTATTTGAAAATGGAACAATATACAGGGTGATTCCTATAGTACCTGCCACCGTTTGGGAGCGTGTAGGTGGTGCGTAGGGGAGTATTTTGATATAGGACACTTGGGGTCGGAAATCTAAAATAAGGGTGCCAGAGCCAAATTTACCTTCTGGAATTTCGCGCCTGTAGGTAGGCAACCCAACCGGCCGGCGGTGCACACGGAGCGATCTCAGGCGGCGATGTGTGGCTGACACTTGATCAGAATTTTGTTTAAACCCACGAAATCCCGTCTGCAACGACGCGTATCAAGTGAATAAACACTATGGCAATAGTATAATAATAGTTGGCTAGATGTAGGAAGTGCATTGAGAACAACGGTGGCCACGTTGAACACTTGTAAACGTTATTGCTTTTGACTGTCGTTTTCCCTCCTTCCCTCCCATGTCGCTTCCTCGCGCTAACTCGCTCTGCATCGCTCCGCGCGAAACGTCGGTCGGTTGGGTTGCCTACATACAGGCGTGAAATTCCAGAAGATAAATTTGGTTCTGGCGCCCTTATTTTAGATTTCCGACCCCAAGTGTCCTATATCAAAATACTCCCCTAGGCACCCCCTATACGCTCCCAAACGGTGGCAGGTACTATAGGAATCACCCTGTATAAGTAAGTTGACAGTGCAAAAATAAGCTACGAAAAATTAAACACGATGGACACAGGTAGCATACTGGTGTTGATGAGAACAATATCATCTTATAAATATTTAAGATGTGTGCTTTTACATATCGGAAACACGAACAGTTTTATTACTGGAGCATCTTTCATATTTCCATGCAGCATGGTTTATTCGAAGTAATACCATTGTTTAAATACTTTATTAGTTGCGAGACGAGACTAAAAATTTGATATTTCAGAAACAAACCTTCAAAACGGTATGTTGTTAGTATGACTGCATTAGAAAATGGACATGCGGTACTATACGGTTGCTTCCCATCGAAAATATATGGGGAATTTACATTATAACTGACACATTGGCAAGAAAGGTTATGGCAGAAAAAATTGTTTACGATATATGAAAACAAGCCATTTATGCTTTTGTTATCTTTAAGTCAAGATTGCGATTGACTTCTGCTGGTAAGTACTGCGGGCGGTACGAAAAAACAATTAAAATGATTTTTTTAAACATTTTTCTTTTGCATCCAAATAATAATGTCCACCTTAGTAAAAGATGGCGACATAAACAACCTGTTACAAATAACTACCGAAACATTTTTTTTAGTAATTGATCAACCAATCAATGCAGCACTGTCTACATACATATTCTCTTTCATTATGACATCATAAATGTCATAATACACCGATGACGGGCGCGCAAACTAAGGAAAATCCTACTATACATAAATTTTCTATGCGAAAATATACAGGGCTATATATCTAAAAATCTAATCTGAAAATAAACAAAATTGTGATATTCAATTTACAACCTACACTATAATAAAATACCCACGTGTTGTTGCAAATTGTTTCAGTAATTAATTACAACAAAAAAGATACGAGTGATCGAAGAAGCTAAACAAATTTAAGAACCGCATCCTAGCAGCCAAATGGTTTTGAGATTTCTGTTTATGCTTAAGTGACTCTTTCATAAAATTTGAGTCCGAGATGGTAGGTGTCTTTAACAGAATCTATATAAAAGCGTCCACACGTTCTGTACAGAGCAACTAAAATTATATTGCACGTTTTTAATTGAAGCAATTTTTATATAAACGTTTCTTTTAAAATCAAGAATAATAAAAGTTTTAAATGAACTAATCTTTAAAAAGATGAGCCATAAATAAATGAGAATAATTCCAAAACCTTGTCTCGAACCTACTAGAATAGGGATATCGTATCATGCATTGTTTACAGCTTTGGTCATTAATAAATGCAATAAAGGATATGATCCCAAAGTAAAATTCCGAAGTGCCTTCGCTCTAAAAAATTCATTAAAGCTCTCCAATTTCTCCTGAACCATATTTACAATTTCCTTCACGCAAACCTGACTTGCATTGAGCACAGAATTGTCAAAGGCTGTTAAATTCAGTAGTTCTTTCAAAATGTCTAAAAAATTCATCGTCGCTGATTCGGCTCTCAGCAGAGCATCGGAACAATTCGCTTTGATAAATTCTAAATATTTTTTCCGCATATAATCCCACTGCTTGGAAAGTTGCTTGTAACTCAATTCGAAGGTGCTGTTTTTGACTTTTTTCAGACCGTCTGTAAGTTTTTTAATGGCAGTGTCTAGGTTATCAAAAGCAGGTTTGAGTGTTTCTATATCTCTCTGAATTTGTGCAGTTTGTATTGCATTCAAGTGAAAAAATGTATCGTACAGACCAGACGAGATCAAGGCGTTCCCAACTTCAATTATTAACAGTAAATCAACACCTTCTTCTATTGTACTGATGTAGATCACGTGCGGCACGCACTTAGGAACGAAATCATTTCCGGCTAGCATCACTTGGTAGTTACAAATTTTCCCACTTTTTAGTTGCGTTTCAGAAGCGTGTACCGGACTCGATTGAGGGCTGTAAAATTCTTCTTCGCTATCTGTTTCTGTATCAGTCTCATTTGAGACATTTTTTAAATTGTTGACGTTACACAGCAAGATAAAAAATAATATATCAGTTGAAGACAAGGACGTTGCTGTTCGGCTGCAATATAAAAATGTAGTAGTACAATGTGACAACTGATTTCGATAATTACCTGGAATATAAGCCTAAAAATTTATTCTGAACTAAAATTAAAGCGTGGACCTTGGGGCGTTCTATTACAGCCTGTAGCCTATCTACAGCTTCTTGTAGTGTATTCAAAGCTGATGAACTGAGATCAGAATTGATCATTAGCTGTTCTATTGCTTCTATTAACATCAATTGTTCGGTATTGTGCAAATATATCCAACTATCGATTACGGATGTTACAATCGAAGCTATTTGTTTATTTGATTTCAACCTTAAAATAAAAATAAAGCAATTATAGAGGATGGAGTTAACTTTGATTTAAAAAAAGTAAATATTTAGCAAACTTTAATTAGGAAGTATAAGAAATACATTATACATGTACCTACTTCCATACAAATAATAATTTCGAGAACGAAGGCATATCTTAAGAGTAAACACAACTTTCCAGGCTGTACGTACAAGGTAGCCGTCTAGATCGTGCGCTAAGGATTTCAAAGCTGTTAGGCTATGTGGCGACGGGCGGCTTGCACATCCGGCAGCAAACTAAAACGTGCTGCACACTCATTGGTCAAAACGGCCAACCGATGAGAGCTTCGCGTCCCCCGCCGCAAACGTTTAAAAGCAGAGCTCAGAATTTGGGGTCCAACACACTTACAAAACGTACATCAGACCACTAATCGATTATCAAGCCCCACTGTACTGCAGCTTCTCCTCTAGTCAACGACACCAAATCGCCGCCGCCTGCGAACGCAGCATCTTACGCAAAATACACAGAGTCGATCCATATGCTACCCTTCCGACCTTACCATCCAATACGCAAACATACAACCAATCACACACAAACTCACATCCCTACAAACAAGATTTGCGCACCGCAGGGTCCACGGCGACACCCAGCCCACCAAAGAAATCCTAAAGATCCCTTGCAATAAATCCGCCACGGGAGGCCCCAAAAACCCAAAAGGAAATTCAAATTCCCTCCCATACTCAACTACACGAAAACCTACCCCAGGAATTCGAAGAGCTCCATGACAATGCCCCTTACACCATACGGTAACGCAAACCATACTAAAAACCAAAAAGAAACAATTACTGCTTCTTTTTCTTTCTTTTTCAGATAAGGACGCGCGTACCAGAATCCAACATGAACCACACCACCATCACCAATCCTACACCGAACGAGAACCGACCACGATCTCTATCAACCCCTTGACAACGACAATCTGCAATGCACCAAGGACATGATCCGATACCTGCACAATATAGCATAGATACAGATAATCATTGCATGTATTGTACATACTTATCACAAATCACGTACTAGGACTGAAGAGGACACAAGTCCTTAGCAGTCCGCCATTCATTTACTACTAACACAATCATTGTATCATCTATAACATGCAAAATAAGCCTATTTTGATTGATTGATTGACACTGCAAAGCAATTCCTACTTTGACGGCGCTTCAAGAAACATTCACCAGAGACGCTTGCAGAACCAGTTCATCTTTCCAGATCGACCTCGCGCCACGTTCCACCACCCAGAAGACCCGCATTCGCGCTCACTCCGACCACAGTGCTCGCCGCGTAGATTTCAGCTACCATTTTGTACCGGGTGACCCAATAAGATTGTTCCTCGGCCATAGCTCGAGAACCGTTCATCTCTAGGGTCAAAAAAATTATTGGATAAATCGGTCATGAAGAATCGCTGGAAAACATTTTCAAGTTTTAAAAATGACCACCAGAGGTCTGCCATCTTAAATTTTAAAATTGCATTTTCTTTAAATGTCGCATGACAAACTAAACAAAATTTTTCACATTTTTGAAGAGAACCAGTTTGTCATTTTCGTAAAAGTTATTTCAAAAACAAAGATGGTTCAATTGTTTTTGCAATAACCTGCTTTAACTTCTTAACAGTTTGATTGATTGTAACATTGATTGGTATCGTTGAAAAGAGCATTCCTTGGGCAACAAGAATCAACCAAAATATAGTTAATTTAGTTGAATCCTTCTCCGCCAGGGGGCTAGTTTTGACACTATGATCCAAAATACTAAAAAAATATAAAAAAATCAAATGGAATTATATGACTTTTTCTTTATGAAAAAGTAGCCAAATAACATCCAGGCCAGTGAAAACCGTTTTTCAAAATCTCGTTCCTAACCTCAAATATTGGGAAAATGAGATTTATTAATTAATTAATAAAAATGCTTAACTTGTATCTTAAATTTACTTTTTACGTATTTCCGGTATTTGTCGATGGCACGAAAGAAAAACACCCTACACTTTTAGGTAGGCCTTGGAAAATGAAACAAGATGCGTTATAAAATAATAACAGCCGTAATTTGTAAATTATTCTGCTGTGTTTACATTCAGAAAGTGCAGTTTTTTGAATTTGTAATCTTTTCTAAAATGCTGATTAAACCAAGAAGCATTTAATATGCTGGCGATATATTTTGAGTATTTTCAAAATGCGACCATCGCTGACAACATCTTCTTTTTGAGTTATCCGAATCGACCATGAACCATCGTCGCCAGCATATTAAATGCTTCTTGGTTAGAAATCGGGATTTTAGAAAAGATTACAAATTCAAAAAACTGCACTTTCTGAATGTAAACACAGCCGAATAATTTACAAATTACGGCTGTTATTATTTTATAATGCATCTTGTTTCATTTGTTTAATTTTCCAAGGCCTACCAGTGTAGGGTGCTTTTCCAAACAATCTTTCGCGCCATCGACAAAAACCGGAAATACGTCAAAAGTAAATTTAAGATACAATTTAAGCATTTTTATTAATTAATTGATTAATTTTATTTTCCCAATATTTGAGGTTAGGACTTAGACCAGTACATGGACTGCTAATTGTAACGAAAATATAGTCAAGGACATCGCCTGGGTATGTGAGTTTCAGGGTAAACGAGTCTGTCCGAAGTTGTGCGATTAGACACGATTTGACACTGTCAACCTATAAATTAACAAACGTCAATTAATTAATCGCCTAGATATGCCAAAAAAGCAAACCTATCCGTATTTGTGGACGTATAGAAGATAATCAAGAGTATTTAAAGCTTCCCGTACTACGCGGTTCCCATAAAAGATACTCTTTACGCGATCCGAGTGGTGTACATACGACTAGTTTAGCCTGAGATTCACATACCCACGACTACAGTGCCCTCTATCCGTGACCGCCCATTTTGCATTGAAAGCATAGGGATAATAGCAGTCCATGTACTATATGGACTAAGGGTTAAGAACGAGATTTTGAAAAACGGTTTTCACTGGCCTCTTTGGTTGTTATTTGGTTATTTGATTTTTTTAGGATTTTGGATCATAGTGTTATTCAACTAAATTAACTATATTTTGGTTGATTCTTGTTGCCCAAGGAATGCTCTTTTCAACAATACCAAATTTGTTAAGAAGTTAAAGCAGGTTATTGCAAAAACAATTGAACGACCCACGCCATTTTTGTTTTTGAAATAACTGAGTTTTTTGTTTTTACGAAAATGATGGATAAACTGGTTCTCTTTAAAACTGTGAAAAGAGAATGCTTAGTTTATTATGCAAAATTTAAATAAAATGCAATTTTAAAATTTAAGATGGCAGTTACGCCCTCTGGTGGTCATTTTTGGAACTTGAAAATATTTTGCAGCGATTCTTCATAACCGATTTACCTAATAATGTTTCTTACCCCTAAGTCATACGACGAACGATTCCCGAGATATGGCCGAGGAACAGTCTTATTGGGTCACCTGGTACATATTGTAATATAAGGTGCATACAAAACTACTGTTTTTACATGTTTTATTAAGCTTTTGGTATACCCACAAATTTAAAAATAAATTTCAACATTTCTGTTATTAGTAGCAATAACCATGACTTTTGTTGTTTTATGAATTGCTACTATAATAACAGAAATGTTGAAATTATTTTTAAATTTGCGGGTATAAGTACCAAAAGCTTAATAAAACATGTAAAAACAGTTTTGTATGCACCTTTTAATTCTGAACAGCTTTAAACTCTACAGTTTTTTCTGTAAAATGTACAGATATTGCATAAAACTAATTCCCATGTTAAATCCCTATGTTCCTACTTACTGTGCACCACCCGGTCTGTGTTCTCTCTTTAACCTGCAGATTATCATATAACTGTCTCATTTGCTCTTGCACGGACACATTTTTCGCTCATGCAGATTGTTAGTGATAGATTTTTTTATGGGATAGTTAACCCCAGCCATAGGGGGACAAGATGTGTTAAATTATTTGCAATTTGGATCTGGGCTTGTGGATAATTGTGGTCAAAATGTAGCCCAGGTCCTGCTCAGCTCAGCCCCTCTTTCGCAAGTTTTGTAGCTACGAGGCTCATGTTGATTTTGTTTTGATCTCGTATGCTAACAGTCTTACACTTTTAAGATCAATGACCATTTGTGAACTTGTACCCACTTGGTCAGCTCGGTTTAAACAGTACTTACATAACAACATCAGGTCCACATAAATACCGGACAATAGTGACACATACACTAAGAAATCTCTTCATAGCAGCGACATCTTCCTGTCCGATGCTCACAAATAGATATCCCATAAACTATGATTAGGTCATTAAAATTAACAAAGCTAAATGTAACATATCTTACTTCTTCAAATGCCATATTCAAACCATTGTCACATTGAATGGAAGTGTACGAATTGCCAAATTGACAACTCATAATACGCTGCGAGGTGACAATCGGGGAAAATATTTGCACGATAATGTTAGAACTAATCTTTGCATTTTTATTCTTAAAATGAATGTTTATAGATCAAATACTATCATTAATTAAATACCTGTTCTGATGTTAATCCCTGCAACTTCGCCAAATCGTTAATGTGTGAAGCGAATTTTTTATTGTACTTAGTATAAATAACATCATTCGAATAATCGAATACCAACAGGCATTTCATTCTAAAGAGACAATAATGAAATCTTCGTTTTCAATAGCCTTTTTGAAAGTTGCTGCCGTTGGTCAGCTGTTTGTTGGTTGATTGTACTTGTGTAGTGCAAAGGAACAAGTAGCGCATAAGCGCTGAACTATAGTGCAACGCTGTATTGGAGGGTATACGGATACTAACCTAACCTTGGAAAGCTTGGGATATACGCAGGTATTCGTCATATACCGGGTGATTCGTTAAGAGTGATGATCGTTTGAATTTCGCGCGTAAGGTTCTAGTATTTTTGGCATTATTTAACTGATGGTAAACTTTTTCAAAACTTTCAGAGGCCACTCAAAAAATTCATTATGCTTAGGATTCGATTATCATTTATCAAAACTCACTTATCTTGAACGGTTTAGAGAATGAATTTTTGAATTGACTTTTGCATCTCCTATTTTTAGAGAAAAAATTGACGTAAAAGTATATCAAAAATCATGACGGTACACGGTACGCAAATCTTAAATGCGTCCAATTCAGAATAAAATGGCGCATTTAGAAAAAATAGAAAATGGTATGTTTTTATTTTAAAAAAACAAAATGGCGCTAAATCCCGGTATTTACTAAAGTCCCTTGGGACTTTAGTATTTACGGAAACGATGAAGTTATTTTATTTCAATCATAGACATATGAGTATTATTTCAATCCGCAATTGACCGATTGTGGCTGTGCACCAAATTTCAAATTTCTGTTTCAACATGCAAGTTTCCACACATTCTTAACCCTTATCGAGTTTCACCTGCACCCAAGCTTTGTAATTTTAGAATTTGTAGGTACCACGGTACCACTACCGTTAGGTCGACCGCAGATATACGTAAACGTAACGTAATATATCTGTGGGTCGACGTTCATGCTGATAAGACTGCGTAAGATTTGCAATTCCTATTTCTGTGTTCCTAATATAAATTCTCAGAGCATATAAGAAAAGGAATGTATACACAAACCATAGAGTAAACAACCAATTGAATAAGCAGATACTACCACAGGCGCTTTCTTTCGGCTACTTCGCAATCATGATTTCGAGATCGTGATTCGTAGGATCACGTTTTACGAAAGAACGCGCGAATTTGAATCAAAGTTTGGTTAAGTTTACGTAGCGCACATTTGCATTCGAATTACGTATTTTTTGTTTGGATTATGAAAATAATTTAAATACAAGTGGAAGCACGTGCACGATTATGCTATACAAATATTGACTAATCTAACATTTGAGCAAAAATATCCAGAATATCCTTGCATTTATAGGTTAGGAATTCGTGTCAAAATACTTTTTTCTATTTCGGTGTCACAATGATGATTTTGTACAACTGTTTTCGGCCGAAAACAGTTGTACAAAGGCAGTGATTATAGTCGTTTTTTTTGGTAACTCATCTCTTAAGTTGGCAGTTACTAGTTAGTACAAGTAGGTACTCATATATATAAGAGAAGTATATGGATAACCGCCTATGATTGCAATGTGCAAATTGTTCGCCATAAAAGAGAGCTGCCCTATTCCTTAGTCCTGAACTCTGTATTTATGCGCAAACTCCCCAAGTAAATATTTACTTCTCTCCGCCTACTTTTAAGTAGCGCCAATTTCAAATTTCATAACCTATAACTCGAAAATAGGGTTAAAATTTTATTAAACCATTATTGTGTGCAATTACCATATGTAAACACAACCACGCACCATTCGGAAACTTCACCCAGACTTCTATTCGCTTCATGCAAGTTCATATTCACCACATTGGCCCCATTCCACCTGCCGACTCCTATCACTATTGTCTGATCCTGTGATGTCTTTAGATAAGTATACTAGCTGGCCGAGGCCCACCCTCCCAAGACCAATCGCCGCCGAAACGTTTCTTACCTGTTGACTATATCGCTTCGATTCCCCTACTTGCATCTTCACCGAGAGGGACGACGACAATTTGAATCTTCCCTTTTTTGTGCCCTCAACATTGTTTTCGGCACACAAGGATTCGGGACCTGCAGTCAATGGCCTACTTGAATGATTTCACTGCCAACTCAAATCAGCGCTCACGTGCCCCCCAGTGCGTTCTGGTTCAAAGTACTCCGTATCGTTCTGCTTGGAAACTGTAGCATTTTCACGGAGAACTTTCGAGCTTCCTCAGCGGAGTTTGTTTACAGTTACACACTTCGAAGGCAAACTTTGTAACGATTTAGAAACTTAAATTGCAATTGAAATAATGAAATTGGATAAGTTCGAATCAGCTATAATATAAAGTGATACATTACCAATGTTCAAAGAAACACAATTAAATTAAAGACATTTACTGATTTTAAAATAAAATTAACATTGTCGAGTTGGAAATCTTTTAGGTGTTAAGGGACCCCCATATAACTTCGTGCCCCCATCATGCTTGCGTGCATCCAAATCAATGCAGTCATAGCGGTTAAAATGACGAGAACACAACCTTGTTTTTACATCATCGAATTCCGATAGTTCACATGCTTGCAGTCACCGATTCTTGTTGCTTTTTTCACTTGGGAATCTAATAACAAGTATGGCATAAATGAATTGATTGCAGATAATTGCATTGTAACTTACTTGTGCCATGAAACCGAAAAATCCACTTTCCCACAAGTACCTGCATTTCTTTATTTCTAAGTAATGAACACACTAAAATTGCCAAACATTAGGTATTCCATTACAATTATTGTGTATCACTTACGTATACTGATTTATATAACTACGAAAGGCTTCTTTACTATTAAAATTAAACAAAAGTTCAATAACTCATAAACAAAACAAACAATTTAACCTCAATCCGTTATGTCAAACTGGAGTAAATGCTTGGTAAATAACACTACATAATAACAGGCAAGCGCATTAGCGCCTAGTTCCCAACTAATGACAGAAGTATATTTCCATCCACTAACGTTGGCGATAGGCGTGTCCACTCGTTTATCCATATACTTCTCTTATATATATGTAGGTACTGCGTTGGGTACTTCCATGTTTGAACTTCAAAATGTCAGTCTTACTACGCTGCCAACCTAAAACTTAACGGCATAAAAAGTGTTCCCAACATAAAACATGTTAGTTCTAATGTTCCCTATAGTTTCTGATAATGATTTTTTTAATTAAATTAAAGCACCGAAATAGAAAAAATAGTATGAAAAACGCGTGTTACAATGCTTTATTGTAATACTCCTATCTTGCGGACACTCGTGGCTACGCTTCGCGTCGCCACTCGTGCCACAAGATAGTCGTATTACAATAGGTCGCATTGTAACACTTGTCTTTCAATATACTAGGTATAAATACAAGTGGAAGTACTTGCACGATTATGCTCCTGTTCAGTTACAAATATTGACTAACCTAACATTTGAGCAAAAATATCCTTGCATTTATAGATTTTAGGAATTCGTGAAAATAAAACTTTATGTTCATTTTGTTCACGATTTTAGGAATCATGATGATAAGAACTTAATCATATAAACATGGATAGAGCTATCTCATAAGCTCTACTAAAAGACAACCGTCACCAACATTCCAACGTGCATTTTTATGCCTATCATCTTTTACTATTAGTAAGTTGTAATGTATTTATCTTTTGCCGGGTTGATTGTAAAAGTGCGCAAGCTTGGCGATGGTAAGGACGACTGCGTTTTGTTGTCCAGTGATGTGATGGGTTTCTTAGAATGATTGGCATCAGTGATGGTATCCACCGTTGTAACTAATGCCAGAACGTTTAGGTGGATAGTTATAACCTCACTTTATTTGTTTACATACAACTGCGAGTGCAACTTTGTGTTTTATCGTCCCTAGTTAAATTATGGAATGGTATGTTCATTGATTTTTTCTTATTCCAAAATGATTTCCTACACATTACTTACAGGAAGCGAAAATTATCTGCTGCCCTTGCGGCGGTAATAGCTATGTGCAGCTCAGAGGAAGTATCTAGCTCCGATGAAAGTTATTCAAGTGATCCTGATTCTGTAGATGAACAGCAAAGTAAAAAGGCTAAAATAACCGACTATATGACAATTATACATCAATACACAGATACAGATTTTAAGTCACACTTCCGTTTGACTAGGACTCAAGTTGAGGTACCTAATTATCTTGGTGCATCAGCATATGGCAGGATTAGTGTGTTCAAATTCTGTTCCAGATGCTTATATGTTTAACACAACAAAAATATGTGTCACTTGGAACGAAAAGTGTACTTTCTTACGAAACGGCATTACTAACAACAATTTGGTGTCTTGCAAACCAAGAAAGTTTCCGAGGCATTGCCGATAGGTTTGGACTGGGAAAAGGAAATTGTCATGAAGTGGTTATGAGGGTAATGAAAATCCTATACAATGAAAGAGGCAGGTTTATACTTTGGCCAAACGATTATAAAAAAAATGTAGACGAATTTAACCAATGTCGAGGGCAGAACAGTTTTCCTGGTGTGATAGGATGTGTAGATGGAACACACATTCCGATACCTGGATCAGGAAGTGATAATTCCTATTACAACAGAAAAGGTTTTCATTCTGTCATCTTACAAGGTGTGTGCAATGCCAAACTGCAATTTATGGATATATTTTGTGGTTTCCCGGGATCATGCCATGATGCGAATGTTTGGAAGCAGAGTCCAGTGTATGAGTTATTGAAAAGCTCTAATATACCTGCAGATTTACATCTATTAGGTGATTCCGCTTACCCTTTGGATACATTTTTAATGTGCCCATTTCGAGATAATGGCCATTTAACTAATGCACAAAAAAAATTTAATGTCACATTAAGCTCGACCAGAGTTGTGATAGAAATGGCATATGGTCGTTTAAAACAGAAATTTAGAAGATTAAAATATTTACAAGTTGAGAAGGTAGAATATGCAAAATACTACATAATGGCTGCCTGTGTTCTACATAATGTTTGCATCGATGAAGATGATAATCAAGATTCTTCATGTAGTAATGCCTCTGAAGATATAAATGCAGGTAGTGTTGGAGAGGAACTAGTTAATAGCGCAGCAAAAGAAAAGCGTTTAGAAATTATGCAAAACCTTCTGTAACACACTTACTTGTCTATATTATTTTTATTAAACTATATATCATAACAAAAAATATACTCTATCATAAATAAAAATAAAATATCATTTTGACCCAGAATATAAAATAAATACCATAATTTATAAGCTGTCACTAATTTTTTGCAATATTTGTAATTTTTTTTCTTCTCTTTCTTCTTTCTTTTGAATATATGTTTCATAAATTTTCAATTTTTGCCGTAAATACTGTTCTTTGGAAAAACGTTTTTTAATTTGAGGTGTAGGTATGGTAGACTCGACTTCTTCAACGTCAATTGTGGATGCTAAAGTATTTTCAGGAGGTTGAATATTTGCTTTACAGCCAAGAACCCTATCGAAGGTATCAAAAAGTGGCCAGTGAACTGTACCCTGGCCAGTGGAATTCTTTTTTTTTTTATTTGCCTTAAGTATATAACAGGTTGCGATATTTGTTGTCACATTCAGTGCCTGTAAATTCTATACCACATACATTGGTCATTTGCCTTGCGATGTCATTCCAAAGTTTATTTTTTTTACATTTGGGATTTATGAAATCCCTTTCTTCATCTAATCTTTTTGTCACAAGCAATATCGCTCTTTCTTCGGTCCACTTTTTTCCAGAATCTCCTGAAGGGGTTGGAGATTGCTCCTTGAACTCTTCACTCTGTTCTGCATCTACATCTTCCTGCAGGGGAGATGAATTTTCCTCAATTATTCGACTAAATTGTACTATATCCTTTGGTGATATACCAAATTGTATTAATTTCCCATTTTTTACAATCTGTGTAATGAATTCTTGAGCAAATTGGTCATCTAAAAATATATTTCACAAGAATAAATTTGATTTTTGGACAAGTGTTGTAAAAACGCAATAGCATTTAATACTTAATAATTTATATTGTACCATTATTAAAACGTTGTACAACAAGTGTGTCTTCATTCCACTGCAATATTTTTCCATTAATTTGGACTTTTAACATCTTTTCTGTTGTAATTGTTGTATACTTCGGCGCCAAAAGTTTGATAATAGTGAGGTTAGTTCAGCTTACATCAGTTCCATCTAAAAAATCGCGGATGGATTGATGCATCAAACGTTTTCCCGCCAGTTGAGAACGGAACGCGTTGCCGTTGCACAACGTTTGACAACAGAATGGATTGATGTGGCATCAGTGGTCCACCAATAGACAACAGAACGCACCCCCTGTTTGTCCGTTTACATCGTATATTCGCAAACAGCTGTTTTTGTTGTTTAACCTTGCTTGACTTTAGGTACATGGTTATATATGAAACTAAACTTTTAATACAGTTCTGTACCACTAAATTGTCCTATAAAGATGTATTATTCATGTATTGAGAACCTTTTTTCCCCAAAATAATAAATATTGCATTGTTTATTATCATTGTGAGGTTAAATATTTGAATTTTCTGATTGGTTACTAATATACTATCACTGAACTGTACATGGAATAACAACATATTATAGATTGTACGTCGACAAGAGAGATACAGCACAAAAGTATGTAGAGTCTTGAATCAGAACATGTTGGCGACATAGTGTAATTGCATTGCATCGATGTTTATATGATCTAAGGATAAGATCACACTTCGAAAGAAAGCACCTATTGAACATCTATATCTCTCTGTTCCTGTTTTCTATGGTCTCCGTTTTGGTTTTTTGGTATACGTTATGTTGGTAATTCCGTAGCTTTACAGTGTTGCACTGCAAGTTTTTTTATTTTTGTTTTTATCCATTCAGAGTTGAAAAGTATAATTGTTAATTCTTTTACTTCACAATGAAGTTAATTAAAAGTGTTTTATGCATCATTCTGTGAAATAATTTTCCACCCATAATTTAGCCCTACACTTTTCATTAAATGAATTAAACAGAATCGAATCTCCAACAATTGATCTTGACAAGGTCTCAAGGGACAAAGAAGATGTCAGTGTCCGGTAGTTTGGGAAGTCCCAGTAAAGACTCAATCTCGGCAACTAATAGTATAACTGGCGGAGAAGAACTACCTCGCGATTTGAGTCGTCTTTCTTTGTTCTCTGCCACCTCGAATACTTCACAAGATGAACAGTTCCGTAGCGAAGGGCATGCCGAACATAGTCTAAGCTGTATGAGACATTACTTACAAGCTGGAAAACTGTGTGATGTCGTTCTCATTGCGGGTGTTAATCAGCGCCGTGTACCTGCTCATAGGTATGTATAATACAAATTGTTTGATGTAGATACCAAACGAGTTTCAGGCAATGTAAGTTCGTCTGAAGCAGACTATTAGTGTAAAAACTATCATACCAGTGGGGCAATGAAATAATGTTATTGTCAGCAGTTATTTAAATCTGAAACAAAGGTATATCTTCTTTGTCTATAAAATCTTTTGTTAAGGGTAACTTGATGCTATCGTAGTCAAGAGGCCAAATGCTCAGATCTGTTTTTTGTCTTAAACTTATCTGATAGATATTTTCGAGGATATTTCCTATGTGAATACATGTTTCTAATAAATTTCACTATATGCATGTGTGATTTCTGACTGCACTACTCACATTTTTAGGACATTTTCTCAAACAGAAAAGTCTGTTCTGGATCCTTTTTACTGGAGTGTGCTATTGATCTGAAATTTTGGTAAAAGTTAGAATGGCTTCTGTATAGCTCCGAGTATGGCTCTCTCTCTTTCTCTCTATCATTCTATTAGGAGAAATGCATCTCTTAATATTATACATTATCTGAAATGAAAACAAGTAGGGACCATATATGAAATAATTATATACCTACATTTATTTATTTATTTTTAAGTGGGCGGCGTTTCAGCCAAGGCTGCTTACTAACATTTGTTGAAAATTGAGATTTTTAATGCAAACATAGAAACAAATGAATTCGAATAAATGTACTGATTGCAAACGTCAGTTTCTGTCACCTTAAATCAAAAAGGGCATGCACAATCTCATCGTAACTTGGAAAGGGATATCAGGTCCATCGATGTAATGTCACAAAGTAACATGTTGTGAGAACTTTGTATATACAGGTTCCTACAACAGACCTTTTGTTTCGCCTTTCGTGCAAATGACCTTGTTTTTTGAAGTTAAGAAATAAATTTGAGCCATAATGTTAATTGGAGCAAAGGGTCAATTAAATTCTTTTATTGCTATAAGACCGACTTAATTGGAGGCGATTGCTGCAACCCATTCAACTAATTACAGGGAAATTATACATATCCATATAGCCGGAATGAAATCTCCAAATTCGGAGATACAGCAATCCTCTTTTGTTCTTTGGAATAGGAGGTTAAACGGCGAGGTTTCCTAACACGTTGATATTTTTCTTAAACTACACGACCCTGCCGGTTTTAATGCCGGATTTCATATACCAAAAAAACTAAAATGGATTAATGGGTAATTAACGAACCTAAAATTCAATAAGATTGATTTATCTCTCTGGAAAGAGAGCGTTCCGCAGAATTTAAATATTCCTACAGGAACGGTTCCAAACGGCAAATTACATACGGGCTCTTATTTTCCTTAATGGGCGGCTCTACAAATTAACCTACTAATTTGTACCTTATATTTCGTACACAGAAATACATATCTTTAGAGCGACAATCTTCGTAACGAAGCGCCCAACTTTAAAAATGCAAAAAACTACGTACGTACACTACCCAAGACAAAGGTTTCTAGGCAAAAAGAAGATATTTTAACAATATTAAAAAAGTTCTGATATTTACAATTTTTGTAATCACAGAAAGATTCTCTATCAAATGACACAAAAAGTAAAAATTACTTCCATAATATAATAATTAGCATCTTGTAGAGGGAAAAAACTGGTCATAATAATGTGTTATTTTGAAAAATTTTTTTAATAACTTCGGTAAAATTTCGGGTAAATATAAAAACGATTTTGCACAATTTCATTTTTGTCCGGATATTTCCGAAAGTAGTCGGAATTTTTTCAGTTTAAAAACTGCATTTTGTTAAGCATCAAAATACGCAACTCCAAGATCCCCATGGTGGCCCTCAAATTTGAATCAGCCTGTATACGCTGTCATTCTTTGACCTACTCCGCTTTGAAAAACTTCAGCTGCAATCAATGTAATTACGCTACAATTAATAACGTTCGCTTAAAGTGTCGTCTTTCAACACAAAACCTTCTTAAAAATTTGATGATCAGTGTAATTACGCTACTCACGATAAGCGTAATTTTAAACGGCGTGTCTGAAAACATGCCATATTTAAGGATGTTATGTGCAGTCTGTGCAATTATGCCACAAATTGTAAGAAAAATTTCGATCGTCATATACATATTATTAAAGCACGACCATCGAAAAATGTGATCAGTCTAATTATGCCACTGTAGAGCTGTTTTAAAGCGTTATCGGCGTAAGGGAATGTCGGCGAGTGGGTGTAAAGTTGTACGAGTGCGCTAGACATTGAATCATACATTTATTGTGATCTTTATTTGTAATTAGAAAATTAAGTTCATTGTGGTCAAGCTAATTCAAGACGGCCTCGAGTTCTTAAGAAAAAGGAAGGTCAGGTAGATAGAATTAAGGGATTATATATTTAAATCTCAAAAACGGAATGATACACTCAATTTATATACTTATTAGTAGAATTTTACTTAAAAACTTGCTAGAATAACCCTATGTTTACAAAACGCTCTCGACTATACTCGCAATTTGTTAATTACACAAGCGCCTCTAGAGACAAATTCACATTATCGGTCACATCACGTGATCTGACAGTGAATTGACCGATAATGTGAATAAGCACGGCGAACTTGGTCGAACTGCGAACATAAACTCAACTGATCTTTGAACGCGAGCGTAATCAAAGGGATCGTGAACGATAACGCGACTGCTGATATCTCTGTTGATACAAATGAAAGTACATATTAATTTGCAGAGACTGAGACTGGATCCGTTGGAGACGCCAAACACACTGGTCGTCCAAAAACAAGCCGTTCGAATGTGAACACTATTCCGACCATATTTTGTATGAAATTTTCGAACTGCAGCCGCCAAGCTTTCACTATTTTTGAAATATTCTTTAATAATGAAGACACGTTGTTCTATCGTGTAACGCTCCATTTTTAATAACCCTATACTGTTAAGGCGGGTTTAGGCTCGTACGCAGAATGCACACGTTGCAGAAGTGAGTGGAAATTTCAGCTGCAGAAGTACGCTCCCGTGTGTACTAGTGATCTATCTGTTTATGTTGGTACGCAGTTGTTCTCAGTGTTCAAGTGTCGAAATTGACATTTAAAACCTAACCTCTTTTGGTCGTTAAATAACGTGGTTGGTTAAGTGAATAGAAAAAACAGATTTTTGATTTATTTCTGCAATGGCAGACAAGAAGAGAATTAAATTAAAGAAAATACTGTTACTAACGGCGTTAAGTAATGAGTTGGGGCTCTTGCATACTCAAAGGAGGGTACGACGGTGGGCAGTAAGACCTGTTAACAAATATAGGAGAAATTTTTGAAGGTTTCTAAATGTTTTTCAAGTAATGGTGACAAAGGATCAAGAAGAGCTGTACGCCCGACTACAAACAACTGCGTACAAAGTTTAAATTCTGCGAACTTCTGCGTCTCCTACAGACAAGCATATTTGCGGCAACCTACGTTTTGTATTTGTGCGTTCAAGCATAAACAAGGCCGTATATCAACATGGTCTCGAACTACCTGCGGCTGCGACTTTCTGCAGCAGCGCCGTTCTGCGTACGAGCCTAAACCCGCCTTTAGCTGTCAAATTGCTTTTTTTTCAGGGTTGCCAACACTTCACCGCACAAATGGCGGCAAATTCAAATCTTGCGTTAATTTTGGGACACCCTTTAGTATAAAACATTATAGACAAAAAAGAATGAAGAGACAGAATATGTTAATTAAATTAATAATTTGCAGATGCCATGAGTGGAAGAAAACCTAGAAATCAAGGGAAATGAGTAAGTGATTGGAATTATTTACTCACAAGTAAAACTTAGTATAGTAGGAAGCGGGCTTGAGTTGATATCGCAGCGGTGACAGATGTTATTGAAGTTTTGTGACATGTTAATCGTTGGACATTTATAAAACAAATTAGATGAAAATGTTTATAAATTGGCCTTATCTGAATCGCGTATTACATAAAAAACATGGACATGGCAACACTGCGCGCAGCAACACGTGTTAATCGCTAGCGAATTCGCACGATCTGAAGCGATGGTACCTGATTCCGGAAGCGATAATCAATTTCTTACATCGTACTACTTACGGCCTGCGTCTTACGGAACCACTCTGAATCTCGCCATTATAGTTTAAATGTTTATTTTTCTTATTTCATACTCTTAACGCCTACTGTTACGGAACTCTGAATCAGGCTTAAGTTTTTTGAATTCTTCTACACAGGTGCTTTTTAAAACTCGATTTATAATTTTAATTAGTTGCAAAATTGCACTGGACACATTTTAAATCGTTAGATATCTTGTGTGACAACAGATGACGTTTATTGCTGGCTGAGTAATCACACTGAATGCATTTAAATTTTTTTTAAACTCGACGAAACAGAGGAGCTAAACCATAGACAAAATATGGCTAAACATACCAATACTATACTATTTCAGAAATTTAATCAGACTTTTAAGTTCTTTTTATTGCCGCTAGAAGTCTCATCCAACGCGAATCTTACCGTAAATGTTTATATTAATGACATGCAATAATTGATACTTTGTAATAGCGTTTTCGATTGGCAAAACTCGTGCTGCACAAGTGCAATTTTTACGTTCTATTGGTAATTTTAGGGTAATTTTCTGTGTTCCATTGGCAAATGTGATGCAACAATTACGCACTCAGTGCAAATTTCGACGCACGAGGTCCGAGAGATCGTGGAGCTGCTAGCTAACAAATTTTCAAAACAAACGTGCGACAATTTGAATTTGTTTCTTGCGTTGGGAGTTTTTTGTCGTCATCAAGCGATAGCGAAGATGATGAACTAGCCATAACTTCTATTTTACAAAAAGTTGCACTTACTCATTAAACTGAACGCCAAAAATTGGTCCTTTACAGGAATTTCAAATTTATATTCCTCATCGTTTATCATAAATAATACTGAAATCGTTTGTCATTTTTTAGAATAGAGATTTGTCGATTACCTAAATCTAAAATGAGGTTATGGACAAATGACAACAAATATTTACGAGTATTTATGTTCCATTGAGAGCAATTTTCACATGGATTTCTTCAGTTTCTCGTGCAACACTCGTGCAGTACGAGTTGTGCCAATCGAAAACGCTATAAGTTTAATGTGAGAAACTTGACGCGGTTGACATTTGTTGAACAAATCTTATCATATTATATTCAGCCCTGTGATGTATTAGAAACGTCAACATGTACCTAACCTGCTATTGCTGTGCAAAAAAACGATTAATCGATAATTATCGATAATCGATTAATCAATTCAAAGCACCACTTAATTTTAAATAACTAATTATCGATTAATCGACGACCGATAAATTAAAAAAAATTATCGATTAATCGATAATTATCGATCTCTGTGCGATTAGTTATTGATAAATCAATAACAATTTCATTTATCACGTAGCACTATAATCTGTACGTTAAGTTTAACTTTAGTGATATCTACATCACAGGGCTGAAACTCCGTATAGGTGATACACGTTTATTAGAGCTTTTATTAAGTGGTAGGACTACACAAACCCCATTACTTTATTGAGTGGTAGAGCCGAGTTACCCCACTGACGTCATGACCACATGTACTCGTACAGTATTTGATTATGGTAGCAGACTTGTCAGCCATTTTGGAGCCCACTGACAATCCAAATCTGTGCACCAAAAAGTGCAGTCCAATCACAGTCCTCGTCCTGCACCTCTATGTCCGACATGTAACGGCGACCTTTCAAATGTTTCTTCACAAGTCCAAAAATGTGGAAATTTATTTATTATCCCTCTCTTGTTCTGGGCCCTCAACAGGCTTGCGCCCAATTACAGAGTGACCCGCATAATGCTTTTTAGAGGTGCCTCTGCAGAAGGTCTTAAGTTGTTCTATACTACTCCGGCATTTACCTTACGAATTAGGAAAACTGCAGGAAAACCTAATACGGTAATTCGGAGTAGCCGTCAGAATGCTCGAAACTGGTCTAAGGTAATTCCCATCTCTGCCACAGAGAAAAATTCACCTCAGCCCAGGATCGAACACCTGACCTCCAGATTTATAGTCCCACGCTCTACCACTGAACCATAAAGCCGGATAAATAATAATACTCTTTTATTTCCATGGACACATGATTGTAGTGCATAGGATGCGTCAAAAAATACATTACTTTACATTACTAAAAAAAAATCGTTTAGATAGTAGAAGCATCTCTCTACAAGAAAACGTTTCAGATCCTTTTTAAATTTAAAAATGTTTTGTTGCACTTTGACATAGTGTGGTAGAGTATTATAAACTCTGACTGCAGAACAGAGAGGACCATTTTTTTAATATCTAGTTTACATTCAGGTAGCAGTGTTTTTATTCCATATATTATACTGCAAGTCATTCTCTGTGATGTGTCCGATTGACCTTTACATCCCCTCCACGCACGCAATGTACTCCTCCCGAATCTTCACATTGAATTGTCGCACAATGTCATACAAGGACTTGCGTGCTTACCAGAACCGTGTCAACCACATTTGACTGCAGTGACCCTGTACCCTTATATTGTCAACTTCCAGAATTTGCATTAAAATGACATTTCACATTGGAAATCATGACAATTATCATTCAAATTAAAATCGGCGCCGCCGTGCTTAAGACTTCCATAACGATTGCATTGCCCTATGTTACTTATACGGACTTTAGGGGAACTTTATTTTCAGATTGGTCCTGTCAGCTGCTAGCGAATATTTCTCAGCAATGTTCACTGGCAACATGCGAGAAACTGCCGAGCCAGAGATCACTTTACAGGATGTGAATGGGGACGTTCTATACGCTCTTGTAAACTACTGTTATACTGGAACTATAGAAATAAGGGAGGATAATGTAGAGACTCTTCTAGCAACAGCGTGTCTAATGCAGCTTAGGGAGGTTACCGAAGCGTGTTCAAGATTTCTCGCACATCAACTACATCCCAGTAATTGTTTAGGTATTGCCGTATTTGCGGAACATCAAAATTGCAATAGCCTACTACATGAGGCAACTGCATATACCAGCCAACATTTCAACCAGGTACTATACCAACCTTTTTTAATGGGAATTTACTTTTGCAATAACAGGTTATTAAAAACCAAGAGTTCCTTCAACTTAATGTCGAACAAATGGCGATTTTATTAGGAAGCGATGATCTTAACGTTACATCGGAGCAACAAATTTTTTACGCTTTAATGAGCTGGATTAATCATGATGTAATTTCACGAAAACCGCACATTGCTCGTTTACTCGGTCTGGTGAAGTTGCCACTTTTAGAACCATCATTTCTAGCAGATAATATAGAAAATGTTATCGGGACTGATCCTGCTTGCCAAAAACTGATTATGGAGGCAATGAAGTGGCACTTGTTACCAGAACGGCGATCGCAGATGATCAGTTCACGAACTAGACCTAGGAAAGCCACTCTGGGGCGTGTTCTTGTGGTCGGGGGAATGGATAAAAGTAAAGGGGCAACTACTATTGAAAGTTATGATCCAAGAAGTGACTGTTGGACTATTGCTTACCATTTAAGTGGACGCAGATTGCAGTTTGGCATTGCATTGATGGGAGATAAGTATGTTACATTTGATTTTAAACATACAAATAAATGGAACTAAAATCTGTAACAGTTTGAGAACTTGATGCAATGTTTAGCTCAACATTTTCAGATTACTAGTGGTTGGTGGTAGAGATGGTCTCAAGACTTTAAACACAATGGAGTGCTTAGATATGGAGTCTGGCGCTTGGACCCAATTATCTCCCATGAACACCCATAGACACGGATTGGGTGTTGCTGTTTTGGGGGGACCATTGTATGCAGTTGGTGGTCACGATGGTTGGAGTTACCTCAACACTGTTGAGAGGTGATCCAAAACTATAGTTTTCGTAATTCAATTAATTTTAAATTTTAGATGGGATTCTGTGACTCGTCAGTGGAATTATGTCGCTCCTATGCAAGGTCAGCGCTGTTCTGCAGGTGTGGCTGTGTTAGGTGGAAAGTTATATGCTGTAGGCGGTCGAGATGGCACGTCCTGTTTACGCACAGTGGAATGTTACGATCCGCACACTAATAAATGGACGACATGTGCACAGATGGCTCGCCGGAGAGGTGGAGTAGGGGTTGCAGTTGCTAATGGCTACTTATATGCTATGGGTGGCCAAGATGCACCTGCAAATAACCCTGCAGCCTCTAGGTTTTTCTGTGTTGAAAGATATGATCCTGGTAGGGGGCCGCATTATTTACAATATACAGTGTGTAAAGCGATGGGGTATACAAGAGGGAATTTTTTTTAAAATATTGATTTATGAAAAAAATTTATTCTTCATGATATTTTTTGCTTGCTTTGATAGTACCAATAACGTTTCGATAATCTAAAATTTATTTATAGAAATCTGGAAAAATAATAAAATTAATTTTTTTTATTGAAGGTTATTCTACATTATAATCAAAATAGCGTATAGGCGCGTACAGACCGAGTTTCCAACGCAAGCCAAGGCATATGTGGTTACAGATTTGGAGGTGTTCGGATTGGTGTGTACCGCGCGAGCCAACGGTTTCTAACCGCTTCCAACGGCGCTGTTGGCGTTCGATTGCGTTCGCTCAGTGAGCGGTACATCAAAGAGAAATTTGATGTGGTCTGGACAGGATTTGTCGCGATTTTAGTTTTTAGTCGTTTGTCTGTCTTTTTAAAATGTCCACCATCTTCATTTTGAAGTTCCTCTAGTAAGTGACTGTCACTATACAAACTCCTATTTTTAAATGGTGTTGTTACCTCGTCCTCGTCGCATGACATTGTTTGACAGACTAGCAGCACCGGTTACTGAACTTTACCCAACACGGTCCCACCAAGTCCAACTCAAATCTTAAATTTTGGTGTGGACGAGGACATTCCAATCGTTTGCAACGACAAACGCCAACGTCACATGTGCTTGAATTCATTGGCTTGGCGTTGGAATCCGGTCTGTACGCGGCTTATTGCTATCAAACCACAAACAATCGAAACGTTATTGGTACTTTCAAAGCAAGCAAAAAATATCATGAAGAATAAATTTTTGTCATAAATCAATATTTAAAAAAAAATCCCTCTTGTATACCCCATCGCTTTACACACTGTATATTTGGTGTTAAATCAAGTTCACGCATCAATAAAGCAAGATGCTTAGTATGTCTGCATTGATAATAGTATACTTCACTTGCACTTAATTTATCTTAATTCAATTAATTTCATGCCAAAAAAGCAGTAACATTAGGAAAACAATCAAATGAAAAAATTAAAACACTTTGTATATTTTCTTCTAGGTTCTGATACATGGACTATGGTAGCTTCTTTATCAAGTAAACGTGATGCCGTAGCTGCATGCTTATTTGGCGAACATATTCTAGCAGTAGGCGGTTACGATGGTAATCACTATCTAAAAAATGTCGAGCAATATGACCCCATTACGAATGAGTGGCTATCGATTGCTCCATTGATAACCGGTCGCGCCGGAGCGTGTATTGTCACGGTGGCCAACCAACCGGCACAAAATGATAATTGAAGTATTATTTCACAGGGTATTATAGCAGCTGTAGTGTTTCTTGTATTATTTAATTTTATTCTGTCTGATTTATTTTTTAAACAATGTCTTTTCTGAAACAGCTCATTTTTGGTATTTAAAGACTGAAAAATTTATATTCTCTAGAATCTAAGACTGATATTCTATACTGTCGCAAAAATTACATTTAACCAGTGATATTTTATTAGATATTCTTGAAGGGCATTTCATGATCTCAATCTTTGGATGCCTAAAAATAAATGTGTTTAATAACATCAGTTTTGTAAGAAATTACACGATAAAAATATGTCAGCATTGTTTTTATATTGTATCTATCTCAATAAATTAATGCTTTTTTAAATATTTTATTTTTTAAGACCTTGAATGGTAGGGCAATTAGTAGCGCCATGGACTAGTTGTGTATGGTAGCACAATCCACACTCCAAGATGTTCCAACCAACATGGAAACTAAATTGCTTCTAAAAAATTGGGCACCAAGAAATCATTGGCGAATTTTTAGCGACCAGCTTATATCTGACGTTATTTTTTCCCTTATTTAAATGTAAACGCTGATGTGCCCTCTGTTTTAAAGGGTTTCTTGCGTAATTTCAGAAGGTTACGCCTAAACCTAGCTGTGGCACCTTATAAATGTAGAATCGGAATCATCAGCAAATTAAAACTAATGAAAATTTATTACGAGCTTCACACATAATAAATATACTATTGCGGTAATCGGTAATGTACTCATTGTTTAAAACAATGATAAATACTTACAC
This sequence comes from Photinus pyralis, assembly GCF_008802855.1. NCBI lineage: Eukaryota > Metazoa > Arthropoda > Insecta > Coleoptera > Lampyridae > Photinus > Photinus pyralis. The sequence goes on from NW_022170403.1 coordinate 45,020,161, forward strand.
TTACAAAAAAAGTGCAAATTCGTGCCTCTTTGTGCAACCGAATGCTACGCAAAATTGGGGCATATGTTAATTTGTTAACTGGTCTCTGATAAAACATAATTACTAATACCATTGAATAAGTAATTATACTTGTTTAATGATGTTACAAAAATAATTTATTTACGATTACATTACAATTTTTTATTTTACCGTAATTTCAATGTAATCTAGGTTCAAGAGTACACTATTGCTACCGTCTGTCCGATGTTCTGTTTGTCGATCATATGTACGCCATAGAGAATATTATTGCATATGTATTGTGTGTTGCCTAACAAATTTTATTGCTTTTTCTCAATTTTATTGGGGCGTACGCTACGCCTAAGTGCCTGAATACACTATGCGTTTTAACCGGTCCCGTTTGACCGGACCGTTTTGGATTTAAATGCGAGCGTTTACACTTATCCGGTTGCGTTCCGGTCGCCGCAAGTAATGTAAACGCACAAAACCTTCCGGTTTCGCAGGATGCGTTTTAAACGCACCCTTTCAAAACGCATCCTACGAAAGCGGAAGGTTGTGTGCGTTTACATTACTTGCGGCGACCGGAACGCAACCGGATAAGTGTAAACGCTCGCATTTAAATCCATTGGATGCAGTCATCCGGTTAAAACGCATAGTGTATTCAGGCACTAAGTGTGGTGTCACACTATGCGTTTTTACCGCTCCTGCTAAAATGGATGCGGTTTGACAGCATATGATGCGGCTGTTTCCTGGTGCGGCGAAACCGCATATATGTGACTGGTACCATTTAATAACCTGTGATATTATCATTCCGTCAAACCGCATCCGTTTTTGTTTTAGCGGGATCGGTAAAAACGCTCCTGTTTGACGGGATGGTAATATCACACGTTATTAAATGGAGTGGAAGACCGATGCGCGCTAGTGCTGCAGCTTAAAATGCGGGTCGAGAGTATTTTTTTATTGAATTGTTTAAATAAATATGTAATTAAATTTATTTGACGGGTGCAGATTTATTAATTTGTTATTTAACTGCACTATATATTTTGACTGATTATTGGATTAGACTGCTGTTTTTTTTTGAAGACATAAAAATTATTGCATAAGAAACAACTCAGAGTATGTAGACATCTATACAAAATTAAAGCAAACAAAATTTCCTGTAAAATAATCGCTATGCTCATCATATAAAATCCAATTTGCTAGTGCATTTTATAAAATATGTTGTCTACTTTAATTTGCTTATAGGAGATGATCTAAAAAGGATGAATAATAACCAATTTAATTTACATTTTTACAATTGTACCTGTTTTTGGTTATTCAATTAAATAGTAATTACTGCCTACTCAATAGATGCCAACTAAACAGGAAAATACCAATGTAATTAACAATAGGTACTGAATCGTTGCTGATTTCTTTTATACTTAAGTAATGTTTTCTAATTATATCATGCCAATAAGAAAGAAAATTAAATGTGACAACCGTGCAAATATTTTAAACGGAAATTCTATAAAGAATTAGGCGCGGGAAGCCGTTTCAACTTCAAGTTCTGTAAAGAAGCGGAAATATGGAAAGAGAATTCAAAAATTCAGGAAAGAATGGCTATTGAAAAAGAGTTCGAAATGTAGCGCATGTAGCCATCACGTCAGTATTGTTGATTTTGTTGGTATACCTTTTGAAATTCAAGTCAGCGTAGCCATAGGTACAGGGCACTAAAGAAAAGCAATCAAACGTCACAAATTTTGAAATATCTTGAATAACTTGAAAACCTTTGATGCTAGGAATATGGAAATGTGGTATCAAATGACGTAGATTTTCATGTATATTTCGAAAATGCAATAAAATATAGGGTGTTCCATTTAAAATAAGGAAGTTGCTATCCGCTTCCGGTACAACCGGAAATGAAACGATCATGATAATATTTTCTTTCGATAGAGCATAAAAAACTATGTTGGTATGCAAATTTGCAGATTTAAATTATTTTAATAGGATTCTGAATGCTTTTAGGTAACGGTTTGCGTGAAACAGCCGATATATGAAACAAATCACCTTGTAATAGTTCTTTTTGCACTCCTTCGTTCTAAATCGCGTTTTCCCAATAAAACACGAAAGTCGGGAACGTCAATTTTACAATTGACTATCTACTTTCGCGCACTAGTGCCTAAAAATTCAACGAATTATCTATTTAGTGCGGATCATAAACTAATAAGTAGTATGATGGAAGAGTAAAAAAGAAAATATAAATACACTTTACGTTTACATCATTCCCTGTAGTACAAGCAAAGAGTAACTATAATAACTATAATAAGAGATCCAACGGTATAGTGTTGCATATGTATTGTGTGTTGCCTAACAAATTTTAGTGCTTTTTCTCAATTTTACTGGCGTACGCTACGCCTAATAGGTGGGTTCATAGCTCTCCGTTCATCCGTTGCGTTGATCCGTCAAACGGATAGTACGTTTTGTTAAGGTTCATAGCAATCCGTCCACATTGTACATTTGCAAGTATAACCATAACCTAAACTTTATTTTGTACTGTACCCTCCGTGATTTTCAGTATGTGAAAATGGTACGAAAGTAAGAACACATTGCTATCTGATTATTACCGTGAAGAACGAATAGGCGAACGCTGTTAACATACCAAACATAACCTCACTCTTGTTAAAAACGGACCAACGGAAACGTAAATGTTCAACTTCAACCAACTTTTCCGTCGTAAACGGACGACGTACGATTTAAAAATTTGCTGTCTTCTGATTGGCTAACGGACAAACGGAAACGTATGAACGGAGAGCTATGAACTTGACCTTTAAGGCAACTACTTGTTTAGAAGTTTATAAATATCATTGCAGAAATAGCAGCGTTGCCAAATTTTTAGTGTTTGCTTGCACTTATTTAGGTATCTATTATTCCTTGAAATGTATGATGTTTAAGGATATGTAATTCCATTCTACGGTTATGGCACAATTTATTAAGGTCCGAACGCTTGTTGGTTTGATTCATAGGTGCGAAGATATGTTCTTCGTGTAAGAATAAGCCATTTTTTGAGCGGTAAATAATAGATTTTTTACTGTGTATTCCCAGTAAGCGCGAGTAATAAGCTCGCGTTGATTACGTCTCTGCCCTTTGTACACACTGTCCGTCGTCCTACCGTCGACGGACGTGTGGAAAAGTCGACCGAACTAGATCGTTTAGTTAGAGGAAGTAGTCTAACGAACGATATTTACTTCCGACTTGCGAGGAATAAACGAAAATTTTTTGAAAAAAAATAGGCCAATAGACGTTTTATAGTATTTATTGTACAAATAATAAGAGAATGAAAGATTCCCGGAAAAAATTTTTCACTTTTTAATTTTTGTCGGCCAAACAATATAATAAAAACAAAATAAACTGTCTCCATTGGATTATAGTTGTGATCAAATGGTTCAAATCAGTTAAAAATGATATCTGTGGACCAACGCAACCCCACCTCTTTAAAAATGGTTTCTTTGCGAGAACTGAAAAACTACTTGGCCGATTTGGACCATATTTTTACCAGTCGATGTGACTAATGTCCCCTTTAATCTCATTACATTTCACTCCGATCGACCCACGCATTCCGGAGATATTTAAACGCTCCAGAAACCCTATATTTGGAGTGGAAGAAAATGTTGTTTTCAAAAATAAGAAGATACACTGCATTATCAATCGTTTAGATGGACGAATCACTACCAGAATGCGCGGTGGCTCAAGTTGAGCGGCAAATTTAAATACATATACTTGTGTTTTTTCCGCTAGCCAATGGTGACTGAAAAACATGTGTACGAAGCTTAGTTGCTAGGAGACCGATGCGCGCTAGTACTGCAGCTTAAAATGCGGGTCGAGAGTATTTTTTTAATTAAATTGTTTAAATGAGAATAACGTGTAAATATTTAATTAAATTTATTCGACGGGTGCAGATTTATTAATTTATTATTTAACTGCACTATATATTTTGACTGATTATTGGATTAGACTGATGTTTTTTTTCTGAGGACATAAGGATTATTGCATTGTAATGATTGATTGTTAATGATTAAACAACTCAGCGTATGTAGGCATCTATACAAAATTAAAGCAAACAAAATTTCCTGTACAATAATCGCTATGCTCATCATAAAATCCAATTTGCTAGTGCATTTTATGAAATATATTGTCCACTTTAATTTGATTGTAGGAGACGATCTAAAAAGGATGGATAATAACAAATTTAATCTAAAAAGGATGGATAATAACAAATTTAATTTACATTTTTACAATTGTGTACCTGTTATTGGTCATTCAATTAAATAGTATTTACTGTCTATTCAATAGACGCCAACTAAACAGGAAAATACCAATGTAATTAACAATAGGTACTGAATCGTTGCTGATTTCTTTTATACTTAAGTAATATTTTCTAATTATATCATGTCCACATACAGCCAATAAGAAAGAAAATTAAATGTGACAACCGCGCAAATATTTTAAACCGAAATTCTATAAAGAATTCTGTAAATTTTCAATACGCGCCAATATTTAAAGAGGCGGTTAGTTCTGGCCACCTCTACGCGAGGGCCCGCTTTTGGAATCCTAGCGGGCGAGTTCTTCTAGCCAACACGCGTATACCTTT